>NW_006399845.1:5953696-5978857 GCF_000299155.1 Elephantulus edwardii | reverse complement strand
TCGGAGAGTTGGACAGTGAATAGGGATGATAGAAAGACAATTGATGCCTTTGAGTTGTGGTGCTGGGGAAGAGTGTTGAATATACCATGGACTGCTAGGAGAACAAATAGGTTTGTTTTGGAGAGGGTGAAGCCAGAATGTTCCCTGGAGTAAAGGATTCTGAAGCTTCGTCTGACATACTTTGGGCATGTTGCAAGGAGGGACTGGTCCTTAGAGAGGGACATTGTGTTTGGGAGAGTGGAGGGATGGCGCAGGAAAGGAAGACCCTCGATGAGATGGATCAATTCTGTGAGTGGAGTGGTGGGAATGAATGTGTTTGAGACTGCAAGGTTGGCACAAGATAGAATGGCATTTAGGGCTCTTGTATATAGGGTCACTATGAGTCGCAAACGACTCTATGGCACATAGCAACAATGACAATATTAATTTTAATGAAAATTTAACAGACTTTGAATTTCCATTCGTTCACTGTTGCACTTTTCTTCCTGCCCACCCCTCATGCCCCAGTTAGCGTTTCTCTTTGAAAAGTAAAAAGGAAGATTTTTTTCATTGTTATACAATTGCTCTCCTCAAGTCCACTCCACTATGCAGCCTTCATTCTGGTCTCCTGTCATGACAATAATACATATTCTTATATTCCCTTTTAAACAGTTCTTTCCCTCATCTGTTTCAATGCAGTACATATAATTTATCCCATCTTTCTCAGTCTCCCCCCAACACCGATGTCAGTTCCATTTTACAACAGTGGCACTATGTAGTATTTGTCCTTTTGTGACTGAGATATTTCACTCAGCATAATGTCCTCCAAGGTCACCAATTTTGTATATTATTTCATGAATTCCTTGTATTTTCAACTTTTTGAGAAAGTGCCATACTGCCTTCCATAGTGGCTGCATCATTTTACACTCCCACAAATAGTGAATAAGGGTTCCAGTTTCTCCGCAACCTTGCCAGCATTTGCTGTTTGCTGCTCTGCTGAATTTTGCTATTCTTACTGGGATAAGATGATATCTCATAGTTTTCCTTTGCATCTCTCTTAGAGCTAGGGATTTTGAACACTTCTTCATGTGTTTGTTTGTCATCTGAATGTCTTCTTTGGTGAAATGTCTGTTCATATCCTAAGCATATCATTTTGCAATTGGGTTGTTTATCGTGTTGTGGCATTCAAGTATTCTATAAATTCTAGATATAAGTCCCTTATCAGACATATCATTGCCAAATATTTCCCCCCAGTCTGTGGCTTCCCTTTTTTCTATGTTTGAGAAGTTTTTGGATGTGCATAGGGATTTGATTCTTAAAAGGTCCCATTCATCTATTCTATCCTCTCCTGGTTGTAGGTTTTTCAGGACGTTTGGAAGACTGTTCAAGCTGTGGATTAGGACTTCTAGAGTTCTTCCAAGCTTATCTCTAATGAAATTTATAGTTCTTGGTTTCCATCCTAAGTCCTTGAGCCACTTTGAGTTGGCTTTTATGTATGGAGTGAGGTGTGAATCTTGCTTGAAATTTTCTGCAGATAGTTTTCCAATTTTACCAACACAATTTGTTAGAAAGGGTATTGTTTCCCCACTTAACTGATTTCATCTCCTTGTAAAAAATCAGTTGACCATAGGTAAATGGGTTCTTAATTCTATTCCATTGATCTATGTCATTGTACCAGTACCATGCTGTCTAAACCACCACAGTAGTGTAATAGGATTTGACACCATGGAGTGAGATGTCTCCTACCTTGTTTCTCTTTTTAAGGAGTACTTTGCTTATTCGGAGCCTCTTTGCATTCCAAATGAAACTGGTTATTGCGTTTTACATCTCACTGAAGAATGGAATTGGTATTGTATTGAGATTGCATTGAACATGTAAATTGCCTTTGGTAGTATGGTCATTTTCACAATACTGAGTCTTCCTATCTATGAGCAAGGTATATTCTTCCATTTCTCCAGGTCTCTTTTTGTTTCTTATAGTAATGTTGTAATTTTCTTTGAATAGATCCTTTGTGCTTTTGGTTAGATTTACTCCCAAGTATTTAATCTTGTCATTAGCTATTGGAAGGGTATTGTTTTTCTTAGCTCCAGTTTTGTATTCTCTTTGTCACTATAGAGAAATCCAATTGATATTTTTATGCCAATCTTGTATCCTGCCACTTTGCTGAATTGGTTCACTATGTCCAGTATTTTTCTTGCTGAATCTTTAGGGTTTCCTAAATATACTACCATATTGTCTGCATATAGAGATAATTTTACCTCCTCTTTGCCAATTTTACCTCTTATTTCCTTATCTTATTGCTATGGCTAAGACTTCCAATACAATATTGAATAGGAGAAGTGACAGTGGGCATCCTTGATTAGTTCCTGTCCTTAAAGGGAAAATGCCTTTAATCTCTCTCCATTGAGAAAAATTTGACTCTCAGGTTTGCACATATACATTTTATTTTGTTGAAGAAATTCCTCTCTACTTCTATTTTGTTGAGTGTTTTAATCAGGAAAGTGTGTTGGGTTTTTTCAAAGGCTTTTTCTGCATCAATTGATAGGATCATGTGGTTCTTGTTCTTTGCCTTGTTTATATGATGAATTACTTTAATTGTTTTTCTTATGTTGAACCATCCTTGCATACCTGTTACGAATCCTACTTGGTCATGGCGAATTATTTTTTTGGTGTATTGTTGGATTCTATTGGCCAGCATTTTATTCATGATTTTTGCATCTATGGTCATGAGAGATATTGGCTTATAGTTTTCTATTTTGGTGGTATCTTTACCTAGCTTTGGTATCATGGATAAGTTTGCCTCATAGAATAGGTCTGGGAGAATTCCATCTATTTTCTGAAATAGTTTATGTAGAATTGGTGACAGTTCTCTGAATGTTTGATAAAAATTCACTTGTAGAACCATCTGGTTCAGGACTTCCCCCTCCCCCCTCCGGAAGTTTTTTTAATACTTTTTCAATTTCATCTTTTGTAATGGGTCTATTCAGGTGTTCAATTTCAGTTTGTGTCAATTTAAGTAGGTTGTGTATTTCTAAGTATTTGCCTATTTCCTCTAGGATTTCCCATTTGTTTAGGTATAGTTTTTAATAATATTCCATTGTTAGCCTTTTTGTTTAGTTGGTTCTTTTGTAATGTTGCCCATTTCATATTTTATTCGGATTATTTGTGTTTTTTCCTTTGTAAGTTTTGTTAGTAGTTTGTTGATTTTACTGGCCTTTCAAAGAACCAACTCCTAAAAAAAAAAAAAAAAGAACCAACTCCTAGTTTGATGGTTTCTATAATTTTTGTTTTCTATTTCATTTCTTTCTGCTTTAGTATTTATAATTTCAGTTTTTTTAGAGGGTATCAGGTTTTCTTGCTGTTATTTTTCAATTTATTGGAGATGTTGGGTTAGAGAGTCAATAGTCATTTTTTTTCCTGCCTTTTGATGTGTTTGCTTATTGCTGTAAATTGACCTCTGATTACTGCTTTGGCTGTTTCCCAGAAGTTTTGGTGAGTGGTGATTTCACTGTCATTTGTTTCAATAAAATTTTAATTTCCTTTTTTATTTCTTCTAGCACCCAGTCATGCTCAATCAAGGTGTTGTTCAGCTTCCAAATGTATGGGGTTTTCTCCTTTACCCTCTTATTATTAATTTCTAATTTTGTAGCACTGAAGATGCTTTGCATTATTTCTATATTTTTTCAAATATATTGATGCTTACCTTGTGACCTTAAATGTGATCTATTCTGGAGTAAGTTCCATGCACATTGGAGAAGAAAGTATACTGTGCTTTTTTATGTGTGCATTAGGCTATTACTATCTATGAGATCAATTGTTTTATTTTGTGGTTTAATTGTTCAGTATCTTTGTTGAGTTTCTTTATGGTAGTTCTATCTTTTCTTGAGAGTAGTGTATTGAAGTTTCAAAGTACTATAGTAGTGTTGTCTACTTCCTTTTTCAGTTTTGTTAATGTTTGTTTTATATATTTTGCAGGTCTTTCATTTGATGCATAGATATTCATTATTTTATGTCCTCTTGTTCTTTTGATCCTTTAAGCATTATGTAGTGACCTTCTTGTCCTTTGTGATGGTTTTTGTATTGACATTTTTTTTGTCAGAGATTAAGATAGCTACTTCTGCTTTTTTCTAGTTGCCATTTACTTGGTATATTCTTCCCCATCCTTTTGTTTTTAGTATTTCTTTAGCTTAATTTTTCAGGTGCATCTCTTGTAGATGGCAGATTGATGGATTTTTTTTAATCGAATCTATTGCTTTTTTTCTCTTCAGTGGTGCATTTAAAATTTACATTCAGTGTGTTTATTGAGAGGCAAGGTTTTATTGCTATCATTTTGTTATTTTGGTGTTGTTGCTAGTTACTTTGGTCCATCCTGCTTTCTGTGGCACCTCCGTAAGAAAGGCATCCTTCAGTGTTTCTTGCCATGCTGACTTTGTTTTTACAAATTCTCTTAGGTTCTGTTTTTCTGGGAATATCTTGATCTCTCCTTTATATTTGATGAACAATTTTGCTGAATATAGTATTCTTGGTTGACAGTTGTGTTCTTGGAGTATTCAATATATGTCACTCCACCATCTTCTTGCTTGCATGGTTTCTTCTGAAAAATCGGCATTTAATCTTATTTGCTTCCCTTTACCTGTTACTCGTTGTTTTTCCCTAGCTGCTTTCAGAATTCTCTTCTTATATTTGGTTCTGGCAAATATGACTATGATATATACCTTGATGTTTTTCTTTTGGGGTCTATTCTGTATGGTGTTCTCTTAGCTTCTTGAATATATATTCTCTCAATCTTCATTATACTGGCAAAATTTTCTTCTAGTATTTCTTCCACAACTTTTTTAGTGCCTTTACTTGCTTCTTCCTGTTCTGGGGTTCCAATTATGTACATCTTATTTCTCTTGATAGTGCCCTGCATTCTTCTTAGGTTTTCAACTTTTTCCTTGCGTTTTGGATCTGCTTTTAGTTCTAGCAGATCAGTGACAATTCTATCTTCTCTCTCACTGGTTCTGTGTTCCATCTCTTCAGTCCTGTTCATGTGACCCTCCATCATGTTGACAGCATCTGAAACACTGGTCCTCATATTTTGGATTGTTGTTTCTTGTTTTTCTAGAGCCTCTAATGCCTCATTTGTTTTATCTGCATTGTTTTGGATTGTTTTTCTAAGCTCCTCCTGGTTTTTGCTTACAGTGTCTTGTAATTCTTCAAGTTTATCTTTTACCCATTGAAAATATTCCATCATTGTTCTTTTAAATTCTGTGTTAGAAAGTTTCATCATACTTTCTGGCTTCAGGAAATCCATTGATACTGTGTCCCTTTTTTGGCTGAAATCTTGCTTTGGGCTTTTGTAGGGGGTAAGGTAGCCTGCTACTATGTGACATTCCTGTGGTAGAGTTTTCATTTCTGAGGCAGGTTCTTGATCTGAAGCCACCACTCTGGAAGAGGTTGGGGCAGCTGCCTTGCCTGAGTTTTTCTCAGTTTGATAGAGAAAAGGCTTGTGGAAGCAGCTTCCTATGTCAGACAATTGCCACAGCTAGGGTGACCCAAAGTCCTCTGGGTTAAAGGCAGTTGACAGACTAGACTGAAGAGACAGAGGGCAGAGCACAGTGACCTGACTGGAAAACCAGGACTCTCGGGTTTCCCCTTAAAGAATGAGCTCTGGCTGTCTCACTCCTTTTGATTGATCTTACTGAACAACAGTGACTCCCCATAAAGTACCTCAACTGAAGTTCCAGTGTCACTCCTCATGCTCTTCGAGAGCAACATTCTGGGCTCCAGCCAGTGGCATTGGTATTGGAGTTCCGAGCGTGGGCCGGCTATGACAAGGCTGGAGTTCCAGGCTCATCCTCACTCAGATTCCAGCTTTCCTGCTCGACCCTGCGTGTCACTCACTGGTCCATGCATCAGGAGTTCCCCTGTGTGTGTGTGGCAGCAGGCAGCTCCCTGGTGCATGCCAGCCATCAGCAGGAAGCAGGAAGGTCTGTGGCATGTGCCGATAATCACTTCTGATTTCTCTCACTCAAACTTCAACTGTCCATCCAACTGTCCATCTGCCCTGGCGGTCTATTTGTGCTGGCGGTCTGTCTGTCCTGGCAGTCCATCTCAAATCTTTGTTTTCTCGCTGTTGAGCTTCAATCCATATTGAAGGCTGCAGTCCTTGACATTCTGCAGCAGGTCCTTCATGTTCTCCTCATTTTCAGCAAGTATGGCTGTGTCATCTGGATAACGTATGTTGTTGAGGAGTCTTTCTCCAATCCTGATACCATATTCCTCCTCATAGAGTCCAGCCTCCTGGATGATCTGTTCTACATATAGACTGAAAAGGTAGGGAGATAGGACACATCCCTGGCATACACTCTTCCTGATTTTGAACCATGCAGTGTTTCCTTGATCTGTTATGACCACCGCCTCCTGGTCCAGATATAGTTTTCACATAACCAGTGCTCTGGGATTTTCATTCTTCTCAGAGATAGCCACAGTTTGTTGTGATCTACACAGTCCAATGCCTTTGTATAGTCAATGAAACACAGATAGACATTTCTCTGAATATATTATAGCAGTGCAAACCTTTGGCTTGAATCACAGTGAAATTGTTTTAGAAATAAAGAGTTTCTTCCTGAAATGGTGATGGTAGGTGCAAAGGTAAGGGGGCTGTCAGGGTTTCACCTTAGAGGACAGTCCATCTGGAGAACTCTCAGAGTCTGGAGTGGAGACATCCCTCTTTAGCTCATCATGGCACTGGTGAGAGTTCTTTAACTCACTTTGATGTATGAAGACAGCGGATTTGCTATAAGACAACTCTCACTCTGTTGCTGGGGATATAGTGATGGCTTCCAGCACCAGTGGCAAGTTGCCATCTGGTTGACTCTGATTCATAACGATCCCATGTGTGTGAAATATGAGCTGTACATCACAGTTTTCAAAAGTGGAATCTTTGTAAGAGCTCACCAGACCTGCCTTCAGAGGTTCATCTGCATGGACTTGAACCTCTGACCTGTGTGCTAGCCATAAAGCTAAATATATTCTTTGCACCATTCAAGTACTTTGAGGCCCTGGCACATACTTCAAACACATCAGCAATGGGCCTGGAGGATTTCCAGCTGGTGGTGGTTAGGATTGGAAGCAGATTTCTAGTACTGAGGGCATCTTCATTTATGGAGAATCAGCTACGGTGCGGATGATAATAAAATCATGTTTGAGTACATTTCTGTACTGCTCATATGACATAATTTCTAGAAAAGTTTAGGGGAAAGAGAATCTTTATTATTATTATTTTAAAAACATCGTAATTTTAATCACCATTTAAAAGCATATTTGTTTTCATTCAACCATTAATATACATTTTTTTATAATAGTAATTCCAACACTCATATTGTAACTTCACTTTCCCCACTTCCTCCTTATAATTCTAATTTCCATGAGTCCTTCTGTACCTCTCTGTGTCCTTTCTGTCTTTAGTAACGGTGTGTCTTTAAAAGGGTGAAAGGAAGCAGATGAGGGAGGAACACTCACATTTGCTGGAGTCTGAGATGTTTGGGTTTAGTTTGTTAAAATGGTAAGTTAATGGGGGCTAGGACAGCACAAGATTCTCAACAAATTAAAATTTTTTCTTGGACTATTTGCTTTTCATGGATATGAGTTATAATTCTTTCAAGGACATACCCTTATAGGGCTTCATTTTTATCAGATTATAGAAATAATATGTTGTTGTCAAGTCGCTTGCAACTCATAGAGACCCTATGTAAAATAGCCCTGAAACCTGCTCTATCTTGTGCCAACTTTACTGTCTCTGATACACTTATCTTTGTTACCCCAGTCACTGAATTAATCCATCTCATCTATGGTCTTCCTCTCTTTCTCTGTTCTTCCACCTTCCAAGCATGATGTCCGTCTCCAAGGACTGGCCCCTCCTTGCAACATGCCAAAAGTATGTCAGATGAAGCTTTAGAATCCTTGCCTTTAAGGAGCAGTCTGGTTTCACCCTCTTCAGGACAAACCTGTTTGTTCTCCTAGCAGTCCATGGTATATTCAATACTCTTCTCCAGCACCACAGCTAAAAGCCATCAATTCTCTATCATCCCCAGTCATTGTTCAGCTCTCTCATGCAGAGCAAGAAATTGTGAAGACTGTTTCCTGAATCAGGTGCATCTTGGTCTCCAGACTGACATTATTGTTCTTTAGTACTCTGGAGAGGTCCCTGACAGCCGACTTTTCCAGTGCCATTTATCTCTTGTTTCCTGGCTGCTGGTACTAAGAGTGTTGATTGTGGAGTCAAACAAATTAAAGCTGTTAACGATATCTCTTCACCATCTATCATGATGCTGCCAGTTGGCCCAGTTGTGAAAATCTTTGTTTTCTTGATATTTTTCTTCAATCCATGCTGAAGGCTGCAGTTCTTGACCCTCTGCAGCCAGCGCTTCAGGTCCTCCTCAGTTCCAGTAAGCCGGGTTGTGTCATCTGCATAAAACAGGCTGTTGATGAGTCTTCCTCCAATCCTGATGCCGCATTCCTCCTCATACAGCCCAGCCTCCTGGATAATTTGTTCTGCCTATAGATTGAAAAGGTATGGAGACAGGATACATCCTGTGTACACCCTTCCCGATATAGAACCATGCAGTGTTTCCTTGCTCTGTTCTGACCACTGCCTTGTGATCTAGGTATAGGTTTCACATAAACACAATTATGTATTCTTGGATTCCCATTCTTCTCAGAATTAGCCACAATTTGTTGTGGTTCACACACTCAAATGCCTTTAAATGAAAATGAAACATCGATAGTCATTATTCTGGTACTCTCTGCTTTCAACCAAGGTCCATGTAACATTAGCTATAATATTCCTAGTACCATGGCCTCTTCTAAGAGCAATACATAACAGAAAACTGCCAAAAATAATATGACCAGAGCAAATCTAAACAGTGTTTCACAATAAACAAAACGTATCTTTAGAGGTTCCTACTTCAAATGATCTCCTCCTGTTCATAGTATTCTTGGTAATCCCCAACTGTTGTATCCTTCACCTCATTTTTATTCCTTCTTTTTCTCTATTAAATCTGTAATGAAGAGCAGAGGTCTGATAAAATATTTCCTAAAATGGCAAAAGACTGGCAGTGGCTCGATTTAGAGTTTCTATTTTAAAAGAGGATGTCTAGGGTCCACAATGCCTTAACAAAAAGGAGTCAGTATAATTGTGAAATTCTTTCACCATTCCGGGGTCTTTGGAGGGGTGTGTTTGGGCAGGGGAGCTTCCTGGAATCTATTAATGATTTCCCAAAGGCAATTCAACTGACTCATCATGTCGACTCTGATGGCACAGAGCATGTTGCTCACAATATCTCAACTTGTGCCGCCTAAGTTTTACAGAGTTTTATGCAATATACCCCTTTAAGGTTAACAAGGCAGAGCTTATTAACCCTACTTCACTGCAAAGATACTGTGGATGATTAAAGATTGCCACTCTGTCGTCCAAGTTTCTTCAGCCCTTAACAAGTAGGGCCAGAATGAAATACTTGTCATCTTGTGCTGGCTGAAGAAAGGCAAAAGACCCCAAATGAACATGTTTTTCTTGGTTAGGCTGGTATCCTGGACTATTAAAACCCATAGTGACTTAAAAAAATCAGTTAAATAAATGATCTGCTCATTTCTTGCTTTCTCTTAAACCTCACATCTAATCTTTTGGTCTCCAGGTTACAAATAAGTGCTGCATGTGACTATTTTCACTGTCACCACCACTGCAATCCCACTGACGTCTTTTCCATTTCTTGTCTGTGGTATTGTAACAGCATCTAGCTGCTCTCTTTACTTCTCATAGTTCTCTGTAGTGTAGGGCTTCTGCTAAAACTTTTGTTAAGGAGAAACAGGTTTTGCTTAAAACTCTCTATAACTGCCTGTATCGCTCAGAATCAAAGCCAAAGAGGTCCACAACCTGGCCCTTGGCCACCTTTCTAGCTCTGGTTCCCCTTTTCGCCCTCAGATATTCTTTCTTCCAACCACACAAGTTTTCTTGGAGTTTCTCAACTTTCTCACATGTAAGCATCCTTCCACCTGCTGTTTCCTCTACCTAGAAACAACTCATCCCTCCCTCACACCCAGATATCCAGATCACAAACTCTTCTGATGTCTGTTTAATACCACCTCCTCTTAGAACCCTCTCCTACTCTGAGACAGCATCTTTCATTGCTTGGCACTCTCTTGTCCTGCTTTAGCTCTCTACATAGCACTTCTTACCTAACATGTATTTTTAGAAAATGTATTGGTTCCTAAAAAAGTGAAATAGAGAATTACCATATAGCCCAGAAATTATACTCCCACATAAGTACAAACCCTAAACAATCAAAAGCAGATATTAAAGCAGATACCTGAGCACTAATGCCTTTTGCAGCATTGTTTACAATAATAGCCAAGAAGTTGAAACAACCCAAGAGATTAATAGATACTCAAATGATGATATACACATATAATGGATTCTTATTCAACTACAAAAATGAAAGTTCTGGTACATGATAGGACATTGTTACGCCTTGAAGACGCTATGTTAGGTGAAATAAGTCAGATACAAGGAACAAGGGGTGGATGACCTCTCCAGAGTAGACGAAGTCTTAGAGACAGGTTATTAGTGGTTGCCAGGGGTGGGAGGAGGGGGAAATGGGAGTTATTGCTTAAGGGACGCCGAGTTTCTGTTTAGGGGTGATGAAAATGTTTTAGAAATAGACAGTGGTGATAGTTGCACAACACAGTGAATGTAATTGATGCCACTAACTTGTGCACTTAAAAATGGTTACAATTGCAAATCTTTGATATAATTTTCCTCAGCAAAATCTCAAAACAAAGCAAAACTTTATTCTATATGCCATTGCCTGTTAAAATTCCTGACACATATTTGGTCAATAAATGAAACAGAAACTTGATGCAACACATTTCTTTTTAACTAGAAAAGTGCCCTCCCCTTCTTTTCAGTTTTAACTTTTAGTTTAAACATTTGCCCTGTGGTTTCCCCTCAGCCCCTGTGATCTGACCTCTTGGTGACCTTCCACCAGTAACTCAACATCCTTAGACCTCATTCTTACCCAACTGTAGAATGGGAATAACATCGCCACCTACCTTCCTCCTAGACACGTAAATGAAATCGTCTCTGAAGAGCCTTTGAGGAAAATAGCCACACAGATGAAATGTCTCCTTATGAATTATGTCACAATTAAAGCCTCGGCGGGGAGGAGCTGTGTTTTGTTCCTCTCCATGCCTTCACATAGTGAGTGAAGCAGTTTATCTAATGCTTATCAAAGTTACTATGTGTAGGGCATCCTCTGCACCAAACTGCACAGTGGTCCTCACAGAAGCCTTCCTGGCCCTCTACTGGGCTAACAGTGTGGGCGAAGCAAAAGAGTGAAATTTTCCAGAGATGTGACACAGGTTTCTTTTCCTTGAAGAAGCAAAACCTTTGATGTTCAAAGCTAGCCATAGCTGGTGTGTTCTTTGCTTTAAACATGAAACAAAGAATTTCACAAGAGAGAAAGATTCAGATCAGAGGATCCATTCTCTCAGGCATTTTTCTTTTTCAGAACAGTCTGACTAATGCTGTGATTCTCTTGACTGTAGTGAATTTTTGGGTTTAGCTCAGAACTACTAATTCAGCATTTATTTCCAAGTCAGGTGCTAATGGGAACCAATAGGTGAAGCCCCTGTAGACCCTGTAGGGCTTTTCAGGCCCTCAGTAAATACTGTAGAGTCACATTAAACATTTCTTTTCTGCTTTTACCTCTTTCACTTTCTTTTCTTCTAGGCTCTTCTTGATGTTCTACAAGTTTTTTTATTTATTCCTTCTGAGCTCATATCCCAGAGCTTCTCTGAGACATATGGACATTTTAGATTCCTGTTGGGCCTGAATGTTTACTGACCCTTAAAGGCTCAGTAGTTTGGTATCAGAAGATCTAAGTTTGCTGGTTACCATTTAAAGAAATATGTTGTAATTTCCCCCAGCAGAAGTGAAAGTGATTAGCATCTACTTAAACGTCTGTGCAGGCCTGACAATGACAGTGAGAGAGTGAGAGTCCAGGAGGAAGTCGTGAAGGGGGTCGGAGCAAACTCTCACAGAAGCTCTGACCCCCAGTAATGAATAGATGTGCAAACTCAGGTTCAAATTCAAGGGCAACTTTTTTCATAGATCATAACACTCTGTCATTAAACAGGTACCCGGAAGAAAGCATTTTAATTTTTGTTTTTACACACTACATTGATTTTAACAACTAAGACTTCCTCATTTGTCAGAGGCGGATCTATACAAGCATGCACAATTTATGTTAATTTGAAAAATGAGTAAAATATCAGCACACCTTTTGTTTCCCCTAAAATATAATACCTAAATTAGCACAGTGCCCTGATGATCATCCTACACATTTATTTGGATTGCAAATGAGCTCAGCCTTAATCACATTTGTACACAGTTGAGCAAGTGAGAGGTGCCTTACATGTTATGTTGATATTAATGATGGAGACCTCCAGAAATGTCCCACCACAAGACATTTGTGGCTAAGCACATACAGTAGAACCAATAATCTTTGCTTCTTTGGCCCCAATTATATATTTTTTTCAGTGCATTCAGTCCTAATTACAGAAGAATTGTTCAAATAGATTTGTTTCCAGAAAGCTTACCCGACATTGGCCAAATGACAGAAGATTTAAATGATGTCGCTTTTCCATACCCAATATTTGAGAGAATGATGCCCAGATATTGTTGCCTTTTTATCCTATTAGCTGGCATACATAAAGTAACAGCCAGGCCAAATTGTTGCCATGGTGGCAAGGATCATTTTATAGAACATTTGTAATTGTTCTAAAATATTAATCTGAAAGTTACCAGCATTACATGACGGCATTCTGCTTAAGACATGGACAAGAAGAACAATTTGCCAGGAACACACAAAGAAACTGGCTGAAAGAAACTTGTTCTTGCATTTGTTGAAGAAATTTTTTAAAAGCCTTTATTCATAGTCTGTGACTTCTGCAGAATACAGTTTCCTTAGATCTTAGTTTTGAGTTTCACAAACCTACTGGTTTGGTTTAATCTTATGGAAACTGGACATTTTTATTAATAATCACGTTTTCTACTTTGCTTTGGTTGCTAGGAAACTATTAACAGACAAATTAACAGGTCATCTCTAATGAGTCTACAGGATTTCTGCTTGCCTTTTTCCTTTTTAGGAGAACAGTATTATTTTCATACTTGTCTTTACTTTGTTAGCATGTTTTGTATTCATGCTGACTTTTCCAACTATTTCTTTTCTTATATTTTATTTTACATTTCCTTAAAAGCTATCAGGAAAGAAGATGGAGCACAACTATGCTAAAAATCTGGTTCTAACATGATCAATTTAATGTATTCAAAAATCAACACTCAGGTACTACTGTTTATCACATTTCATTATCTTTTTAGGATAATACATATAGAATGCTGCTCTTGAAGGTGTTTTGTTTTAGTCTTTGGTGGTTTTTTTTTAATGTTCCAATTCTTCTCTGAACCATACCATGTAGTTAGTCACCTCTCCATAACAAGGACACTCCTTCTCACCCTACACCATCCTCAAATCCACAGATGCTCAAATCCCTTATGTAAAAGGATAGAGTTTGCACTTGGCCTATGCGTATCCCTCATTTCCCTTGTTATTGTTGTTGACTCGTACCAACTCTATGAAGAACAGATCTAAACTCTGTCCTATCATGCTGTCTTCATCTACTCTGCATACTTGAATCCTTTTCTGCTGTCATTGTGTCAATCCATATCATTGAGTGTCTTCATGTGTCCCTTTCCAAGGAATACATATAATATCTAATACACTATAAATACTATGCAAATGCCAGCTGGACAATGACTAGGGATGACAGAAAGAGAATTGATGCCTTTGAGCTGTGGTGCTGGAGAAGAGTGTTGAATATACCATGGACTGCCAGAAGAACAAACAGGTTCAACCTAGAGAGGGTGTAACGAAGTTGCTCCTTGGAGGCAAAGATTCTGAGGCTTCGTCTGACACACTTTGGGCATGTTGCAAGGAGGAACTGGTCCTTGGATAGAGACATCAAGCTTGGAAGGGTGGAGGGATGGAGAAAGAGGGAGACCATTGATGAGATTAATTGACTCAGTGACTAGGGTAATGAGGGTAGGTGTGTCAACGACAGTAAAGTTGGCACAGAATAGAGCCAGTATCAAGGCTTTTGCACTTAGGGTCTCTATGAGTCATAAGCTACTCAATGGCACATGACAATAACAACAATGCACCATCTTAGCCTTTGCGGGAGCTTTCGTGCTGTGGTTAAGTCATGTGGCTGTTAACTAAAATGTTAGTGGTTTGAAGCTGCCAGCCACTCCCTTAAAGAAAGATAAGACAGTTGCTTTCCCAAAGCATTCCAGCTTTGGAAATCCTTATAGGGCAAGTCTTCTCTGGACTACATGGTTAAGACAGTTGGAATCAACTCAGTAGACACAAGGTTGGATTTGATTTTATTTGATTGACAGCTATTGGGGGATTGCATTGGTGACTTAATTTCTCTCCCCTAGAATATTTTTTTTATCTGAGTACCAGAGGAATGTCTATCTGTGTTTCATTAACTATGCAAAGGCATTTGACTGTGTGGATCACAATAAGTTGTGGCTAACCTTGAGGAAAATGGGAATCCCAGAGCACTTGATTTTGCTTATGCAAAACCTATACTTGGACCAAGAAGACAAAGATTCTCGCCACTGGACCAATTGGTAGCATCAGGATGTATGGTTAAGAGATTGAGATTGTTCACAGCTTCAGTTTGGTTGGCTCCACGGTCAACACTCTTGGTACCAGCAGCCAGGAAATAAACGTATCATGGTGGGAAAGTCTTCTATTAGGGACCTCTCTAAAGTACTCAAGAGCAACGGTGTCTCTCTGCAGACTAAGGTGTGCCTGATAAAGGCCATGGTCTTTGCAATTGATGCCTTTGAGCTGTGGTGCTGGAGAAAAGTATTGAATGTACCCTGGACTGCCTAGAAAACAAACAAATTCATCCAGGAGAGGGTTAAACCAGGCTACTCCTTGGAGGCAAGGATTTTGGGGCTTCGTCTGACATACTTTGGACGTGTAGTAGGAGAGATAGGTCCTTGGAGAGAGACATCATGCTTGGTAGGGTGGAGGGACAGCGCAGGAGGGGAAGACCCTCTATGAGGTGGATTAATTCAGTGACTGGGGTAATCAGTATGGGTGTGTCAGAAGCCATGTGATTGGCAGAGGATAGAGCACGGTTTAGGGCTGTTGTACATAGGGTCCCTGTGAGTTGCAAACGACTCGATGGCACATAACAACAACAACAACATACTTGGACCAAGAAGCAATCCTCAGAACAGGGCAGGGAAACACTGCATAGTTCAAAATCAGGAAAGGAATGCATTAGTGATACATCCTATCTCCACACCTTTTCAATCTATAAGTAAAACAGATAATTTAGGAAGAAGGGTTTTATGAGGAGGAATGTGGCATCAGGATTGGAGGAAGACTCTTCAACAATCTATGTTTTGCAGATGATACAATCTTGCTTGCTGAAACTGAAGAAGATCTGAAGCACTTGCTGCAGAAGGTCAAGGGCTGTAGTCTTCAATGTGGATTGAAACTTAACATCAAGAAGACAAAAATTCTCATCACAGGGCCAATTGGCAGCACCATGCTAGATGGAGAAGAGATTGAGGTTGTTAACAATTACAACTTGCTTGGCTCCACAATCAACACTCTTGGTACCAGTAGTTAGGATATCAAAAGATGAATTACATTGGGAATATCTGCTGTTGAGGACCTCACCAGACTGCTGAAAAGCAGCAATGTTAGTCTAGAGACTAAGATGCACCTGATCCAGGTAATGGTCTTAGCATTACTTGTTTACTTTGGAGAGTTGGACAGTGACTAAGAATGACAGAAGAAGAATCAATGCCTTTGACTTGTAGTGCTGGAGAATAGTCTTGAACATACCAAGGACTGCTAAGAAAATAAGTCTGTCTTTGAGCAAATGAAATGAAGTTTCTCCTTGGAGGCTTGGATTTTGAAGCTCTGTCTCATATACTTTGGGCAGGTGGCCAGGAGAGACTGGTCCTTGGAGAAGGAAATCATGCTTGGAAGGGTGGAGAAACAGCTCAGGAGAGGAAGACCTCAGATGACATGGACTGATACAGTGACTGGGGGAATGAGGGTTGGTGTGCTGGAATTAGTAAGACTAGCTCAGGGCATGGCAGGGCTCAGAACTGCTGTGTACAGCATCGCTATGGGTCACAGGTGGCTCAGCAGCACGTAACAACAAAAGCAACAATAGGTTGAATCTGCAATATTGGTAGTGGAAGATCAACCATGCTGATCTTAAATTTTCTTTTTAGTCTTTTACATTTTCTTCTCTTCTTTAACCTTTGTCCCCAAAGAAATTAATGTGAGCTAACACTTTAATATTTATAAGTCTTCAAATCAGCAACTAACCCCATTGTCTCCCTGTCAGTAGGTATTCTCAATAGCTCCAGGAGGGTGAGAGATCTATTTTGATCCCTCCCATTCTTTCCCTCTGTTTGCCCAGTCACTGTGTCCTTGTATTTGTTACTTCGTAAATTAATTCACCTTACTTACTACATTAATTAATTTGACTTTTCTCTCTTTCCTTCTCTCTCTTGCTCATACATACTGTCTCTCCCTTTCTTTTTTTTTTTTTCTTTTGTCTCTCCCTTTCATATCCACTTTCTCAGAAGTTTAAAAATAAACATAAAAGCTAATATACAACCTCTCTATTCGAATAGAAATAAAATCCAAGACACCACAGAAAATGAAGAAGAAGCAAATACAACGAAATTCTAGTTAATTCTATAGTCTTACTTTATGTTCTGGTCACATAACAAGAGCAATCAGAATAGAGTATTTAAGTTGTTTTAGCCGATGACTTGACACGAAAGATTGACAATATATGCACCGAGGTAGTTCAGGGTAGGGAAGAGAGCTGTCTTTACATTAGAGATTATTATTTGAATATATAAAAGGATGAAGATAATCAGACATATTTAAAAATAAAACTCTGGGTCAGAGTTTGAAGTGTTTAATCTTTGTGCTCCCATTCTTTCTTGAACCCACTACAGTGAAACTTATGCCCACGGCCATACCACTCAAACTACATGTTCAAAATTACCAATAAATTTGTTAGCAGTAGGGGCTCATGACTCCAACAGCTAGTTCCTAGGCTTCATCTTGTTGGATCTGTCATCACGTGAAGAACTTTACGTCCTTGATTCCCAGGATACTATACTTCTCTAGCTTTTTTTCCCCTCTAGCCTTTTGATTCCTAAACTTGAATAAGCAACAGAATCATCTGAGTTCAACAGAATCAGTTATTAAAACACAGATTTCTAAGACTACTTCCAAGTTTCTGATTCAGTACATCTGAGATTAAACCCAATAATTTGCATTTGTAATAGAATATTGAATATAACATGGACGGACAGAAGATTGAACCAATCTATCTTGGAGGAAGCACAGCCAGACTGATCCTTAGAAGCCAGAAAGCTCCCTGGAAGCAAAGTCAGTGAAACTTTCTCTCACAAAATTTGGATATGCTAGCAGGAGGGACCAACCCCTAGAGAACAATCTCATACTTTGTAGAGGGTTTGTGAAAAAGATATTAGAAAAAGAAATAGTTTGATGCAGTGAGTGCAATAAATGTCTTACATTTATAACAATTTTGAGGATGACCCAGAATTAGACAGTGTTTATTTTCAGTGTGCTTAGAGTCACTATGGGTAGGAACTGACTGTATGGCACCTACCCACCTACCCACAACAATGACTTTTCCTGGTGACAAGGCTGTAGCTGATCCAGGAACTACATTCGGGACCACTGAGCTAACCATTCCTTCTCAGTCTTCTTAATGATTCTTTGTCTCTTTCTTTCTTTCTTTTTTTTTTTTTAAGATTTGAAATTACAGTTTAATAGAAATTCCTGGATACATTTTATTTTCCTTCTACATTAATATTTTTAATTTTCAAAAGCTCATTCTTGTTCATGGAATCTTTCTTTTTTTTACATGTATATAATCCTGTGTAAAATTATTATCACAATGTATTATTTTATGCCCTCTGAGAATATAGATTATAATTGGGCTGTTGACTCATCTTCTGCTACTCACAATTGTCTTTGTTCTCTGTGTATTGTTTCACTTTCTCTCCTTTTTAAAAAAATTATTTTATTAATTTTAATGAACATTTACAGAGAGTTTGGATTTCCATTCATTCATTGTTGCACTTTTCTCCCTGCCCACCCCTCCCCCTGAGTTTGCTCCTTTCTTTGAAAAGTAAAAGAAAAATTCTTTTATTGGAATACAATCCCCCCGCAAAGCCCCTACCACCCCGAGTACATTCAACTATGCAACCTTAATTCTGGACTCTTGTGATAACCAGAATACTCTATCATATGTCACTTTTAAACTGTTTTCTCTCTCATCTATTTCAATGCAGTGTACTTAATTTATCCAGTTTTTCTCAGTCTTACCCCAACGCTGATGTCAGTCCCTTTCTACAACAGTGTCGTCTCTCTTTCAAAGAGCACATTGACTTTCCTTCTTCCGAGGCAGATTTGTTTCTTCTTCCAGCACTCCACAGCATAGTCAGTATTCTTTACTAGCACCAACTTATCAACCCCCAGTGACAGCACTTCTTTTTCATTCTTCCTTATTCCTTGTCTAACATTCATATGCATATGAAACAATTGAAAAATACCGTTCCTGGAGGCAGTTGAACCTTAGCCTTTAAAGAGATATCCATGTCTTGTTTTTTTTAAAATAATATGGAATGCTTCATGAATTTTTGGGTCATCCTTGTGCAAGAGCCATGCTAATTAATTTCTGTATCATTCCAACTTTAGTATATGTGCTGCTGAAGTGAGCATTATCCATGCCTTTTAAAGACGTCTTTGACAGCAGATTCGCCAGTCACTGGTGAAAGATATCATGTCTGGAAAAAGTAGAGGGTCAGCAAAAAGGAGGAATATCCTCAACAAGATGGATTGACGCAGTGACTGCAACGATTGGACTTAAGCAAGGCAGGGTTTGTGAATATGGCATAGGATTAGCAGGGTTTGCTATGAATTGGAGCTGATTTGAAGGTGCCTAGCAATGAAACAGCAACAGTAACAACAACATATTTCTTACATCATAATGTTGGAATTTTTCAGGTCTTAGTCCTTGAATCTATTTTCTAGAAATACTTGTTATCTTGGGTTCCCATTCAACCTCATGACCTTAAATACTGAACTCAAGTTTATATGTTTCTTCTAAACTTCAGATTCACACTTCCAGTTGTCTGTTCAGTTTCTCCAGAGGATATTCAGTAGACATCTGAAACTTCCAAAACTGAACCACAAGTCTTCACTCAGATCAATCAAGCAGACAAATTCTGTTTATTCCTATAGCTTTCTCCATTTCAGTTTAGAATAACTCCAACTCTATTTTTTAGCTGCTCAGACCAAAAGAATCATCCTTGATCTATGCCTTTATTTCATGTCTCACACACAATCCATTAATAAATATTCAAAATTTCTAGTCTCAAAATAGATCCAGAATCCATTACTTCTGTCTTTCTCCACCATCACTCTTATGATCCCAGTCATTATTATCTTTCCTTGTCTGCACTAGAATATAGCCTCATATATTCTAGTGTTCTCCCCACTCCTCTCCCTCCTTTGTACATGAATATGATCTCCATCGAGCAGTCAATGTGATTTTTGTGAAAATGTGAGATAACGTTCCTCTACACAAACATCTGCAGGGATCTTTCTTTGCATTTCATTCTCAGTTAACATGGACTTCTTGTAAAGGCTGACCTGCCTCACTGAGATGTGGATGCCCTATCTTCTCTGAGTTCTCCCCCAGTCATGCCACTCTCTCAGATGGCTCTCCATAGTCAATCTTTCCATAGGGAAATTGCCTTGTCTAAAAAAGATCCTCAGATTTCCCTATGAATTTATCCTCTTCAATTCATTGCTTATGAGTTACCTCACCAGAAAAATTGTCCTTAATCATTTCACTTAAAATTGGGACTCCCTTTCTACCTTATCCATATCTATACTATTTCTTGTGTTACTTAACTTGTAGCACTTCCTATCACCCAATATATCAAATATATTGTTGTTGTTGTTGATTGCTGTTGAGTTGAACATGACTCATAGCGACACTATGAACAAAAAGCCTGAAGCCTTTCTGTAGCTATTGTTATTTATCAAAGTTTATAGAGTTTCCAGAGGCATGTTGTTTAGGAAATGGATGCCACTACTTACTTATTTACTGTGCATCCAGAGTGCTTCTTGGAGGCAAAGATGATGGAGCTTTGTGTCATATATTTTGGTTATGTTGCTATGAGAGGTTATTGCTTGGAGAGGGACATCATGCTGGAAAGATGGAGGGATGACGAGGGAGAGGAAGACCATTAACTAGGCAGATTGACATGGTTACTGCAGCAATGGGCTCAAGTATGTCAGATGTTGTGAGAATGGCACAGGATAGGACAAGGTTCAGATCTGTTATTGATGGGGTAACTTTGAGTTGTACTTGAGTCTCAGACACCTAACAATAATAACAGGAACACTACTAGATTATTGTTTATATTGTAGTATATGTAGCCCAATATTGAGAGTGACAGGATAATATCCATACTCATACAAGGAAGTCCAGTGAATATCACTATCATTCAGATATATGCACCAACAACCAGAGCCAAAGAAGGGGAAATGGAAGATTTCTACCAACTTTTACAGTCGGAGATCGATCGAACATGCAATCAAGATGCATTGATAATAATGGGTGACTGGAATGCAAACGTTGGGAACAGAGAAGAAGAATCAGTAGTCGGGAAACATGGACTCAGAGACAGAAATGGAACAGGAGATTCAATGATTGAATTTTGCACAATCAATGACTTATTCATTGCAAATACGTTTTTTTAAGAGACATAAACGCAGGTTGTGTACATGGATTTCACCTGATGGTATGCATAGGAATCAGGTCGATTACATCTGCGGAAGGAACCGCTGGAGAAGCTCAATATCAGCTCTGAAAACTAGGCCCAGAACTGATTGTGGAACAGACCACCAAGTTCAAGCTGAAGCTAAGGAAAATTAAACTGAATCCGCGGGAACCAAAATATAACTTTGAGTCTATCCCACCTGAATTTCAGAACCACCTCAAGAACAGCTTTGAGGCCTTGAACACTACTGAGCGAAGACCAGATGAGTTGTGGGAGGATATCAAGGGTATCATCCAAGAAGAGTGCAAATGTTCATTACAAAGACAGAAGAGGAAGAAAAGACCAAAATGGATGTCAGAAGAAACTCTGAAGATTGCACTGGAACACAGAGAAGCCAAAGCACAAGGAAGAATTCAAGATAATAAAGAGCTGAATAGAAGATTTCAAAAGGCAACGCGGGAATGACAAAGTAAAATATTACAATGAAATGTGCAAGGAGCTGGAGTCAGAAAACCAAAAGGGTAGAACTCGCTCAGCATTTCTTAACCTCAAGGAACTGAAGAACAAATTAAAACCTTGAGTTGCTATAATCAAGGATGCTTTAGGCAGAGTATTAAATGATCCAGGAGGTATCAAAAGAGGATGGAAAGAATATACAGAGTCATTGTATCAAAAGGAATTGGCAGACACAGAAGAATTTAATGAAACAACATATGAGCAAGAGCCTATGGTGATAAAGAAAGAAGTTCAGGCTGCTTTGAAGGAAATAGCAAAAAATAAGGCCTCAGAAATAGATGGTATACCAATTGACATATTTCAGCTAACAGATGCTGCCCTGGATGTGCTCACCAAGTTGTGCCAAGAAATCTGGAGAACAACCACTTGGCCAACTGACTGGAAGAGATCTATATTTGTTCCCATTCCAAAGAAGGGTGACCCAACAGAGTGTGGAAACTATAGAACAATATTGTTGATTTCACATGCAAGCAAGATTCTACTGAAGATTATCCAAAAACGATTGGAACGGCACATCAGCAGAGAACTGCCAGAAGTCCAGGCTGGGTTTAGAAGGGGTCATGGTACTAGGGATATTGTTGCTGATGTTAGATGGATCTTGGCTGAAAGCAGGGAGTACCAGAGGAATGTCTATCCATGCTTCATAGATTATGCAAAGGCATTTGACTGTGTGGACCATAACAAACTGTGGCTAACTCTAAGAAGAATGGGAATTACAGAACACTTGATCATGCTAATGCGAAACTGATACTTGAACCAAGAGGCAGTCATCAGAACAGAGCAAGGAAACACTGCATGGTTCAAAATTGGGAAGGGTGTACGCCAGGGATGTGTCTTGTCTCCATACCTTTTCAATCTGTATGCAGAACAGATCATCTGGGAGGCTGGGCTCTAAGAGGAGAAGTGTGGTGTCAGGATTGGTAGAAGATCTATCAACAACCTGTGTTATGCAGATGATACAACTCTGCTTGCTGAAACTGAGGAGGACCTGAAGCGCTTGCTGCTGAGGGTCAAGGACTGCAGCCTTCAATGTGGATTGAGGCTCAATGTCAAGAAGATAAAGATTCTCACCACTGGACCAATTGGTAACATCAGGATGGATGGTGAAGAGATTGAGATTGTTCACAGCTTTAGTTTGCTTGCCTCCACTGTTAACACTCTTGGAACCAGTAGCCAGAAAATTAAAAGACATATTGAGATGGGAAAGTCTGCTGTTAGGGACCTCTTTAAAGTACTGGAGAGCAATGGTGTGTCTCTAGGGACTAAGGTGCGTCTGGTACAGGCCATGGTCTTTGCAATCATTTGTTATGCATCAGAGAGTTGGACAATGACTAGGGAGGACAGAAGGAGAATTGATGCCTTTGAACTGTGGTGCTGGAGAAGATTACTGAATGTACCACGGACTGCTAAGAAAACAAACAGGTTCATCCTGGAGAGGGTTAAACCAGGCTGCTCCTTGGAGGCAAGGATTCTGAAGCTTCGTCTGACATACTTTGGTCATGTTGTAAGGAGAGACCTGTCCTTGGAGAAGGACATCATGCTTAGGAGGGTGGAGGGCAGCCGCAGGAGAGGAAGGCCCTCTGGGAGGTGGATTGATTTGGTGACAGGGACAATTGGGATGTGAATGTTGGAGACGATGAGATTGGCACAGGACAGAGCAGAGTTTAGAGCTGTTGTACCTAGGGTTGCTATGAGTTGCAAGCGACTCGATGGCACATAACAACAACAACAATATGTGATCCTGAAACCTAAAACAGTGCCTGGTATGTAGGTGAGCTTGATAAGTATTTGTTGAATGAATGGATGAAACCGAAACTCTTACCTCATTGGTACAAATACTAAACAGTCAAGCTAGTAAAGCACAGTGTTATCAAAAATAAATTAGTAGATTGATGCAAAGACCCTGTGACCAAAAACAAATTGAAAAGGAAACAATAACTAGTAATTAAGACAAAGAGGTTATTTTGAAAATCTAGTTATAGAATCCCCTAAATCATAAGACTTAAGGAAAATTTAAGCTTACATGATTTAGAACATTGTTCATAGGGTTGTTATGAGTAGTACTAGACAGTACCTAACAACAACAAGAACAAGAAGCTGTCACGTAGTCCCACCTCTGACTTAAAAAAGAAGAGAGCATGTTCAAACCATGTTAGATAAACAGGATTTCTTCTGTGTTTAAGGATATTTGGAGAAATTCTTTGGTTTTCCAATCATTCATAATCTTTCCCTTTGTTGGTTAATCATTCAGTCTCTCATTTCCTGCTTGGAAAAGCCATATTAAATCACATTTACATCACACTGACTTAGTTGAATCTCAATTTTGTTTACTTCCTTCTCTTTAACTTTGACTATCTGTCTTCAAACAGAATGAAAGAGCATTGGTTTTTGGTGTCTAAGAGAAAAAAATTAACAAAAAGATGAAAAGACTTCTTTTGCCAAGTTATCATACGGAATTTCCTATAAGACTGTCCTCTTTCGTAAGTTTCTAACTACCTTTGTTTTGGTATCACTTTCTTATTCTCTTTTTAAAATAGGAAAGAACTATTAAGTCACTGTCTTCTCTAAAATTTATACATTATAGGTCAAACCTTATTGTGACAGTGCCTTTTGATTTCCTGCCTTTTCATTTCACTCATCTTCCATCCTTTACTTAGATTTTATTTCTCTACCTTGACCCTACTCTTCTTCCTCCTTTTCTTATCTCCCCATTTCCTTTATTTTTGGTTATTTTATTTTATTTTTTCCTTTATTCTTCTCTTTGTGTGTTTTCCTCCTTCTCTCTCAGCCGTAAATCCCTTGACATTTCAACAAATCCATAAAATAGCTCTAGTTTTATGAGCTGGTGTTAACACCTATTATGACCAGCCAGGCAGTACGAACTGATGTTAGTGCTGATAGAGTGGCTTTAAGGCCATGAATGGAAAATAGCCAAATCAGCACACAGCTATTATTTAATGATGCCCAGAGACTAACAGGAAACTTTCTGCAAATTGCTTCACAAATTACATAGTGGTTACCTGCCTCTTATTCTTGGCATGAAATAGATGTGTGAAGGTAAGTTTTGACATCCAAATTCTTTCCTTGTTAAAAGAAGCCGCAAAGCTACCTTTATAACCGTGAAAATGAAAAATATTATAAACAAAGAAAATATAAACAAGACACTTGGAAAGTGTTTTTACCATAATGAGCATAAAAAGCTCTAATTTTCATAATAAGCAATTCTTGAAAATTCCTAATATATCCTCCCATCCCCTTACACATACGACACACCAACCAAAACCGATCCCCAATTCCACTCCCATTGAACTGATTCCAACTCAGCATGATCCTCTACTGCATGTCCTAGGCTGTAAAATTTTATCAGAGGAGACTGTCTCACCTTTCCCAGACAAGTAAGTGGCTGGTGGGTTCAAACTGTTGATCTTTCAGTTGGTAGAGCAGCATTTAACCTACTACTTCACATGTACACACAGACCCACATGTATTTGTACGTATTTATGTCTCTCTATATCTTTCAGTTTTGACAGAATATTGAATATCCTATGGAGTGTCAAAAGAACATTATGCTGAGTGAAATATCCCAGTCACAAAAGGACAAATATTACATGATGCCACTGTTGTAGAATGGGACTATCCTTGGGGTTAGGGAGACACTGAGTAAGATGGGTTCAATAATGTAT
>NW_006399845.1:5940245-5953059 GCF_000299155.1 Elephantulus edwardii | reverse complement strand
AAAAAAAAAAAGAACAAACAGATATGTCTTGAAGGAAGGGTAGCCAGAGTGCTCCTTAGAGGCAAGGATGGTGAAACTTCCTCTCACCTTTGGGCGTATTCTCAGGAGGAACTAGTCCTTGGAAAGAAACATCATGCTGGGAAAAGTGGAGGTTCAGAGAAAGAGAGGAAGATCCACAACAAGGTGGACTGACACAGTGACACAGCAACAACAATGGGCTTGAGTATGACTGACTGTGTGAGGAGGCTGCCGGAGAGGGCAAAGTTCAGATCTGTGTTTATAACAGCGCTACGAGCTGTAGTCCACTTGATGGCACCTAACAACAGTAGCAATATACCTTTCAGTAGAAAATAGTTTACACTATTTTGTAATAAGTCATCAAAAGGAAATACACATGACCAAGAAACAAAATGTTCAAGTTTAAATGAAAGAAATTCAGTTTGAAAGGGTTACCTTTTGACTGAAAGAACTTTTTGTTTGTTTTTATTTCTGAATAAAGTTAGTTTTTAAGCAATCCTAAAAAAAAGGAATTTTTGTTGTTGTTGATTGCCATCAAGTCATGCATGACTCATAGCTACCCTGTGAACAAAAGTCTTGGACCCTGATCTGTAACTATCATGGTTTTTCTAGGTTCAGAGAGTTTCCAGAGATGTGTTGCTTAGGAAGTGGATACCATTTCTGCTTCTCAGTACTGGGGTATATTTGTCCTTCCTTAAGTTTTCATTATACAATGCACATCTTTCAAAATAGTTTTAAATCTATTTTCTCCCAATAAACAACTTCTCCAAATAGAATTCTCTTCCCTGATACTTCCTTCCTACCTCCAGTTCCCTTCAAATGTCTAGGCTATAAAAGTTGGGGGAAATTTTAAAATAATATTTCATTTACGCTCAATTCTGTCACACTAAATCATAAACTATTTTTTTCACCCCATAAGTCTATGGAAATGCTGAGAATATTAGGTTTTATACTTTTTCATATTTGTTTCAAAACAGAAAAAAACCTGGAATCAATTGTCCTATCTTCAATATCCCTTTAACTTTTATTTTTTAATTAGCTAGGACAAATGAAATCTAAGGGGATTTGGAGTTAAATGGAACTGGAATTTATTTTAGTTTTAATACTCAATAATATGTGTCTTGGGCCTCAATTTTCTCATTTGTAAAATAGGACTAATTATAGCATCACCTTATAAGGCTGTGGTAAGTTTTATGTGAGGAGTTTATACATGTAAAGCTTTTAGTAAACATAGTATAAGAAAAACTGCTGAAAGTGATGATAATGAAGGAGGAGAAGGAAGAAAAGTAAAAGGAAGACATGAAGAAGAAAACTTAAGCTAACAGTAAGGGAACTGATGAGAACTATTATGGAGGAATCTATACACTATCTATAAATTTTGGAAGAAGAGGTAGAGTTTCATCAATGCCAAGGAACTTTGCAACATTTTCACATTTTGAATAAAAGTCCCTTGAAATCTCATTGAATCAATACAAAGTAGAACGCTGTCATAATCTGATGAGCTGCCAAGCTGCAAAATCCTTCACAATTTTAAATACAGTAAAATGAAGGAAACGGATCAGAAAAGAGAGTGACAATCATCAGATCAGGAGGGGGAAGCAAACACATATCAAGGTCGATGTATAATTTTGACACAATATAGGTCAACATCTAATAATATTCCAAAGATGATGAGAGGTAACCTTGACAACCTAGCTGATGCAAGCTCTGGGAGAATAGGAGAACCATGGAAAGAAACAGGAGAAAATCTAGGCCGGTTTCTTGGCTCACTGCTGGCTCATAGATTTGCTTTGCAGAAATTTGCTCTAACTCACAAACCAAAGTGTTTTTATTCAAACAGCAAGCTTCTATTCAAAACCTATAACACATCAACATTCTGGATTAGACAGTGAGAATATAAAGTTACTCCTTCCTCAAAGAAGCCTTTCAGGAAGGATATTTACAATCAACAACAAGGAATGCTGTCAGGAAAGGTATGTGCCAGGACTGTATTCTTTAACCATGCTTACTCAATTTGTATGCTGCTCAAATGTTCCAAGTTATGTATCAAGGAGAGTGTGGCATAAGAATTGGAGAAAGTCTCATAGACGACTTGAAGTATGCCAGTGACACAACTTTGTTTGCTGAAAGAGAAGAGGACTGGAATCACTTATTGATGAAGATCAGACTACAGACTCTGGTATAGATGATATCTTAACATAAAACAAGAATCCTCACAAAGGGACCAATTGGCAACATCATAACAGATGGAGCTCTGACGCCCCAGTGGTAAGGAGCTGTGCTGTCAGCCCAAAGGAACATTGTACAAATCTGCTATCAAACATAGCAATGGCTGTGGCTGTGAGGATAGTAGTGCAGGACTAGGTAGAGTTTGTTCTGTTACATATAGTATCATTATGAGTCAAACTGGCTTGATGACACATAACAACAATAGCAACAATGCCTCTATGAGTTGAAATTAATTCCATGTACACAACAGCAACAATAAGAAAGTAGTTTAAAACAGATATTCTAGTGGTGCATTAGTTAAGCATTCATTTTCCAATGGAAAGATTAGCAATTCAAATCCCCTTCCTGACCCCAAGTGGTTTGGGAGGAAAAAATTGGAGGCAAAACCTGGAAAAATGCTCTGGTAAAGAGTATAGATTGTAGTTGTTGTTAAGTGCTGTCGAGTCACTTGCAACTCATAGTGACCCTATGTATGGTTACATGGGGTAGTTGTGAGTTAGAATAGATGCAATACACTTAACAATAATAAGGTTTGTACAAAAACGAGTGAATGGAAACCCAAGTTCTTGGTAAACTTTTGTTAAAATCTCCATTAAAAAAAAAAGAAGAGAAAAGAAATAACAAAGTTTAAAGAATCTTTGTGTACACCAACAGGTAAGTGAATATTAGTTGACAGTCTGGAGGGTCGAATCCCATCTGAGGCTTGGTAATCTCACAGCCTTTGAAACCTATAGAGCAAAGTTCTATTCTGCATATATCGATTCTTTTTGAGTCCAAATTGACTCACGAAGCTTCACATAGTCCCTCTGTAAGCTATGGGTTACGCCATTCTTCTGTTTGCAGGTGATTATTTAGGGCTTGGACAAGGTTAAGCCTAGTGAGGTCACTTTGAATGAAAATTTCAGGGAGGTACTTTCCAGGTTTATGTAAGGATAGAATTTGTGTGATTCTGTGAGGAAGTTCTTCCTGATATTTTACATCTTTGGGAATGCACTCCTGTTATCCTAGTCCTATCCAAGTCATGTCTCTTATGGGTTGAATTGTGTGCCTCTTCAAACATCTTGACTCTTGGCACCTGTTTAGAAATAGAATCCTTGAAGATGTTACCAGTTAAATCATCTTAGAGTTGGATAGGTTCTAATCTGTTTATTTATAAAACAAGAAGAGACAAAAATTCAGATACAAAGAAAATAATGCCCATATGAAAATGAAGTAAAAAAAATAATCAAATACATCTATTAGCCGAAAGCACCAAAGTTGGTCAGAAACCACCAGAAGCTAGGGAGAGGTAAGGAGGGATCACTCACTAGGACCTTCAGAGAGAGACTGGTCCTGCTAATACCTTGAATTTGGACCTCTAGTCTATAAACCAGGCTGTTTTTATTGCTAGGTGCCATTGAGTTGACTATGACTTATAGTGACTCTATGAACAACAGACCTGAACCTTGACCTCCACTGTATCATCCTCCTGACCTCTGATATGCTTGACCTCATTGTTACAGTCACGACGTTGATCCTTCATGCTGGGGATCTTCCTCTCTTTCTCTGATCTTTCCCAGCATGATGTCTTTTCCTAAAGACTGGGTCCTCCTGATAAAGTGCCCAACACATGAGACAATAAACTTCTGTGTTTCAACCAATCTGTTTTATGGTACATTGCTATGACAGCCTTAGAAACGGATATGCTGTTATTAGGTTCCATCGAATTGAGTACAACTCATAACAATGCTATGAACATCAGATCTGAAGCCTGTCACTGCATCTGTCCATCTGGTTGAAAGCCTTCCTCTCCTTTGTCATCCTTCCACATTTCCAAGCATGAGATCTTTCTCCAAAGAATAGCCACTTCTAGAAACAAGCCCAAAATATACTAGATGAAGTTTTGTCATCCTTGCCTCCAAAGAGAACTCTGACTTCATTTTCCGGAAGATGTATCTGTTTGTTCTTTTGGTAGCCCATAGGATAGTCAGTACTCTATTCTAACACCATAACTCAAAGAAATTGATTTGTTTTATGGCATCTTTACTCATTGTCCAGATCTCAGTTGCATAGCAAGTGACTGAAAAGACCATGGTCTGAATCAGGCGCACCTTAGTCCTAAAACTGACATCATTGCTCCTCAGTAATTTGGAGAGGTCCCTGATGGCAGACTTTCCAGTGCACTATGTTTCCTGATTTTCTGACTGCTGGTGCCAAGTGTACTGATTGTAGTTCCAAGTAAGATGAAGTCATTGACCATTTCGATCTTTTCTCCACCTATCATGAGGTTGCCTATGAGTCCAGTGGTGAGACTTTTTGTTTTATTGATGTTGAAATGCAATACATATTGAACGCTGCATTGTTTGATTTTCTGCAGCAAGTGTAAAGTCTTCTTAACTTTCAGCTATCAAGGTCGTGTTTTCTGCATACCGAAGATTATTGATGAGATTGATGAGTATTCCTCCGATCCTCATTCTCCTTCATAAAGTCCACAGATCTAAACAACAGATCTGAGCCTTGCCTGGAGGTATCATTCTCATGATCTCTGATATGCCCATTGCTGTAGTCACTGTATCAATCCATCTTGCTGAGAATGTTCCTCTCTTTCTCTGAACTTTCCCGGAGTGATGTTTTTTCCCCCCAAGGACTGGTTCTTCCTGATAACATGCTCACCATGTGAGACAATAAAGAAACCACTATACTAATTGACAAAAGAGGAGCTAGAAGATGGGCCATTTGTCATGTCTAAGAATAGGAGGAAAATTGAGTCTTGGTGAGTACACGCTAGAAAAGTGCTCGGGTAGTGCAACTGTTAGTGAGTGGCATTGCTCAGAGGCTGAGTGTCTCCATCTATTCTTCAGAATAAAGATGGTCAGTATCCCCTTAATAAGATTTTTAGCCTCCAAAATCCAGTCAAGAGCCACTATGAGTCAGAACTAACTCGGTGTCCTAGAGTTTAAGACACGCTAGAAATATGTGGTAATCTAGGCTTTAAACCTCAGTTTCATTTGTGACACTTCTTTTGCTTCTTTACTTGCTACTTTTCTGATCCAGGAAGTTACCAAGCTTTATAATTTTAACATGGCATAACCAAAATATTACTTACATTAGTTGTTACTATGTGTCAGGTATTATTCTAAGAACATTTAAGTTCATAATTTCATTTATTCATTCTTTGTGACAGCGTTCTGAGGAAGTACGTTATTAACATGTTTAATGAAATGAGAAAAACGGTGCTTGGGGAAATGATTGCTAGTTTGTTTACAAGAAGTGAAGTAAAAGTTGGAGCTCAGAACTGACTTATAAATTCCATTTTCCTTCTAAAGGGAGCTCTGGTGGCTTAATGGTAAAGAGTTGCACTGGCAAACCAAAGGTACTTGTTTCTACCCTGCCAGCTATTCTGTGGGAAAAAGATGGGCAGTCTTCTCCCATGAGATGACTTGCCTCTGAAAACCTGCTGGAGGGTCAGCTATGGGTCAGTTCTCACTCCACAGAACACAGCAACCACAATCCTCCTCTTAAAAGCTTTAACTTTGTGGCTCTTTGTGGCAGCTCATATCTATTATTTCCCCCCACACCCATCCATTTTGTAATACAATTTTACTAAGCAAAAGTGTGGCTGGGACCAGTGAGATTCATGAGATAGTTTTAGGAAAGAATACTGTCTTGGAACCTGTTGGAAGTATATATAGATATCATTTTCTATCCTTTCAAGCTGATCTTATAAATAAAACCTAATGAGATTTTTGTTGTTTGGGATTTTTTGCATGAGAACTTGGTGCCATCATTTACTCGTAGATGGAAGGATATGAATGAGGATCAAGAAACATTTACTAAACAGTTGTATGATTAGGTCAACTTTGTTCCACTCAATTTGGCAAAATAGCAAATAAAAATATTGAATCAGATTCCCTAAAATCACCTCAGTCCAGTGGTTACATATTCTGTGTGGATGGAAGGGGTTACCTTACTTCCCAAGACTCCTTATTGTCTCTAGCATGCTATGCTATTTGCCAAAATCATAAGGAAGGAAAACATTTTCAAAAACATTCTGCAGCAAAAGCTGAAAACACTGCTAATTCAAGCAAAATAGACAATGCCTGGATGGTAACACTGAAGCAAATTTATCATTATTTTTCAATACAGAGTCATCAAATCACCCCTTAATCAGAAAAATGAAAAGTTAATTGGAGAGGCAGCAAGAGTTTCATATGTTAATGTAGTTTTGATTGAGGGTTTTTTTCCCCTGTCAAAATGTTAATGAAAGCATTTAATTTGGACTTGTTTTGCAGAAAACACAGGATGAGTGACTAGAATTAGGATCCTGACTCCTTCTGAGGGCATGGGGGACAATTGCAAGTGTTTCAAATGCTGCAAGACTGTGAAGACAGAGACAATAGATCCACTTTACAAAGGAACTGGAGGAGAGCTAATTAGCTTAATTAAGGAGGAGGAGCGTTTTTTGAAGCAGTCATTAAGAATGAAGTCATATACACCAATGCACACACAAAAAACATTGTCTTTACATTTTTGTGGAAACATCTGGCAAAAACATGTCGACAAAAAGAAAACGTGTATTGTGCAGCAAAATCTTACTGTGAAAAGATGAAAACTTGAACTAATTATAGGATAACTCTAAAAAGAAAGGGCTAGCTTTATATTTTAAACCCATTTTCTCCCCTACATGGTAGTCTGAGATAAAAGCAGTGGTATGCTGTGGGAAATAAGTATGGGGTAAGAACAACGAATTGTATCTAAAGCATAAGATTGTACCAAAGGGTTATTAAAATAGCATTCAATTTATAGTTGCTTTTGTAAGTATGCCAAGAGAAAAACAGACAAATCTGAAACCTGTGTGAGGAAAACCACAAAGCCTGTACGCTTTATGTGTTAAATGTTGCACACGTTTATTAAAAATGGCTTCATTATTGGGTTGCTTAAGCTATTGTATTTCTTGATCTCAATATCAAGAAAACAAAATCCTCACCACTGGACCTATAGACAATACCATGATAGATGGAGAAAAGACTGAAGTTGTCAATCATTTCATCTTGCTTGGATCAATTATCAATACTCTTGGAATCAGCAGACAAAAGAAAGAAAGAAAGAAAGAAAGAAAGAAAGAAAGAAAGAAAGAAAGAAAGAAAGAAAGAAAGAAAGAAAGAAAGAAAGAAAGAATAGATGTGTTGCATTGGGAAAATCTGCTGTCAAGGACCTCGTCAAAGTTCTAAAGAGCAGTGGTATAATTTTAAAGACTAAGGTCCATCTGAGCGAGCCATGGTCTTTTCAACTATTTGCTATCCTGAGAGTTGGATAGTGAATAAGGATGACAGAAGAAGAATCAATCCTGTGGTGTTAGAGAATAATACTGAATATCTCATGCACTGCCAAGGGAATAAGCAATATATCTTTTTCCAAGGACAGGCTTCCCCTAAAAACATGTCCAAAGTATGTGGGATAAAGCTTCATTATCCTTGCCTCCAAGAAGCACCCTATTTGTACTCTCTCAAAGACGTTCTTGCAACCCTCCAGTGGATTTTCAGAGGCAGTAAATCTCATGGGAGGAGGTTGCCCAATCTTTCTTCCATGCAGTAGGTGGTGGATTCAAATCATGTACCTTTATGTTGGCAGTGCACCTCCTTACCACAAAGCCACCAGAACTCCCTATGGATAGAGATGTGAATGAGAAGCAGTTATTGCTATCAGATGCTGATAAAGGACTAATCTTCAACATGCCTGTCATTGCTATTGGTATTAAGTGAAGTGATCTAAATAATAAGAGGTCCCATCAAACACTTGATTTGGTGATACTAAAGGAAAGTGCCCTCAAATGCCTCTGTCTTTGGCTGGATAGCACGTATTTTCTACATTATTATCTATGATAGTACCAACGGCAACACACTTCACAAATTCTGTGTTATTGGCATTGTACAAAGAATTTTGCTTCTCTATAATTTTCACCTTGTTCTTCATACAGTAGACATCTTTATTTTTACTAATGAAAAGTGATGCTCAAAGAGGTGTAGGCCTAGTTGGCATACTAGTTCCCTCCACGACTGAGTAAAGGGATACACAAAATTGCTTTGAGACACAGTTTGTCAGATTGCAAAGACCTGATGCATAACCATACTCCATTCTGCCTCCTGCTCCTTCTTCCTCTAAAGCAATTTAGCTAGGAAAGGGTAACCCGTTGATGAGAATTGTTGCTTGATTTTACTTTATCCCAAAAAACAAAATTGAAGATCTAGTGATTTAATTCTCTGAGCCATACTTTGACACAGGAAGATTAATTATTGTGCCCTTCCTGAAGAAATGAGGAAGTTGGGACTCTCTGCAGGTCGCAGTCTCTGGTGTGATGATTTAGTACTGACCACTAAAGAAAAGGCAGTTGAAATATACATAGAAGTGCCTTGGAAGTAAGGTCTGGCAATCTGCACTCAAAAGGTTGCAGCCGTGAAAACGCCGAAGGGTATAGCTCTGCTCTGCACACAGAGAGCCATCATGCATTAGAAGAGCCTTAAAGGCAACTCACAGTAAATAACAACAGTCGGTCACAGAGCTCTCTAGCTGAAGCAGACCACTGTCTAACTGAATCATGAGCCACCACAGGGGAAGAATGGCTCACGAGATTTTAGACAGGCATTTTTGTCCCATGTTTTCACCAAGGGATGAGACTTCATGCAGTTTGTTTGCACTTGGTAAAAAATAATTTAAGGAGACCTGACTTGGTGAATGTATATCTTGGTGAAAAATGTATATCTAAGAAGGCCAAGGAAGGCATTGCCTCAGACGAGTTCTTTTTTTTCTTTCTTTCTCATTGCCGTTGAGTTGGAACTGAGCTGACCTTGCATTGGGTTTCTAAGGCTAGAAATCACAGGGGAGGAGAGTGTTTATCTTTCTCCTGTGTGTGGTTCTGCTGGTGGATTCAAACCCCCAGAGAGGTGTGGCCTTTAGGTTAACAGCCCAGGTCATCAGACCTTTTTCCTTTAGGATAATTAAATAATTTCCTCCTTTTGAACTCTACTTCTTTGTAAACCAGTGACTCTCCATTAGGGATGATTTTGCCCATGACATTTGGCAATGCCTGGAGACATTTTTAATTGTTACCTACTGGCATCTAATTGGTAGATGCTGATAAATCTCTTAAAATACACAGGGCAGCCCTCCATAACAAAGAATTATCTGCCTCCCCAAAACTCTACATTATATTCTGGCTATTCCTTGAAAATAAAAATTCTTGTTCCTCCAAAAAAGTACAGAAAACCAGACAGTTCAATATGTGGGACGTCTAAGTTCATTCATATAAAGCGAAATGAATAGGATGGTTGAGTACAGGGTGTTGTTTTGCTAACTGATTTATTTGAACTTGATATTCTATGGCCTCCAAATAGAAAAGTCTTGTCCAGGATCTCAGAAGGGGGGGGGGAGGAGGGGATAAAAATCTAGTATTTTGAAAACATCTATTACACAGCAACTAATAAAATGTCAATTTGAGTCCCTTTTCTATCTAAACAACCCAGAACAAAACACAGTGATGCAGCTTAGCTTTCCTACACTCAGTGAAGTAAACATCAAACAGATGGGCTTAGAAAATTAAAACAATTTCCTGTAAACAAAAGAGAAAAATGAAATGAGGTTAATGTAAACCTTTAATTCACCATCTCTTTTCTGTGGCTTTGAGAATTCCATTTAGAAATGATTCTGCTTATGTAGCACATGGTCTCTGCTTCTTTCCCTCAGTTATTTGTGTTGGAGATATATATGTGGGTAACCAAGATTTTCTCATTTTTGCTTTTCAGTATCTTGTAACACACATTAGGGCATCAGAGAACCACCACTGCCTGGGGCGTTGGGCACAATTGAGCAGAGGGCTCTACACTCCAGAGCTTGGGTAGTAGTATGTGTCTAGGCTCAGCAATATCAGCTTAGAAGTTAGACTCTCCATTTCAATCCCTTCAAGACAATGAGCTCTGCAGAACAAGGGTTTCTTTCTATGAAAACATTCAAGAAACACGTATTTATTTTCTAACACAAACAGGTGCTGCACTAACCATTACTAACCTTGGCTCACTTACCTGACTCAGCATTAGGGTCACAGAGCAATGTCACAGAGTCCGCTTAAATTAAAGCAAATGAAGTTTAGTGAAGGTCAGAGATGGCTCAGACTGGTCACAACGTGAAAATGGCTACTCTGCCAAACTACAAAAGAGGATACCTTCTTATATTGTTGGATCAAGAACTAAAAGTGACAACATTCATAATTAGCTGAAAAATCATCAGAAGAGTTAAAGACAGGATACCATAAGAATTTGTCAACGAGAGATCTATAGCGTGTGAGATTACATTACTGGTCAAACGTACATTCCGTTCAGTTTGCTACAGTATTGTCTCAAGACAGTGGGAAAAGACCAGGTTTTCTAGTAACCTAAGAAAACGGAACCCAAACTCACTGCCATCGAGTTGGTTCTAATGCACAGTGACTTTCCAAGACTGTAAATAGTTATAGGAGGAGACTGCACATCTTTCTCCCTTAAACCCCTGGTGGCTTGAAACTGCTGGAGTAGCTCAGCACTTTTGATTAGCAGTACAACGTACTGTAGACTACACCTCCATAGTCTTCCTCAATCATGTCTGTTTCTGGAAATCCATTGTAAAGGTTTAGCAAACCTGATTCCTCACTTTCAGACATCATATATCTACCTGTCTATGATGAAAATGATTCTTTGGGAATAGATTAGATATCATGCATAGATATCAGGGAAGGCTTCAGAGGAAAGGATGTTGTCTTTGAGATATATGTCCCAGACCAGCTCCAAAATGAAAGGGACTGACTTTTGCAAAGGCAGCTTTAAAATTCCAACATAGATTCCAGACTCAACTCAAAGCTTTGTAATAGAGTTAAGGCTTTGCTTTCAGACTGTCTGACTTTTACATAATCTAAATGCATCTGATTTTAAACTCTCAGACATTACAAACTGTTAGTTACTAGGAAAGGATGCCATGTTTGGCAAAGTAGAGGGTCAGTGAAAAGAAGCGAACCTTTCAACCACATGGACAGACACAATAGCCAAAACAATAGAGTCAAATATTCCAGAGGTCACAAGATTGATCACACGTCTGTGATCACAGATCACAGTGTTTCATTCTTTCAGACGTACAACTAGCCTGAAGGCAGCAACAATGAGGACACAGGAGGTGAACACAGCTCTTGCTTTCATGGCGGCATTTATTGCACGGAGGTGGAGACAGGTAGTGGATAATCTCACAAAGGACTATTTAATTGCAACTTAAGTAAAAGTGGAGTTTGTGGTTGAACCTTAAGGCACTTAGCTGTTAACCAAGAAGTTCCAGGAAGTCCTGGTGCTTTATTTCAAAATAACAGTGATAGAGAACCCTGTTTTAGAGCACAAGTCTACGCTCACATACATGGGTCGCCATTAGATGGAGTTACGTCACAGCAACTGCTTGGGGAGAAATGCAATGAAGAAAACATAACATTTAGTGATGCACAGCAGAGGACCCAGACCAATGGCTTGTATCTGTGTGTGTGTGTATGTGTGTGTGTGTGTGTGTGTGTGTGTGTGTGTGATGAGGTTGGTAGGAGAGATTCTTCAAGTGAGTGGTGTTTAAACAAAGATGTTGTTATTATGTGCTATTATGTGCTCTCGAGTTACTTGCAACTCATAGAGACCCTATGTACAGCTGAAACCTGTTGTACAACTCTGAAACCTGATCTACCCTGTGCCAACTTTACTGTCTCCAACACAACTACCCTCATTACCCCAGTCACTGAATCAATCCATTTCATTTATGGTCTCCCTGTCTTTTTCCATCCCTCCACCCTCTCAAGTATGATGTCTCTCTCCAAGGACTGGTTCCGGAGTAACCTGGTTTTACCATCTCCAGGATGAAGCTGTTTGTTCTTCTGTCAGTCCATGATATATTCAACATTCTTCTCCAGCACCACAGCTCAAAGGCATCAATTTTCTTTCTATTATCTCTAGTCATTGCCCAGCTCTCTGATGCATAAAAGCAATTCCGAAGACTATGGCCTGGACTATGGTGCATCTTAGTCTCCAGACTGACGTCATTACTCTTTACTACTCTGGAGAGGTTCCTGATAGTCTGCTTTCCCAATACGATTTGTCTCTTGATTTTCTGGCTACTGTTACCAAGAGCGTTGGTTGTGGAGCCAAGCAAACTAAAGCTCATAACAGTATCAATCTCTTCACCATCTATCATGATGCTGCCAATTGACCTAATGGTGATAATCTTTATTTCCTTGATGTTGAACTTCAGGATTAATAGGAGTGATCCAGGGAACATGCATTCTAGGCACAGCAAGCCACGCGCTCTCTTATACCTTTTACTTAAAGGTCATAAACATAGATCTTCATGGATTGTCAGTTCCTGCTACTGCTGCTCATAGTTTTATTCACCAATATTTCCTCCTCTAGCATCAGGATGGATGGTGAAGAGATTGAGATTGTACACAGCTTTAGTTTGCTTGGCTCCATAGTCAACCGTCTTGGCACCAGCAGCCAGGAAATTAAAAGGCACATTGCCATGGGAAAGTCTGCTGTTAGGG
>NW_006399845.1:5905861-5939758 GCF_000299155.1 Elephantulus edwardii | reverse complement strand
TTGGCACAGGACAGAGCGGAGTTTAGGGCTGTTGTACATAGGGTTGCTATGAGTCGCAGGCGACTCGACGGCACATAACAACAACAACAACAGGTTTGTAAGAGAGGAAGGACAATGAGGTGAGTTCATCTTGCAGGTTTTTCATGTTATGCCATGCATGTAAATCCTATTTCTGCAACCAGAGTTAAGTTCTTGGACAGGAGCCAGGGACCTCGTACACCCTTGCTTTATGTGTTCTGGAAGTCTTCCTGGCCATTTGCCACATAATGATCCCTCTTTTATATAGAAAAAAAGGAGAGTTTAGGACAGAATGATAATGCAACACCAGGAGTATTTTGCTCTTTAAGGTGTAATTTACTTTAATTCCTGTAGGGGAGGAAATGAAAGAAGAGATTGTCTTCAATATCTTTCTATTTCCTAATGTCATCATTGAGGAGGACAGAGGAGAGAGGGGTGCCACCTCTCTCCACGCCTCCCACCTGTCATCTCCACCGAGGTTGGCATCAGTTGGAATGTTTTAAATTTACCATTTTCAAAGGTGAATTTCACACTTCTTTAAATTTTTTTTAAAAAAATAACATTTCAGGTAGAGAAGTATTTGTGATATAAAATTATCTGCACTTTTTAAATGATGATTCGAGATATAACTGCACCCTTTCTTCTCCTTCCTTGTGCCCACCATTTTCATTTGCCCTTGCCTGCCTTCTGAAAGTCGTCTGTGGGAAAATTCTGCCCTTTTGATTTTTTTCTGCTTGCTTGTTCTAAGGAGTATGTACCTTCCTCATCCACTTCTTTTGAAGTAATCACTTGTTATGCATCAGAGAGTTGGACAATGACTAAGGAGGATAGAAGGAGAATTGATGCCTTTGAGCTGTGGTGTTGGAGAAGAGTACTGAGAATACCCTGGACTGCTAGGAAAACAAACAAATTGGTGATAGTGTCCAACCCCTATGTTCCTTGTCACCTATTCCCTTGCTTCCTCCGCTTCCCCCACCCCCCTTGCAGCTCCACAACCACACATCTCAACCCCCACCACAGCCCTGTGACCTCAGGGCACCACCTTGGATCCAGACATCACCCGGAGCTATCAGGCAAGCTGTTGAGGAACTAACCTGGCAGGAGAAAGGCCGGTAGGATCTTATCTGTGTTTACTGGGGCATTGCTGATTACCCGGGAGAGCACCTAAGGGCGCGCCCACAGGTGGGGAATTTGGCCAGCTCTCTTGGGCTACACCAACTGCCCAAAACGAGCCAGCCAGCTGGCTTCTGTGAACTCTGCAGACCAGCTAGAGGCTAGTGGGTGGGTGGGAACTTGACCTTGACTTTTCGGATCCCGTTGGATCCAGGACCCTGCTGGAACAGGGGCTATTGTGTGAGGGCACCTGCATAAGTGCCACCAGGCAGGGAACACTGAGAAAACCATTGGGTAGGAAACAGCACACCCAAGAGGTGGGGACGGGGCTTGTGCGCTGCTGGGGGTTTATGCAGCAGCACCCTGTGTGTTAAGGGTCACACAGGTGTGTGTTGCAGGGGGGTCCCACAGTGTCCGGTAGTCTTCGTTCCTCCTTTGCAAAAGGGGTGCATCACATGTGTCCTATCTCCTTATCAATCTATATGCAGAACAGATCATTCGGAAGGCTAGGCTTTATGAGGAGGAATGTGACATCAGGATTGGAGGAAGATTCAGCAGCAGCGTGCATTATGCAGATGACACAACCCTAGTTGCTGAAACTGAATAGAACCTGAGACATTTGTGGCAGAGGGTCAAGAACTATAGTTTGCAATATGGGTTGAAGTTCAATATCAAGATTATGAAGATTCTCACCACTGGGCCAAGTGGCAGCATCATGATAGATGGAGAAGAGATTGTTATCCATTTCAACTTGCTCAGTTCCACAATCAACACTCTTGGCACAAGTAGTCAGGAGATCAAAAGAAGAACTGCATTAGGAAAATCTGCTGTGAGGGACTCCTTCAAAGTGCTAAAGAGCAAAGATGTCAGCCTAGAGACTAACGTGTGTCCGATCCAGGTAATTTGCAATTACTTTCTATGCATTAGAGAGCTGGATAATGAACGAGGAAGAGAGAAAAAGAATTGAAGCCTGTGAGTTGTGGTGCTGGAGAAGAGTTTTGAACATACCATAGACTGTCAAGAGAACAGATCTGTCCTGGAGAAGGTGAAACCAAAGTGCTCTTCAGAGGCAAGGATTTTGAAGCTCCATCTCACATACTTTGGGCATGTAGGCAGCAGGGACCAGTCTTTGGAGAAGGATATCATGTGGAGAAGTGTGCAGGCACAGTACAGGACAGGAAGACCCGGGATGAGATAGATTGACAAAATAACTGGATAACTGGGATGATGTGGGTATGTGTGTTAGAGACAGTGAGATTGGCTCAGGATAGAGCAGGGTTCAGAGCTATTATGCACAAGGTCCCTAAGAGTCATAGTTGATTAGATGGCATACAACAACAATCCTTCTTTGGGAGCATGAGCTTTCAGAGGGCAGGATATGTCTTTGCTCACCATTGTATTCCTAGTGTTTAGGAGAATGCATGTCATATAATCCATCTCAGTGAACATGTGTTGAACGAATGCATGCTGACTCTTTACTAGAAGGTGATGGCATGAGTTCAAGTCCTCTCCCACATCTCCCAGCTTCCCTGCATGTCAGAAGGCTCACGCATTAGCTCTGGTCAGTAGGTGATGAAGGGAAGCGATATGTGCCACTTGCAGTCTGAAGTATTTAAGGCCTGGTGCAGAAACCTCCTGCCCTCTCTCTTCTTTCTCAAAGTCTGTCAAGGCTTCCTGTTAAGATGTCAGGGTTACAAATGGAAACAGCCGGGATTGCTAAAGATAGCAATCTGGGAGAATCATCAGCCCACTGAGGACTTCACATGAATAAGGAATAAGCCTTTGCTATGTTAAGCCACTGAGATTTGAGAGTTTAGCTATAATTCCAATATAAAAACAAGAACAAAAACCACATGGTTGCCTTCCCCTCACAATGATCTGTGTCCAAGGGGCTACTTGGGAGTGTGACCTGCACAGGATGACACTGTCAGAGGAAGTGCCATCAAAATGACTATAAAGTTTTTGTGCTGCGTTCAGCATATTTTTAAACAAAAACATTCTTGTAGTTAGCTGTAACAATAAAATATTATTATTTTTGTAATCTCTGGTGGCCTAGTGGTAAGGAGCTGTGCTTCAATCCCAAAGACACACAGTTCAAATCCACCAGCTACCGTATTAGACAGAACAGAATGCTCCCTGTGGTTTCCAAATCTGAGTCTTTGTGAAAGCAGACTGACATATCCTTTTTCCTCAGACTTACAGGTTAGCACCTAACCACTGAGCCACCAAGCTCCTTAATGTGTCCTAATCCATGCTGTCTGCTACAGAGTATTTTAGAAAGTGCTCCAAGTGCTTAGGTGCTTGTGTGATGTTGTGGTTAGATTGTTTCGACTAACTGTGATCCTATGTGTGCTGAGTAGAGATGTTTGTTAGAGTTTACAAGGATGTGGCCTTTTGGGAGCAAATCAACAGTTCTGTCTTCTCAGACACCTCAGGATGGTTTGAATTGCTAACCTTTAGTTTAATAGTTGAACATAAATCATCTGTATCACCTGTGTCACAATTATTGACTCAATACAGACTTCGTTATCCTGACAGGAATTCAAGAGTCTTAATGTCTAGTGATTCTAGCTTGTGGGGCTCCACAGTCAACACCTTTGGCACTAGCAGTCAGAAAAGCAAAAGATAAATTATGTTAGGAAACTCTGCTGTCAGTGGCCTCTCCAGATAAATTGCACTAGAAAAATCTGCTGTGTGTAGAATAAAGACGTCAGTCTAGTTACAGGCCAAGGTCCATGCATCAGAGAGCTGAACATTGAATAAAGACAACAGAAGAATCAATGCCTTTGAGCTGTGGTGCTGGAGAAGAGTATTGAACATACCACGGACTGTCAAGAGAACAAACAGGTTTGTCCCGGAGAGGGTGAAACCAAACTGATCTTTGAAGGCTAGGATTTTGAAGCTCCATCTCACATAATTTTGACATGTTGCCCAGAGAGGCTGGTCCTTGGAGAATGGTAGAGGGACAGCACAGGAGAGAATGATCCTAGATGAGATGGATTTATAAAGTGACTGGGGCAAGGGGAGTGGTGTGTCAGAAATTGTGAGATTGCCTCAGGATAAGGCCAACACTCAGAGCTATTGTGTGTAGGGTCGTTACTAGTCGCAGATGACTCAACAACACATAACAATAACAACAACAACACATGTCTAGTTATAGCTCTATTGTTATCCAGGAGTATAATTTTAGACAAATCAGTTTTTATATACACACACATACATAGGGAGCTCTGGTGACCTAGTGCCAAGAAACTGTGCTGCAGTCCCAAAGGCACCTGGTTCAAATTCACCACCTACTCCATGGGAGAAAGATGAATCATCGCCTGTCTGAGATATATATATATATATATAAATATTGAATATTGTTGAGTTGAAACAGACTCAATGGTGACCCTCCAGTGGGTTTTCAAGGATTAATTGCACAGGAGGAGATTGTCTTTCTTCCATGAGGCCACTGATGCCTTCAAGTTGGCAGTGCAGCTTCATCTATAAGGATGTACAAATGCATATAGATGCATGTGTACATGCTAGAGAGTTGTGCTGTCACCCAAAGGTGGCTGGTTCAAGTCTACCAGTGGTTTTGAGGGAGAAAGATTTACAGCCTCTGTAGACCTGCTGGCAGGTCTTCTATGTGTTGGCTCAGACTGGACGGCTGTGAGTGAATGATATACTTATGCATATATGTGTGTATGTGGGTGTGTATGCACGTGTATACATACACTGACATACACATATATAAGGAAGATATATGTAAGGAAGTTATAAGGATCAAAAAAATCTTCACAGAGGCGGTAGCATTGAACCTGGGCATTGAAGAAAATAAAAAATTGACATGTAGTGTTTCAAGTGAAAACAAAGGCCCAAAGAATATGTAAATGTTCTAAGCAGAAGTATCCCTGCTTAGAAAGAGTGAAAAAAAAAAATAAAAAGCAAAGAATTGACAGTCACATCATGAAGTTGACTTCCTGTGCTATTGGATTCATGCCCTAGGACTCTGCTCCTTTTCCAGGCTTCCTCATCTTAGTAGTGGCATCACCATTTGTGAACTGCCAACGTGAAGCCTAGACCATTGATGATTCTTGTTTCCTCCTCCACCTCCTCGCTAAATCCATCACAAAGCATTTTTGACACTGTCTCTAAACAGAACTAAATCATTTCCTTCTCACTCATCTGCTACACCCCTCCCCTCAAGTCCACAGCAGTATGATTATTGCCTTCTAAGTGCTTCTCTTCTTCTACACCATCCATTTAAAACAGGTCTATAAATCAGGCAGACTAATCTTTAAAAAGATAAATCAGATGGTTGCTCTTGCTTGCGTCAAATCCTACGCTGGCTCTTTCTGTAGTTGGCAAAGCATTTCAATTCTTCACCATAATCTCAGACACTTAAAAAAGTTTGCTTCTATGGGGGGCACTGTGCTCTGCTGCTCAGATTCTCTTTCAGGACAGACAGAAAGACGTATTCTTCCAGCTCCTGGGAATACTGCTGCCAGACTGGCCTCACTTCTTAGTCCTGGCTGTCCTTGACTGCTCGCCATGGGACTACCAATGGAGTCTCTTTTGTCAAAGCCAAGACTAGCTCTGAAGGGTTCTCTGTTTTCAGAACGCCTTATAGGGCTGGATGGGGGTTTGTAATGACTGCATCTCAGTTCTCTCTGCGGCACCTTCTTTCCTCCACCCCTCTTTTGCTCCGTAGGTAGTGATCTAAGAGCAAGGGAAACTGACAATAGCTTCATTCTAATAGCCTCTGTCCTTTTAGCATTTTATTATCTCACATTTCTTTTAGCTCCTATACTGTCCAATATCCTTCTGGTCTCAGAACCTGGCTCTTATTTTTCCCTCTCTGTCCGGGAAACTCTTTCTCCTTCTTAGTCTGTATACTTCCTGTTCACTCATCAAGACTTCCTTGAGCAATTTAACTCTGACCTGATGGATTAGGTTAGGGGCTCCTGCCAAAAAATCACAACATGCTCATTTTTTTCCCTTCTTCTTAGAACTTGTGGTATGGTTCATAAGGAGCTGTTTTGTTAATCTAATGACCATGTGTCTGGTGGTTTTAATCCACCAGCAGCTCTGAGGGACGAAGATGGGCAACTGATTTCTATGTCATTCATTGTCTTAGAAACCCAATGGAGGGCCAGCTATGAATTAGTTTCAACTTGGTAGCAATAAGTTTGAATACTATTTATTGCTAATTAGGTGATTTCAAGTCCCTGGGTTATGCACAGCTAATGTGTTGGTTGCTGACTTAAAGGTTGGCAATTTGACTCCATCCAGAAGCACCACAAGAGAAAGATTTGATAGTCTAGTACCAAAAAATCAGCCATTGAAAGCACCATGGATCACAGTTCCACCCTGAATTATATGTGGCTGCCATGAGTCAGAACTGACTCTATAGCAACTGGAACTAGTTTAGCTATTCTTTATGCCTGGCTGTCCTGCTGTATTATAAGCCTCACAAGAGTACAGATTTCTCTGCTTTTCTCATAATGTCTTCATAGTACCAAACAGAAACTTTGTACTTTGATGCTTAATGAGAATGTTTGTTGGGTGGATGGATGAATAAGTGAGTGAATTACCTAAATCTTTGACATTATCTCTTAGTAGAAAAGGGTAATAATACTATCGATCTTCTAGGATTTGTGACTGAAAGCAGCTTATTTTTCCTAATTGTGAAGAAAAACAGTAAAAAAAAATTTCTGGAAGGCAGTTTAGTATTTCCTCCAAAAGTTGAACATAGAAACTCCATGTGACCCAGTTATTCCACTCTTAGGAATACACCACAAGGAAATTAGAACTGAGACACAGAGACTTGTACACCAATGTTCATAGCAGTGTTATTCACCACTGCAAGAACATGGAAACAGCCCAAATGTCCGACCACAAACTGAATGGCTTGAGGAATTGTGATACATTCACATAATGGGATGCTATACAGCACTCAAGAGCAATGATTTTGACTGGAGAACATTATGCTGAGTGAACCAACTCAGGCTCATAAGAACAAATATGGCATAAGACCATTATTGAAAGAATAGAAAGATAACTAGTAAAACATGTATTTGTAACCACGGAGGGAAGGGGTGGAAGCAGAGGAGTGAAGTTGGGTAGGGGTAAAACCATAGGGTTGTACAATTTGGTGTGTAATGGGAGAGGGCAAAGGAAATGGGAAAGATCCAGTGGGGACTTGAAAAGACAGGGTGATGGTGGACATAGTCTAATGGTGATTAATTTTATTAAACATAGTGCATGAGAATGATTGAATGAAACAATGTGGATGAAGAACTGTGTGAAAGACAAGGTATGAAACACAGTATACAAACTTTGTATGCAAACACACACACACACACACACACACACACACACACACACATTCCCACCAAAACAAGAGGAACAATAAGAAGGAAACAAAAATGGCACCTTAAACAGAGGGGACTGGACCACATCCAGAATTAGAAACATGAGTTCCGGCGAGCTCTGGTGGCCTAGTGGCAGGAAACTGCACTGTAATCCCAGAGGTGCGCAGTTCAAATCCACCAGATGCTCTGCTGAAGAAGGAGGAACAATCGGCTCCTGTACCAGTCAGATCCAATTTGATGGTACACGCATAAAAAAAAAAAGGAACATGAGTTCCTAGGTTAAAGCCTCAAAGTGGCCACCAATGGGATAAGAAAGTATATGGACCTCAATAAAGATTATCAAAACTCTTTCTTTGTGTCCAGTATGGATTCAAATATTTCCCCAAACACTCATAACGTATCAATTAAATTATACTCCATTCAAGTCAAGAACCATCTGTGTTTTCTTTTAATACACCAAAGGTTTCCATTTCTACATTGAAATTTTTGATCTTTTTGGAATAATTTGTTGTACAATGTGAGGTAGCAGCCAAATTCCCGCCCCCTTAGCCATATGGAAGGTCTTTATAACTCTAAGTCAAAATCTAGAAGCCATAAAATAAAAGATTGCTAAATACAAGTATTATGTGCAGCCAAGTTGGAATGATTCAGGGCTGATGCAGGTTTTCAGAGGCGGTAAATCAGATGGGAGGAGATTGTCCATCCTTCTCACACGGCGCAGCTGATGGTTTCGAAACACTTACCTTTAGAATTGCAGCACAGCTTCTTGCCGTAGGCAGACAGAGCTATCAAATGTGAGTAAGTATGTGAAAAGCAAAACAATTATGGATGCCAAAAACTCATGACCAGAGAAAAAGAATAAAATTTAAAACTGAGGAAATGTAATTTCAGTTCATATTACAAAATGTTTTCTCTCAAGTATATAAGGAATGCCTTGGAATAAATAAGAAAAAAATCAACTCAATAAAATAATGCATAAGGCATAGGTAAAGACAATTCACAAGAAAAGGAAAACAAATAAGATATAAATAAAAAAGTCTTCTTCCCAGCCTCACTCTTTAGAAAAGAAACTAAATAGAAATAGTGTTTCCTACTTATTATATTAGAAAAAAAAATGGTTTGATCACTCTCATTAGTGATGTAATTAGAAACCAGGTATTTAATGCTGTGGATTTGTAAATTTGTGAACTTTAGTAGAGAACAACTTGACTGTTATCAATGCACTGGAATTGAGCAACTGATTTTGTCTCTATGGCAATAAGATGATATAATATGCGGTTACGAACATTCTTGTGTAAATCTTTGAGTGGCAATAAGTTTTCCTTTCTCTTAACTAAAGTATCTAAGAGTGGAATTGCTGAGTTCCAGAGGAAGTGTATATCTAACTTTATGAGAAATTGCCAAACAGTTTTATAAAGATGCTACAGGCAGTCTCTGGATTACAAACACATTTCTTTCCTAAATCTCACCTATAAATGGAAACAGTTAGTTACTGAACATTGGCCAAGTACTTTTCTGTAATATAATGCATCTTTCTGTGCATAAAAAGACACTTTCTTATGCCTCAAAACATAATGATCAAACTCAAGCTCATTGACTTAAATGGTAACTACTCATGGCTGACTCTCCCGCAGCTTTGCAGAAACTGTAAATCCCATGAGAGGAGAATGCCCATTTTTCTCAGGAAGAGCTGCAGTGGATTCAAATTGCCAGTGAGTCACCATCTTTGGGTTAGTGGCACAACTCTCTAGCCACTAGGCTATCAGAACTCTTCAAAAACATAATGATACAGTTGCTTTTGTGTACCATTGAGTCAGACTCCATCTATAGCTGATCCTCTGGTGGGTTTTTAGAGGCAGCTGATCACACAGGAGGAGACTGTCCATCTGTCTCCCATGATGTAGCTTGTGGATTTGAGCCACATGTCTTCGTAATTGGAGAGCAGCTTCTTAGCACTAGGCTACGAGGGCCACCTTAATGGATATAGTAATAATAAAAATAATATTTTGATAGTTGTCATAAAGTAGTTCACCTTTGTTACGATAAACTATTGTTGTGGTTATTAAGCACCCTCAAGTTGACTTTAACTTGCTTGTGATTCTATGAGCACTGAGTCTGAATTCTACCCTATCCTGTGTCATCTTTCATCATTTCTGAAAAACCTGAGCTCACCATTACAGCCACTGTGTCAATTCATATCTTTGAAGGGCTTCTCCTCCTTTTCTCACCCTGCACCTTTCCAAGCATGATGTCCTTTCCAAGGACTGATTCCTCTTAACAAAATACCCAAACTATGTGACACTATCCTTGCATACAAGGAGAACCCTAGCTATACATTTTCAAAGGCATATTTATTTGTCCTTTGACAGTCCATGGGATATTCAATACTCTTAGCCAGGACCACAACTCAAAGGCATTGGTTCTTCTTCAGCCATCTTTGTCCTTGTTCAACTTTCAGATGCATAACAGGTAAATGAATCATGGTTTGAATCAGATGCACTTTGGTCTCCAAACTGACATTATTGCTTCTCAGTAATTTGGAAAGGTGCTCAGATTGTAGACTTTCTCAGTGCAAGATATATTTTGATTTCCTGGCTGCTGGTGCCAAGGCTGTTGACTGTGGATCCAAGAAATACGATGTCATTGACAATTTCTACCTCTTTTTCATCTATCATGATGTTGCCTATTGGCCTAGTGCTGGGGATTTTCGTTTTCTTGATGATAAGCAGTAACCCATATTGAAGATTGTAGTCTTTGAGCCACTGCAGCAAATATTTAAAATCCTCCTATTTTTAACAAGCAAGGTTATGGCATGATACAATCTTTCTTAGATCCTGATGCCACAATCTTTTTTTATACAGTCCAGCTTCTCAAATAACTTTACACAGATTGAATAGGTATGAAAAAACATACCTTGACATCTTTCCTGATTATAAACCATGCAACGCTCCCTTGCTCTTACAGCAGCTTCTTGGTCTAGGTGAAAATTTTGCCATCCTTTTAAATGTTAAGCATAATTTGTTATCATCCACACAGTCAAACTGGCTTTGCATAGTCAATAAGACACAGAGAGACATCTTTCTTTGTTTTCAGACAAAATTCATCTGACATCAGCTGTGGTTGTATGAACTTTGAACTTATAATAGACTTTATAAGGATTTATTTGTAATTATAATTTGCACTTTTTTTTAAGTCAGACATTTGTAACCCAGGGAATGGTTCTATTTAATTTCACAGTCTCACTAAAAATGTGTAAGAATTCCAGTTGTGCTACACTTGCCTCAAAATTTGATGCTGTCAACCTTTTTTTTATTTTAGCTTCTTTAGCCACTAGGAATTGCTGTGGACTTGACCCCATGTGTGTGTCACAATAGAACTATGCTCCATCGGGATATCATTGGCTGATTTTTCAATAGACAGCCAAGAATTTGTTCCAAGTGCCTCTGGGTGAACTTAAACTACCAACCTTTTGCCTAGAAGCCAAAACTACTACTTGTTTGCACCACTCAAAATATTGTTACCTACTCCACTGCATAGGAAAGAGTATCCTGTGGTTTTGAACTTTTTAATCTGCTTGTTGACCACTTATATATCTTTTTTTGTTAAGTATCTCTTTAAATCCTTTGACTATCTTTAATTTGTTCCATTTGTTATTTATCTGCAGGAATTCTTTATATAGTTTGTATATCAACTCTATCATATATATACACATTACAATTTTTGTAAAAATTTTTATTTTATCCTGGTTTGCTCACAAAGTTTATATTTTTTTCACATTACACATATTTTATCTCTAGCTTCTGATGGGTCAAAGTGTTACATTTTCTTTGTCTGATTTATCATATATAAATACTGCCCTTTTATGCTCTCTAAGAAATATTAAACATCAAATTCAGAAGATCTTTAATTAGTTTGTCCCAGATACTTTTATGTTTGAGTCTTTAGTTTTTGCATTTACATCTTGGATTAGGGACTGTTTAGAATTAACTTCTGTATATGTTACGAAAGGAGACATGATTACATAGTTGGTTAAGAGCTTGGCTGTTAACCCCAAAGCTGACAGTTAAAACTCCCCATTGTCTCTGCAGGAGAAAGAAGAGAAAGGTGCAGAAGTCTGCTTCTAGAAAAGATTACAGCGGTAAGGAACCTTATGGGATGTTCCTGTGACTATGAGCAAGAATCTACTTGACAGCACAAAGCAACAACAAGGTATGGTGTAAGTGAAAAGGTTGACTTATTTCTTTAAATTTTCTGAACGTTTATCTGATTTTCTTAGCACACTTACTGAAAATATTTTACTTTCTCCAATACATTTTCTTGGGATCTTTGTTAAAAAAATTATTAATGGAATACATATGAGCTTCCTTCTATACTCTGTATTCTAATCTATCGATCTATTTGTTTATCCTTATGACAATGACACCCTATTTCCCTGACATCCTACTACCTGTAGCTTTATGGTAAATAGCAAAATTGGGTCTTTCAAGTCCTCCATATGTGATCTTCCATTTCAAACTTGTTTGGCTACATCTTAAATTATTTGACTTTTTAAAGAAATTTTAGACTTAAGATAATCTTCAATTTTGATTAAGGCTGCATTGCATCTATAGAGAAATTTAGGGATAACCAGAGTCTTAACCATGGTCTCTTGGTCATATGTTGTTTCATAAAATTCTTCTGTGTCAGCCAATTCTTTCTGGTAAAGTGATTTTGTGTACTCTTTTCATCTTTTTTTATTCTTTCAGAACATTCAATATTCTACCCATGTTGTTGCTGTTGTTGTTGTTATGTGCCATTCAGTCACTTGCGACTCATAGTGACCCTATGTACAACTGCTCTGTCCTGTTCCAATCACGCTGTCTCCAACACACCCATCTCGATTACCCCAGTCACCAAATCAATCCATCTCCTAGAGGGCCTTACCCTCCTGTGCTGTCCCTCCACCCTCGCAAGCATGATGTCCCTCTCCAAGGACCCATCTCTCCTTACAACATGTCCAAAGTAAGTTAGACAAAGCCTCAGAATCCTTGCCTCCAAGGAGCAGCCCGGTTTAACCCTCTCCAGGATGAATCTGTTTGCTTTCTTAGCAGTCCATGGTACATTCAATACTCTTCTCCAGCACTAAAGCTCAAAAGCATCAATTCTCCTTTAATCCTCCCTAGTCATTGTCCACCTCTCTGATGCATAACAAGGGATTGCAAAGACCATGGCCTGTATCAGACACACCTTAGTCTCCAGAGAGACCGCATTGCTCTTGAGTACTTTAGAGAGGTCCCTAACAGCAGACTTTTCCATAGCAATACATCTTTTAATTTCCATAGCATCTTTAAATATTGTTACTTGAGGCTTTGTTATTTAGTTCCTTCAGCTTGAGAAATGCCGAGTTTGTCCTTTTTGATTTTTCGACTCCAGCTTTTTGCTCATTTCATTATAATATTTTGCTTTGTCTTCCTGAGCTGCCCTTTGAAGTTTTCTTTTCAGCTCCTTAACTTCCTGATTTCTTCCCTTTGCTTTGGCTTCCTGCCATTCTGTTGTAATATTTAGGGTCTCTTCTGACATCCATCCTGGTCTTTTCTTCCTCTTCTGTCTTTGTAATGACCTTACATATTCTTCATGAATGATGCTCTTGATATCCTGTCACAATTTATCTGGTCTTCATTCATTACTGTTCAAGACCTCAAACCTATTCCTGACATGGTTTCAAAATTCAAGTGGGATAGAGTCAAGGTCAAATTTTTATTCTTGTACATTTGTTTTAATTTTCAGAGTGAGACCGCGAAAGACTACCTGATGGTTTGTCTAGTTCCGTTACTCAACATAAAAAATGTGATTAGGACTCAATCACTACAAGTTCTCATTACTTAAAGACATTAAAATATGTTATGTATAAAATCCCAGATTGTAGTCTTTATGCAGAGGTATCCACTACAGATGACAGGGTCTCAATTCAATGCTGGATTATAGGTCCTGCCCAAGAGGATATGTTCTTTTGTTACAGGGTCAGACTTTCAGTCTTGAAGCTTTTCCCCTATACTTTCCGCTTTGTCCCTGGAGTTCTAGCTTTTCCTTCCTGCTCCCCATAGTCCTTTTTCTTTTTGACCTGCTTCCTCTTCTAGTGCTGTATTGTTCTGGAATTCAAATGTCAATTAGTGCAACTGAGGTCAGAGAAGGAATTTGAAGTTAGCATGAGACTCCTGCCTTGTAGCTTCTTTGCTAAAGAGAAGACAGGAAGCCTAGCAGAGAGGAAAAGAAGGTTCACCTATGTATGTATATGTAATTATGAATATATAAAAAAATTCCAACTCATTGCCTTCAAGTTGATTCAGACTCATAGACGACCCTCCAGTGAATTTCCAAGGCTGTAAATGGCATGGAAAGAGACTGTTCATCTTTCTTCCTCTGAGCACCTGGTGAGTTTGAACCACCAGAAGAGGGGCATGGTCTTGTAAAAGTTTGCTTTTTTCTGCATCTTCAAATTTCCCTCCCAGAATTGAAACATTTCCCCCAGATTCCCTGAATTCTCAGAATTCTGGATCAAGGCATTAGGCAGTGTTCAAATCCTGAAGGCCATGATTAGATCTCTCCATAGAGATGAAGGAGGAAGTTTGAAGAAATTGGCAAAAACCAAGGCCCCAGGGATTGATGGAATACCACCTGACATATTTCAACAAACAGATGCAGCCCTGGATGTGCTCACCAGGTTGTGCCAAGATGCCTAAAGGACAACTACCAGGCCAACTGATTGGAAGAGATCCATATTTATTCCAAATCCAAAAAACGGTGATCCAACAGAGTGTGAAAATTACCGAACAATATCACTAATATCTCACTCAAGCAAGAACCTGCTGAAGATTATCCTAAAATGACTAGAACATTGTACTGACAGAGAACTGTAAGAATTACACCTAGGTTTAGAAGAGGACTTGGCCCTAGGGCCATCATTGCCAATGTTAGATGGATCTTGGCTGAAAGTAAAGAGTATCAGAAGAATGTCTACTTGTGGGTTTTTTTTTTGATCATGCAAGAATATTTGACTGTGTGAGCCACAAAAAATTGTGGCTGACAGTGAGAAGGAGAATCTCAGAACACTTGAGTGTGCTCATCCAAAACCTATGCTCAAACCAGGAAGCAGCTGTCAGAACACAGCAAGGAAACACTGCCTGGTTCAAAATCAAGAAAAGAATTTGTCAGGGATGCTTCATTTCTCCATACTTTTCCAATCTAAATGTGGAACATATCATTTGGAAGTCTGGACTTTACGATGAGGAATGTGGCATCAGGATTGGAGGAAGACTCATCAACAACCTATGTTATGCAGATGACACAACTTTGCTTGCTGAAACTGAGGTGGACCTGAATGCTTGCTGTAGAAGGTCAAGGACTGTAGTCTTCAATATGGATTGAAACTCAATATCAAGAAGACAAAGATTTCACCACCAGACCAATTGCCACCACCATGATAGAGAGAGAAGAGATTGAGATTGTTAACAATTTCAGCTTGCACAATTCCACAAACAACACGCTTGGCACCAGTAGTCAGGAAATCAATGGACTAATTGGACTGGAAAAATCTGCTGTTATAGACCTGTCCAGAATACTGAAGAGCAAAGATGTCATGCTAGAGACTAAAGTGTGCCTGATCCAGGCCATGGTCTTTGAAATTACTTGCTATATATCAGAGAATGGGAAAATTACTAAAGATGGTAGAAAAGAATTAATGCCTTTGAGCTGTGGTACTGGAGAAGAGTATTGAACAGGGTTCAGATCTTTTATTCATAGGGTTGCAATGAGTCGTACTTGACAGCACCTAACAACAAAAACAACTTTTAAACCACTTGCTATGAATCTGAGAGCTGGACAATGAATAAGGATGACAGAAGAAGAGTTGATGCCTTTGAGCTGTGAGGTTGGAGAAGAGCACTGAACACTCCGTGCCAAAATAACAGATATGTCTTGGATAAAGTGCAGCCAGAATGCTCCAGAATGGGAAGCATAGATAACAAAGCACTTCATCTCACATGCTTTGGGCATGTTGCTAGGAGAGGTTATTCTCTAGGACAGGAGCATCATACTTGGAAAGGAGGAGGGTCAGTGAACAAGAGGAAGACTCTTAATTAGATGGATTGGCACAATGACTGCAGCAATGGGCTCAGATGTGTCAGAGACGAGTGTGACACAGGCATGACAAGACAGGGTTCGGATTTATTGTTCTTATGGTGGTTACTATCAATTGTACTTCACTTGATGGCACCTAACAAAAAAATGTCTTACTAAGGAGTCCTGATGGCAGAGTAGACTAAGTAAGTATTGAGCTATTGACCAAAACGTTGGCCTTTTGAACAGACCAGGTTCACTGAGGAAAAAAAAAAAAGATAAGATAGCCTGTTTTTGTTAAGAGGCAATTCTACTTTGTCCTGCAGCATCATTATGAATTGGAATTGACTCAGTGGCAGTGAGAGTTTGGTGAGCATCTTTTTAAAAATTTTTAAAAAATTATTATTAATTTCAATAAAAATTTATGGAGACTTTGGATTTTCATTCATTCATTCTTGCACTTTTCTCCCCTCCCAACCCTCCCCCCCCAGTACACTATCCTCTTGGAAAAGTAAAAGAATATTTTTTTCATTGTTTTACAATCCCTGCCCCCAGGTCTACTCCACTATGCAGCCTTCGCTCTGGACTCCCGTCATGACAAAAATATCTAAACACATATCCCTTTTAAACAGGTTTCTCCCTTATCTGTTTCAATGCAGTATACATTATTGAACCCATCTTTCTCAGTCTCCCACAAACCCTGATGCCAGTCTTGTTTTACAACAGTGGCACAATGCAGTGTTTATCTTTTTGTAATTGAGATATTTCACTCAGCATAATGTCCTCCAGGGTCACCCATTTTGAACAATATTGTATGAGTTCTTTTTTTTTTCTTCCCAACGCAGCATAGTATTCCATTGTGTGAATATACCACAGCTTCTCTATCCATTCATTTGTTGATGGGCACTTAGGTTGTTTCCAACCCCTCGCTATTGTGAACAAAGCCGTGATAAACATGGGTGTGCATATATCTGTTTGGATGTCATTTATGGTCTCTTTAGGGTATATTCCCAGTAGTGGAATTGCTGGGTCAAATGATATCTCTATTTGCAACTTTTTGAGAAAGTGCCATACCGCCTTCCACAGTGGTTGCACCATTTTGCAGTTTCACCAACAGTGAATAAGGGTTCCAGTTTCTCCACAACCTCGCCAGCATTTACTCCTTGTTGTTCTGTTAAATTTTGCCATTTTGACTGGGTTGAGATGATATCTCATAGTTTTTTTGATTGGTGAGCATCTTAATAGTGAGCTGTGGTGGTGCAGTGGTTGAGGGCTACTTACTATTACAAAATTGAGTGGTTTGAGCCCATCAGTCACTCTGAAGAGCCACACTGGCTTTTTTTCTCAGAAGAAAGATGTGTCAGTGATCTGTTTCTGTAAAGATCACAACATTGGAAAGCCCACTGGCAAGTCTATTCTCTCCTAGAGGATCAATATGAGTCACAATTGACTTAACTATAATGAGTTAATATCTTTACATTTTTAGTTTTCCAGACTGTGAACATCACCATACCATGTACCTTCACTGATTTAGGTCTTTTAAATTTTAACTCAGCAGTGTCGTATAGTTTCCACTGAAAAGATTTTGCGTCCTTTCTCTAAAGATTTATGGGTTTTTTTGGATGTGGCTTTAACTGGAGAAACACTGGTAGTGCAGTAGATTAAATGTTGGGCTGCTAACCGAAAGTTAGTGATTTGAGCCCCTTTTACCTCATAGTTCCCATATACTCCATACTCAGTTTCCCATATTGTTAACAAAAGAAACATGAAGTTGGAAGTCAAGTCTTTTATACCTATTGAAGTCACACACAGTCACTTCTGCCATAGTCTATTTGTTTGAATTGAATCCTTAAATGTAGCTCACACTCAAGGGTAATATAAATTGCAGCTCTACCTTCTCAGGGGAAAGCTAGGAAATAATTTAAGGATATATAATACAAGGTGTGTTTTCTGGTTTATCGATATTCACATTTGCAGGTGACGAAATCAGGACATAAGTGACCTCACTCAAGTTCACCCAGCCAGGAAGTGGCAAAGTCTAAATTCAAATGTAGACAATCTGGTTCTGGAATCTGCAATCTTAACCATGGCTATACTGTTTCTCTAATAAACGGAAAACACACTAGATAAGTCTGAAGTAGGGTGGTATATATGAACTCTATAAGTATCAGTAACTATAGGATTATCAGATCACGAATGCTTCACTTCGAAGTGGGATGACGGGTTAAGGTTCAATTTGGATGGACCGTTTTTGTCTAGGGATCTGAATAATGAGAAGAGACTGGCTAGGGACAATGGCAAGGGTCAGGAGAATATTGCACGCAGAGGGAAGAATATGAACAAAGAGCCTGAGAAACTCCGAGTCATTGTACAAGGAAAGTAGTGAGACTCAGTCGCGGGACTGTGGGATGTGGGGCAGTAACAGTGTGACCAACAATGCCAGCCTGAGGTTGTAGCAATCCAGAAAGATTTCAAGCATAAGAAAGACATCTCAGTGCAGGGAAGCAACCAGGACGTTGCCCCACAGAGCAGACCATGAGGAGGGGGCTGAAAAGTGGACAGGAGGTGATGGGACAACAGCGTCTGAGCACTGAGACAGGTTCTATTATACTTGTTACCTTGCTTATTCCTTACCATAACCCTATGGGTAAATACTACCACAATGTCCATTTTGTTGATGAGGAAACTGAGGTCCTACTGTCTGTTCTCTGAAGTCCGATTCCTGGTGACGAATCTTTCTGCTCAAGGGGGAAAATAACATCAAAACAAAACTACAATACTCACTTTCTGTTGGTTCTTCCCAACTTGCAGTTTCTGAGAACTTTCCTGCAATGACCTAAAAAAAAAAAAATCTGTCTTGTGGCTAAATATAGGCCAGTGAAATTACTCATTATTAGATAGTTCTTGCCTTGAAAAAAAAATCTACAGATAGATTCCTGGAATGGTGGAGTAAGGAAGAAAATAGCCTCATTTCCTTTAAAAATAAACGGGCCTGTGAGAGGTGGCTAATGCATTCAAATTCCTCTAGGGAAGTGAATCTGGTAAAGCAGGGAGGTTTGCCTTTCTGGTGTCACATTTCTGCCCGGAGACTTTCTCTAAGAAGAGAGAGAGTGCCTTCAAGAGGTTCCTCCAGGCTGTGGTAATCACATCTGCTTTTAGGAAATGTAGGCTAGAGTTGAATATGGTTGCATGAAGGTAAATGAAACTATCTGTTAAGCAGGAAGAGAATTATAGGAGACACAAAATATTTGCAACCTGTTCTTGTAAAGTTTCTTTTTTTTTTTTTCTATCAGTTTGCTTGGCAAGAATCATGAGAAATATCTCATGGATTTTTCTCAAATTTGGAGACTATGTTTGAGATAGTCATACATAGAAGGAAGACTTAATGGGGTAAACATAAATGAATTATAGAAGAAACTTAGGAGGGAGGTTGGAATTCAGTTAATTAAGCCCGTGGAGAACCACATCACTATAAGACTCTTAAGGATATTTCAGTACCTCCTAGTTTATTGAGCACAGCCTGGATTCTTAAAGGTGTGTAAGCAGCCAATTAATGTACAATAATACAGCACCAGAGGACGAAAGAAAATGGGAAACAGAAGAAAGATATGGAATGTATGATTAATTGTCTCCATAAACTATTATCTTCTTCACTATGAGACCAGAATGGATCATGGCCTGGCTACCAAGCCTGAATATTTTGATCAAAGAGTCTGCAGGAGAGTCCTGATCAAAAAGAGGAAAATGTGGAACAGAATTTCAAATTCTCATGCACCCCAGACTTTCTGGAGCCGTGGAGGCAGTTACAGTCTTGAAACTTGCCCTAAGATAGCCTTTAAGCCAAAAATATCTCCTGGTGTTTTCTTAAAATCTAACAAAAGTCTGGTTTAACTAGTAAGAAATGCTGGTCTAGTGGAAAATGTTGGGTCAAACTGACAACAACAACTTGGAAGATTAGACAGAAATCTTAGGGGGCGCAGTGAGTTTATGTTAATGCAAGACGAACATCTCAGAAAGTGAGGGTGAGCAGTGTTGCAAAATGCAAAGAATATAATCAGAGTCACAAAATTATATGCTTAGAAATAATTGATTTACTGCATTTAGTTTTAGTAGCAACAATGAATGGCTAATATTTGTTGATTGATTTTTGTATAGCCGGTAAAATGGACAAAACAGTGACTTGTAGCACTGTTAATGCAAAGCCAACATCTCTAGTGGTTCCAATCCACTAGGAGCCTCATGGGAGAGAGATGTGCAGCCTCGTCCTGTGTGATTCAGAGTTTCCTGAAAACTCACTGGAGCTGTGAGTCGATTCTGACTCAATGGCAAGTTGAGGTTTTTTTGAGAGAAAGGTCACATAGATACTCCCAATTATTAGCAATGCTACTCACTAGGCAAATATATGAAGCACTCCCAAGTAAGAAGTAGCAGAGATTTAATTATTTCAGTATGCTTTGTAACAGAGAGCTCTGGTAGCTTAGTGGTAAGGAATTGTGCTGCCCACTCAAAGGTTCATGTTTTGAATCCTCCAGCTGTTCCACAGAAGAAAGATGGGAAATAACATTTTTGTGCAATTTATTGCTTCTGAAAATGTCCTGGAAAGTCAACTATGAGTTGTTTCTGACTCAACAGTATATACCAACAACATACTTAATAATGCAGGAGTGGTATCTACTTCTGAAATAGCTTGCCTCCAGAAACCCTATGAACCTGGAGAAAGAATGAAAGTTACACAAGTGTCCAGGTCTTTTGTTCACAGTGTCGCTATGAGGGGCCTGCGACTCAATGGCACTTCACAACAACAAGTAATGTCAAAGAGACCCATTAGTTTTTATGCAATCACTGCTGAGAAATAGCTATCCTTTGTCATATGCTTGCTTGTTATGTGCCAGGCCATGTACAGAATGCTTTTATATTAATTATTTTGTTTATTTGACACACAACCTACAAGATAAAGTATCAAAATGATCCGAGTTATAGAGGAGGAAACTGAGGTTGAGTAACGATGCCAAAATATCATGGATTAATGTTCCCTCAAAGTATATCTCAATTTAGCTTGGTCATGATAGCCAATATTGTGTGATTGTCCTTCATTTTGTGTTCTGACATAACTGTCCTACATTTTTTTGTAGGTTAATGAGGTATGTCTAAGTTATGTTAATGAGATATGTCTAAGTTATGTTAAAGAGGAATAAGTTACATTTGTCATGCCAATCAGGCACAATTATTTAAGTCACTACTTATGTTCAGGTCACAACACTGATCCCAGGAAATGGGATCTCTGGAGTATGGTCTGAATCATCTTTTACTTTATGAGAGATAAAAGAAGAGAGAAGCAAGCAGAGAGGTGGGATTGGGGTGTCCTACCAAAGAACAAGAATTGGGAGTGGATCTTGAGTTCCTGCACTGAGAATCTTCTAGCCTCAGGGAAAAGTTGATGCCAAGATGTACAGAAATACCAAAAGGATGCTGGAACCACAGATATTGAAAGGCGGCAAGTACCTTGTTAGAGTTAATTAGTAAATGCTTATCTCTTCTGCTCTGTTTCCCTATGTTTTCTCAATTGCTATTCCACACAGTGAAATTATTTGCACTAGAATGCAAAGAGAAAGCAGAGAGGGGAAAAAAAGAGATGATTTAAATCTTCTTACTTCTGCTTTACTGCTTTTCACTTAGTATCTTTCCTTTTTGTTAAAATTCATGGCATCTTGCATAAAAGCCAGGTTACAATGTCCTTGACAGTGACTTAGGTGAGGCATGCACTTCTTGTTTCTAAACACGGCTGCGTACTAGAATCATCTGAGAGCTCATTAGAATGCAGAGTCCTTTCCCTCATCCTAACTAAAAAAATTCTGAATTTAGAAGACTTTGAATGAGGTCTAGATGTCTGTAGTTCCACTCACTTTTACCAATTCCAGAACGCTCCAATTCCCATGCTTACCAGTAAAAAGTATTAAAACTGAGACAGGTCTTTGCAATCTGTCTGAAAAGTGGGGAACTTCTGTGAAATACAGCTCCTCTAGTCTTATCTGTAACAGTTAAACAATTGTAAAAAAAATTCTAGAATTTATACCTCCTTATAGTGGACAAACAAGCTAACTGTAACAGATGTTTCTTTTTTTAAATTTTTTATTTTTTCCTACTAGTTTATTTACAAAATTTGAATACAAATTTGAACAAATTCTTTCAATTTCCCACACCCCCTCACCCATCAAATTGTGCAACCCAATGATTAATCCATTCCTTCCCCACACATCCACATCTCTCTGCTTCCAGCCTCTCCCCCCCCACCCCCCTGGATCCTTACACTCATTCTACAATAATGTAATACACTATAATACAATTTAATATATATAAAATATAATATTACGTATTATATATTATTATATGTATGATATATATTTGTTCCCATCCCAAAGAAGGGTGACCAAACAGTGTTGAAATTATAGAACAATATCATGGATTTCACATGCAAGAAAGATTCTACTGAAGATTATCCAAAAACGACTGGAACAGCACATCATCAGAGAACTACCAGAAGTCCAGGCTGGGTTTAGAAGGGGTCGTGGTACTGGGGATATTGTAGCTGATGTTAGATGGATCTTAGCTGAAAGCAGGGAATACCAGAGGAATGTCTATCTGTGTTTCATTGACTATGCAAAGGCGTTTGACTGTGTGGATCATAACAAACTGTGGTTGACTCTGAGAAGAATGGGAATCCCAGAACACTTGATTGTACTAATGAGAAACCTATACTTGGACCAAGAGGCAATCGTCAGTACAGAGCACGGAAACACTGCATGGTTCAAAATTGGGAAGGGGCACACCAGGGATGTGTCCTGTCTCCATACCTTTTCAACTTATATGCAGAACAGATTACCCGAGAGGCTGGGCTCTATGAGGAGAAATGTGGTGTCAGGATTGGTGGAAGATCTATTAACAATCTGTGTTATGCAGATGACACAACCCTACTTGCTGAAACTAAGGAGGACCTAAAGTACTTGCTGCAGAGGGTCAAGGACTGCAGCCTTCAATACGGATTGAGGCTCAATATCAAGAAGACAAAGATTCTCACCACTGGACCAATTGGCAGCATCAGGATGGATGGTGAAGAGATTGAGATTGTTCACAGCTTTAGTTTTCTTGGCTCAATAGTCAACACTCTTGGCACCAGCAGCCAGGAAATTAAAAGACATTGCCATGGGAAAGTTTGCTGTTAGGGACCTCTCCAGGGTACTGAAGAGCAATGGTGTCTCTCTGGAGACTAAGGTGCATCTGATACAGGCCATGGTTTTTGCAATCACTTGTTATGCATCAGAGAGTTGGATAATGACTAGGGAGGATAGAATGAGAATTGATGCCTTTGAGTTGTGATGCTGGAGAAGAGTATTGATTGTACCATGGACTGCTAAGAAAACAAATAGGTTCATCCTGGAGAGGGTTAAACCGGGTGGCTCCTTGGAGGCAAGGATTCTGAGGCTTCGTCTGACATACTTTGGACATGTTGTAGGGAGAGGCCGGTCCTTGGAGAGGGACATCATGCTTGGCTGGGTGGAGGGACAGTGTAGGAGAGGAAGGCCCTCTATGAGGTGGATTGATTCAGTGACTGGGGTAATAATCAGGATGGGTTTGTTGGAGACAGTGCGATTGGCACAGGACAGAGCAGAGTTCAGGGCTGTTGTACATAGGGTCGCTATGAGTCGCAAGCAACTTGATGGCACATAACAACAATATATAATAATAACAACAACATTATGTATATTATACAATATAATATTTTATATATATAATATTCTACAATATAATTCTACAATCATATAATATTTATCCTTGTGGGACTGAGCCAGTACATTCAGCATAATGATCTCCTGTGCCTCTCAAGTTAGGTAAGCTCTTGAGTACTGCATAGTATTCCATTGTGTGAATGTACCATAACTTCTCAATTCATTTGTTTGTGGTTGGACATTTGGGCAGTTTCCATGTTCTTGCAATGTTGAACAGTTCTGCTATGAACATTGGTGTACAATTTTCAATTTGTACCTCAGTTCTTTATTCTCAGGGTATATTCCAAGAAGTGGAGTAGCTGGGTCATATGGAATATCTATGTTCAGCTTTTTGAGGAAGTGCCAAACTGCCTTCCAGAATGGTTGCACCATTTTATTTTACAATCCCATCAACAATGTATAAGAGTTTCTTTCTTGCCACATCCTCTCCAGTACCTATTACTTGCTGCCATGTAACAGATGTTTCTTTTGGTTAGAAAGATGCAAACTTCAGTGTGTTGAAAGACATTGCCTCAAAGCATCCCTCTGAGATGTCAGTATTAAAATTATCTTTAAAAGGCTCAACTAGGCTGAATGAAGCTTAGAAATGACAGTTTACGGTTTGATAATTGAATCCTCAATCCAGTATCAATGCTCAAGTCTTCATATTGAGTTCCTCATGCTGGGTTATGGTTCTAAGAAATAAGGTGCTTATAAAAAAGATTGTGTTAACTGGGTATATTCCACAGTTTTCTAAGATTTGCTTAGTGATGCATTCTTGCCCATCTGACATGGGAAATGACTAATAGTAAACTTGTCTTTTTGTAACTGTCTTTTTTACAATTCGACTTATGAAAGACTGACTTGCTATCCTTCCTTCTTTTCCTCCATCCTTCATCCTGTTAGGTTTCATACTTCCTTTCTCCCTTCCTTTTGTATAGTCACACCACTGATTTGATTGAACACAGTACAATGGTGGGGTAAAATGTAACCAGAACTTCTGACTATATTAGAGAGAAATATGACCTTGAACTATATTTAATGACACAAATGAAGCTAAAAACATATTTATAGGAATGTTGATGTTGTTATTATTGTTATGTGCTGTTGAGTTGACTACAACTCATAGCAACCCTTTGCACAATAGCTCTGAAACCTGCTCTTTCCTAAGCCAATTTCACTGGTTCTGACACACCTACCGCCTTACCCCAGTTACTGTGTCAATCCATCTCATTCAAGGCATTCTTCTCCTGTGCTGTCTCTCCACCCATCCAAGCTTGATGTCCTTCTCTAAGAACTGGTCTGTCTTGGCAACATACTCAAAGTATGTGAGATGGAACTTCAAAACCCTTGCCTCCAAGGAGCAGCTTGGTTTCACCCTTTCCAAGACATATCTGTTAGTTCTCTTGGCAATCCATATGTTCAATACTCTTCTCCAGCACCACTGCTCAAAGACATCAGTTCTTCTGTCATCTTTGGTTCTTGTTCAGCTGTCCAATGAGCAGCAAGTAATTGTGAAGACCATAGTGTGGATCAAGCACATTGTAGTCTCTAGTTTGACATTGTTGTTCTTCAGTACTCTGGAGAAGTCCCTGACAGTAGATTTTCCTAATGGAATTTGTATTTTGATTTCTTTTTTTTTAATTGGTATACATATAATTATTCAAATACATTGAATTTAATTCATATACATAATGGTTTTTTCCCCCTGTGTGTGTTTCACAATTTTCTTCATTGACATAGTGTTTCATACAATCATTCCCATACATTGTGTTTTATAAAGTTAGTTACCACTGGACTATGACCACCATTATCTCATCATTTCAGGTCCTCATTGGGTCTTTCTCATTTTCCTTCCCCAACCCTCCATCCACCAAATTGTGCAAGCTTGTGATTCACCCCCTAGCCGTCCTCACCCCTCTGCTTAATCCTTTCTGTCCTTGGACCCTCATACACCTTTATTAATTATCCTTCTATTTTTACTATAATGGTCTTATGTAGTATTTGTCCTTATAAGACTGAATTAGTTCACTCCGCATAATACTTTTCAGTCTCTCCCAAATTATGTAATATTTTTTAAATAGTTGCCTCTGTCTTCTGCCTACTATTCCATTGTATGAATGTACCACAATTTCTCAATTAATTCAGTTGTGGTTGGACATTTGGGCTGTTTCCATGTTTTTGCAATGATCAATAACACTGCTATAACATTGATGCAAAAATTCCCATTTGTGTCTCAGTTCTAATTTCCTTGGACTATATACTTAACATACCAGTGGAATAACTGGATCATAGAGAGTTTCTATGTTCAACTTTTTGAGGAAATGTCAAACTGACAGGGTATGAGAGTTTCAATTTCTCCACATCTTCTCCAACATTATTGCTTGCTTTCCTGTTAAACTTTGCCACTGCTATTGGGTTGAGATGGTATCTCATTGTGGTTTTTATTTGCATTTCTCATATTGCCAGAGATTATGAACATTTGTTCATGTTTCTGTTGACATCTGAATATCTTCCTCTGTGAAAATTCTTTCCATAACTTTTGCCCATTTTGTAAATGGGCTATCAGGTTTTTTTTTCTTGTGGAGGTCCTTTAGTGTTCTGTAAAATTTTTTTATGAAACCCTTGCTGAGATGTTATTGCCGAATGTTTTCTTTTTCCAGTTGGTAGTTTCTTTTCCCCCTTTTGGAAAAAGTTTTTGATGTACACAGGAATTTAATCTTTAGAAGGTTTCATTCATCAATTTTATACTCTTCTGATTGTGCATTTCTGACTTTGTTGGCTAGCCTCTTTATACCATAGGCTAGACCTTCTAAGATTGATCATATTTTGTCTCTTAATACCTTTATGGTTTTGTACTTTGCAGCCATATATCTGATCCATCTTGATTTGATTTTTATGTATGGTGTGAGATGTGGATCATGTTTCAGCTTTCTGCAAGTAGCAGGCCAATTTTGCCAGCACCATTCATTGAAGAGGTTGTCATTTCCCCACTGGATAGTATTTCTTTCCTTCTTGAATGTCAGTTGACCATAGATGGATGGGTCCATTTCTGGGTTCTTGATTCTGTTGCATTGGTTTATGTGCCTATAATTATATCAGCACAAAAATTAATTTTGTATCTGTATTGGAATTGCATTAAACATGTAGATTGTTTTTGGTATCATTATCATTTTCACTATATTGAGTCTTCCTTTCTTTGAATTACACTGGGAAAGTCTGAAGTTAATGAATACTCCAAATCATTGAGGAATAATTATGTCAGTTTGAGAACTAAGATACATCTGATTCAGTCCATGGTTTTTCTGACCACTTGCTATGTATCTGAGAACTGAGCAATGAATAAGGATGACACAAAAAAGAATCGATGTATCTGAGCTGTGGTGTTGGAAAAAAAACATTGAACATCTCATGAACTAGCAAAAGAACAAACAAATATGTCTTAGAGAGGGTGCAGGTCAGAGCGATCTTTGGAGGCAAATATAAGGAGCCCTTGCCTCACATACTTTAAGCATGTCACTAGGAGGGGCTATTCCTTGGAGAGGGACATGATGATCAGAAAGATGGATGGTAGATGAAGGAGAGGAAGACCCTTGACTAGGTGGATTAACACAGTGACTGCTGCAATAGACTCCTGGGTGTCAGGAGGTATGAGAATGGCACAGGATAGGGCAAGGTTCAGACCACTTGTTCACAGGGTTGCTATGGGTTGTACTTGACTCGACAGCACCTAATAACAACATCAACCTGTATATTTGACAATGATCTGTTGTCAAGGGCCTCTTCAAAATGCCAAAGAGCAACTAAGTCATTGTAAAAACTAAGGTGCAGCTGATTCAGCCTGTGTCCTTCTCAATTACTTTCTATGCATCTGGAGTTGGATAATCAATAAGGATGACAAGAAAATCGATGCTTTTGAGCTGTGGCACTGGAGTATTGTACATTCCATAGATTGCTAAGAGAATAAATAGGTCTCTTCTGGAGAGAACGAATCCAGGTTTCTTCCTGGAGACGAAGATTTTAAAGCTCCATTTCACAGACTTTGGGCATGTGGTCAGGATGGGCCTGTCCTTGGAGAAGGACATAATGCTTTGAAGGATTGAAGGTCAGTGAAAGAAAAGAAGACCTTGGGTAGACAGTGCCTGTGGCAAAGGGGTCAGGTCTGTTGGAAGTGACCAGGTTGACTCAAGATAAGGCAAGGTGTAGAGCTGTGGTCCACAGGTCACTAGGAGTTGTAGCTGACTCTATGACATATAACAACAACAGCAACGATAACATTATTGTGCATTTGCCACACACAAAAATGACCAAACTTTGTCTCATATATTGTGGGCATGCTGTCTGGAGGGACCAGTCCCTGCAAAAGGGCATCAGGCTTAGAAAAATAGAAGGTCAAAAAAGAAGAGGAAGACCTTCAACAAGGCAGAGAGCCTTCAACAAGTCATTGACACAATGACTGCATTAGCTTGAACACAGCCTAGGTTGTGAGGACAGTACAGAGTTTGGATCAATTATATGTAAGGTGAATATGTGGTCAGAATTGACCAGGCAGCATCTAACAATGTCGTTGTGCTGGGAATTTAATTTTGGGCCCTCATAGCTGAGATTTATTTTTTGTTACGTTTTTCTTCCACAATAGGCTAACTTTTGAGTATAGTTAATCTTGACAAAGATTATTGCTGTTTGCATACCCACTATTTTTAACCTGGCACAAAGTCTCCTTAAAGCTGTAACTTTCCATTCTGTGAAAATACTCCCTCCACCAAGTTCTGGTTTCAACATGCTTTTTGAAGGATTCGAATAACTCAGAAACCCAGAAACTTGGCACAGACTTCCTGGGCATCTGTTTGCTCAATGAGAAGAGAGACAGGAAATCAGTCACACACGAAGCTCCCCTGGATTGCTGTCTCTCTTCTGCACCAGCATCTCCTTTCTTATCTAATGGATTCTTTGCAGAACCCACCAATGCAGTCACTTTGCAGAGGCATGTTGTTCCACATTTGCTTATTGATGCTTCTGGAATGAAAACTGTTTGCATCATTCATCTGTATGCTTCTCGTCATAAAGCACATCTCTCTTAATTTTACATTCAAGAATGGTGTGGGGAGAAAGCTTGTGTTGAACAACATCAAACTCATTAAGTTTCTTTTTGTAGAAGAAAGAACATGTCTATCTGTAAAGTGCTGTTCTCGACACCACCTGGTTATGGGAGTAATTGAATAAGTAGACTGTTTTACTCTGCCTGTACAATTATTTTCCTTTCATCAAATTAGTCAACACATATTAATGAAGTGTTTCCTTAGTGTGGAAACTTACTTGGTCCAAAAAAATAAATAAAATCCTTTCCCTTCTGAAGCTTAGAGTTTCTTACAGAGGGAATAAAACTAGAACATTCTATTCAGTTTTCTTTACTCAAAGTTATCACAATTTCCTTTATGTCAAATAAAGAAGTAAAATAATCGATATTTTTATTTTATGTCTATTATATAGGAAGCAAAAGCGATGGCTCAGTGTCCATTTGGACTAGCTGATTTCATTCTGTGTTTCCTACAGTGATGAAACTAATCTCTCACCTATCAAATCTCCTGCAATATTTTTTATTGATCACAAGGGCTTGGTAACAGAGTATAGATAGATGAGTCAACAGATATCATGACAGACTAAGAAGTCGAAGTGTGTGTTCCATGCCCTGATTGATAACGTAGCAAGAATGGCTCATTGATCATCAAATGCCACCACATTGCCTCTCCATCATACCTCCGGATCATTTTCTAATAAAGCACAATGAAGCACAAACTTAGAGAAACAGATCATCTCTGCATATTAGTTTGAATGAAACAAACCCTGTGCAGAAATTTCAATGGTCAAAACTGAAGAAAATCTGCTTAGTATTATTGTTGTTTTATGTGCCACCAAGTCACCTCAGACCCTTAGTGACTCTGTGTATAACAGCTCTGAAGTCTGCCCTGTCCTGAGTCAGTCTCACTGACTCTGACACACCAAGCCCTCAGTTGCCCCAGTTACTTTATCAATCCATCTCATCCAGGGTCTTCCTCTCCTGTACTGTCCCTCCACCTTTCTGATCATGATGTCTTTCTCCATTGACTAGTCCTTCCTGGCCATGTACCGGAAGTATGTAAGATGGAGCTTCAAAATCCTAGCCTCCAAAGAGAAACTTGGTTTTACACTCTCTAAGACAGACCTGTTTCTTTTCTTGGGAGTCCACAGTATGTCCAAGACTCTTTCTTCTCCAGCACCACAACTCAAAACATTGGTTCTTTTCTGTCATCCTTAGTAATTGTCCAGTTCTCTGATGCATAGTAAGTAATTGCGAAGACCATGGTCTGGATCAGGTGCACTTTAGTCTCTAGACTGACATTGTTGCTTCTTAGCACTCTGGAAAGGTCCCTGACAGCAGCTTTTCCTAATGCAATTTGTCTTTTGATTTCCTGATTGCTGGTGCCAAGAGTATTGATTGTGGAACCAAACAAGCTATAATTGTTAACAACCAAAATTTCTTCTCCATTCATCATGGTGCTGCCTATTGGCCCAGTGGTGAGAATCTTTGTCTTCTTGAAACTGACCTTCAATCCACATAGAAGACTACAGTTCTTGACCTTCTGCAGCAAGAGCTAATAAAAATTCCATAATACTAAGCAAGGGGACACAACCTTGCTTACTGTTATGGGATTTTTATTAGTAGCATTATAGCATACTGATATAAATAAAATTGAAAAGTTTACTAAACTTTAGATATTTTATATATTAGTTGTTACCCTTTCCTCCTAGCAAATACACATTTTCCCATCCTCACTATCACCTGGTATGAGTCACTGGAAATGCCATAGTATAATAGAATTTTACACTAATTTCAGTCTGTCATACTGAATCAATAGCAAAGAACTACCTGGTCATTCATCCATGCATTTATACTTTCTGCAAACACTTCTTATGTGCCTATAATGAGGCAGGAATTACTCGGGCACTACCACCAGTAATCTGAATGTTTAGTTCATCACTTCATGTATCTTGCTAAATAAGAAAAGGATGCAAATAAGTCAGTAAAGGGTGGAAGTCAGATGCTAGGCATGTGGGCCCGGAAGCCCAGAGAGGGCCTGATATTTAGATAAGGTCTCAGATAGCAAGCCACACTGTAGCTTATATGAGTAGGCTGTGAAAATGAAATAGGTGTTTGCCAGGTGGAGAGAGAAGACTGGCGAGAATTGCTTTCAGATGGAGGAAATAGCAGGGCGTTCTTGAAGAGAAGAGCTATAAGAAGCTTAGTGTGGCTACAGTGGTGGGTATTGGAGAGATTAATAAACAAAGCTGTGAGAAATGAATTCTTCAGGTATAGTAACACCTAATTGTAAGACATAAAGAGTGGTCTACAGAAAATGTCAATTTTAAGACTGTTGTAATCTGTTATCTAAAACAGCATTCACTATCTAGCATTAACTCCTGAAGAAGAGGAAATATGCAAAAATAAATGTATCTCTTTTCCTCTTTGCATTATTTGGGTTGGTTCTTTTTTTTTTTAATTTCTTACTTGCAAAAACTTTCTCCCACATTTTAGTGCAATATAGTTACTTTATTTTTAAAATTCTTGACTGTAACCTTTCCAAACAGGTCAAAAGTACTATATAGCAAGAAGGAAAATTTACACAGTCCAGGAACTTTGTACCTCTGATCAGAGAGAACATTTGGTGTGGAACTGCCAAACTAGCAAGCTTTTCTGGTGCAGAAATCAGTGTGAATTTGCCAAATTTTTTAAAAGAAACTTTAAAAAATAAGAAATGATGTAATTTTGCTTCTCTCTCTCTCACTTTCTCTCCCTGTTTTTGATATGTGGCATTGGCTGTGACTCACAGTGACCCTATGTATAGCAGATCTGACCATGTCCTTTCTTTTGCCATCCTCCCCATCTCTGATACACTTGAGCTCATTGTTAGAGTCTCCATGTCAATCTATCTTGTTGTGGATCTTCCTCTCTTACACTGACTTTGACATTCCCAAGCATGAGGTTCAAGAACTGACTCCTCCTAACAACATGCCCAAAGTATGTGTGTGGTGGAATTACACTGTCCTTACTTCCAAGAAAAGTCCTTGTATCACTTTCTCCAGGACAGAACTGTTTGTTCTGTTTGAAGTCCATGGGATATCAGTACTATTCTGCAACATCACAACTCAGATATTGATTATTCTTCTGTCATTCTTAGAGAGTGCCCAACTCTCAGATGCAAAGCAAAAAATTGAGAAGATCGTGGCTTGGATCAAGTGTATCTTAGTCTTTAAATTGACAGTAATACTCTTCAGTACTCAGGAAAGCTTCCCAACAACAAATTTTCCCAATATGATGCCTACCAGAGATATATCTATCTGTGTTTCATTGACTATGCAAAGGCAGTTGACTGTGTTGATGACAACAAATTGTGGCTAACCTTGAGGAGAATGAGAATCACCTGATTGTGCTTTTGCAAAACCTATACTTGGACCAGGAAGCGGTCCTCAGAAAAAAGCAGGGAAACACGGCCTGGCTCAAAATCAGGAAAGGAATGCATCAGGGATGTGTTCTGTCTCCATACCTTTTCAATCTATTTGCATCAGGGATGTGTTCTGTCTCCATACCTTTTCAATCTATTTGCATCATGGATGTGTTCTGTCTCCATACCTTTTCAATCTATTTGCAGAACAGATGATTCAGGAGACTGGGCTTTATGAGGAGGAATGTGGCATCAGGATTGGAGAAAACATAAAGATTCTCATCATTGGGGTCAATTGGCAGCACCATGATGGATAGAGAAGAGATTGAGGCTGTTAACAGTTACAACTTGCTTGGTTCTACCATCAACACACTTGGCACCAGAAGTCAGGAAATCTAAAGTGGAATTGCATTAGATAAATCAACTGTCAGGGACCTTCCCAGAGTACTGAGAAACAATGATGTCAGTCTAGAGACTAAGGTGTGCCTGAGCCAGGCCATGTTGTTGCTATTGTTGGTAGGTGCCATCAAGTCAAGTACGACTCATAGAGACCCTTTGATTAAAAGATCTGAACCAGTTCTGTCCTGTGCCATCCTCACACTTCCTAACACACAAGAGCCCACTGAGCAGTCACCTTGTCAATCCACATGGTTGAAAATCTTTCTCTCCTTTGCTGACCCTCCACCCTTCCCAACATCACATCCTCCTCCAAGGAATAGCACCTCCTTGCAATATGTCCAAAGTATGTTAGGAGAAGCCTCATCATTCTTACTTCCAAAGAGCATTCTGGCTGCACACTCTCCAAGACATATCTACTTCTTCTCCTGGCTGTCCATGTTCACTGCTCTTCTCCAACACCATAGCTCAAAGGCATAATTTCTTTTTTCTGTCATCCTTATTCATTATCCAGGTCTCAGATGCATAGCTAGTAATTGGAAAGACCATAGCCTGAATCAGATGTACCTTAGTCCTCAAACTGATATCATTACTCCTCAATAATTTGGAAAGGTCCCTAACCGCAGATTTTCCCATTGCAACGAGTCTTCTTATTTCCTGACTGCTTGTACCAAGGGTGATAATCGTGGATCCAAGGAAGATGAAGCTGTTGACAGTTTCGATATCCTCTCCATCCATCATGACAAGGCCAATTGTTTCAGTCTAAGAATCTTTGTTTTCTTGATATTGAGACACAATCCACAATGAAGGTTGCATTCCTTAATCTTCTACAAAAAGTGCTTCAAATCCTCCTCACTTTCAACAAGCAAGGTTGTGTCACCTCCATAAAGCAGGTTATTGGTGAGTCTCCCTAGAATCCTGATGCCATATTCCTCTTCACTGAGTCCAGCATCTTGGATAATTTGCTCAGTATTTATATATATATATTGAACAGGTATGGAGACAGAGTATATCCCTGACGCACTCCCTTCCCAATTCAAAACCATACATGTCACATAAAATCCAAGATCCTGAATGATCTGTTCCACAAAAAGATTGAAAAGGTGTGGAGGTAGGACACATCCCTAACTCACTCCTTTCATGATTTTGAACCATGCAATGATCCCTCTCTCTGTTTGAACAAAAGATTCTTTGTGTAGGTATATTGTTGTTGTTACATGCATTGCGACCCTATGTACAACAGCTCTGAAGCCAGTCCTGTCCCAAGCAAGTCTCATTGACTCTAACACACATACACCCCATGGCGCTAGTCAGTGTATAAATCCATCTCATCTGGGGTTTTCCTCTCCTGTGCTGTCCCTCCACCCTTCCAAGCATGATGTCCCTCTCCAAGGACTGGTCCTTTCTGGCTATGTACCCAAAGTATGTGTGACAGAGCTTTAAAATCCTAGCCTTCAAGGAGAAACTTAGTTTCACCTTCTCCAAGACAGACATTTGTTTTCTTGGTAGTCTATGGTATGTTTAAGACTCTTCTCTAGCACCACAACTCAAAGACATCAATTTTTCTGTCATCCTCAGTCATTGTCCAGCTCTCTTATGCATAGTAAGTAATTGCGAAAACTATAGCTTGGATAAGGCACACCTTAGTATCTAGACTGACATCATTGCTTCTTA
>NW_006399845.1:5894836-5899871 GCF_000299155.1 Elephantulus edwardii | reverse complement strand
TGGGAGGTTGGAGGGCAGGCGCAGGAGGAGAAGGCCCTCTGGGAGATGGATTGATTCAGTGACTGGGGCAATTGGGTGAATGTGTTGAAGGCAACGAGATTGGCACAGGACAGAGCAGAGTTTAGAGCTGTTGTACATAGGGTCGTTATGAGTCGCAAGCGACTTGATGGCACATAACAACAACATAACAGAATGATTGTTTAGTCTTTGATCTTACACCCTTCAATATGGGTTAAATCTTAACATCAAGAAGATATGGGTTCCATCTTTACCACTGTTCCAATATGCAACATGATAAATGGAAAAAAAATTGCTATTGTCGTCTTGCTTGGATTCACAATTAACACCTTTGGTACCAACAGTCAAGACGTCAAAAGACGTGTTGCATTGGGAAAGTGTGCTGTCAAGGACCTCTCCCAAGATATTAAGTACCATGGATGTCAGTTTAAGGACTAAAGTCTTTCAAATTCAAGCCATGGTCTTTTTCAATAGTTTCTGTACCTTAAAATCCTTCACGAGGCTTGGGGACTGGAGTTTCCCTGCACTCTTAAAGTCAACTGGCTAATCTTGCGGGATGGCTGGTGTCTTCATGGCAGCTCCTCTTGGTGGTAGTCAGGCAAGGGAAGTTTCTGGGGTCTTTTTCATTGTGTGCGACTGTTCTTGTTGCTCTTCAAAGGTGGGTGGGTGGCCCTGACCCTTAGAGAAGGGTAAGTAAGGGTGGGGAGGAGCCTGCTCCAGGCACTGGCTTAAAATCCTTCACGAGGCTTGGGACTGTAGTCTCCACTTGCTGTTGTACAGAGGTAACTCGTTGTTGCTGTGAAGGCAAATACTGCGGCACTGATGAGTCAAATGCGAGAATGGTTACCCATGGGGTACAGTGTTTGGTGGAGCTCCCTGATTAAAGCAAGCTTGGAAGCAGGAGTGGCATCCACTTCCATAATAGCTTGCCTCTGGAAACCCTTCGATCCTGCAGAAAGGACGAATGTTATAGAGGCATCCAGGACTTTTGTTCATAGGGTCACTATGAGTTGCCTACAACTTGACCGGCACTTAACAACAACAACAGAAGTGATTGTACAAATATCTATCATTCTTTCTCCTGTCTTATTTCTGTCACCAAGTCCCTGTTTTCCAACTACCAGTCCTTCTTCCTTGTTTTCAAATTTTGCATTTGAGTTATCAATTATTATTAATAAATCTTGATTATATGTTTGGCTTCAGACTGCAAATTTGGTAGAAATCTTCTATTTCCTCACCTTTGGCTTTAGTTATTGGTGCATATATTTGAATTGTCCATCAACAACTTATAAAGAAGTTTAAATTGAAGTTCAAGAAAGTTAGAAGTCCTCAAGACCCAAACTATGATTGTGTGCCTATTTCAATTGAATTTAAAAACCATCTTAAGACAGACTTGCAATATTGAACACTAATAACTACCGGAAGAGTTGTGGAATGACATCAAGATTATCTATGAAGAAAGCAAAAAATAATGACCAAGCAGGGAAGAAAGAAAATACCAAAAGTGATGTCAGAAAAGATTGAAACTGCTACTTGAGGCTTGAATTTGCTTTTCAGTTCTTTCTGCTTGAGAAATAGTCACTTCTTGCTTTTTTGTTTTCCAATTCCAGCTTTTTGCACATATCATTGAAATACTTTGCCTTACCAAGCTGCCCTTTGAAATTTTGTGTTCAGCTTTTTACTTCAGCATCTCTTCCTTTTGTTTTGACTTCTTGATGTTTTAATACAATTTTCATAGTCTCTTCTGATATCTATTTCAGTTTTTTCTTTCTCTTCCTTCTTTGTAATGACCTTTTGTTCATTACAATAAACCAACTGAATTTTTCATTACAATGAAAATAATGAATATAACATATTCATATGAATACATTCTTTTTGAGTTAAAACGGAACTCATGAGCATGTACACTGTAGGCATTAATAAGATGAAAGGGACTGGCATTGACCACTTTGAATCACACAATTTTTAAACAAATTTCTCCCCTCACAACCCTTCCCCCTAGTACACTACCCTCTTGGAAAAGTAAAAGAAAAATTCTTTCATTGTTTTACAATCCCTCCCCCCAGGTCCACTCCACTATGCAGCCTTCACTCTGGACTCCTGTCATAACAAAAATGCCTAATCACATATCTCTTTTAAACAGTTTTCTCCCTCATATGTTTCAGTGCAGTATACATTATTGAACCCATCTTTCTCAGTTTCCTCCCAACCTTGAGGTCAGTCCTGTTTTACAACAGTGGCACCATGCAGTATTTGTCCTTTTGTGACTGAGATATTTCACTCAGCATAATGTCCTCCAGGGTCACCCATTTTGAATAACATGGCATGAGTTCCTTGTTTTTTCAATGCAGTGTAGTATTCCATTGTGTGAATATACCACAGCTTCTCTATACATTCGTTTGTTGATGGGCACCTGGGTTGTTTCCAACTCCTTGCTGTTGTGAACAAAGCTGCAATAAATATACCTGCTTGGATGTCAGTTATGGTCTTTTTGGGGTATATTCCCAGTAGTGGAATTGCTGGGTCGAATGGTATCTCTATTTGCAACATTTTGAGAAAGTGCCATACAAATCAGACAATTTTTATGAGACCCTATTAATGTGCTGTTATTAGGGAGCTCTGGTGGCTGTGGTTAGGAGCCCTACAACCAACCCAAAGGCCAAGAGTTTGAAACCTGCAGCTGCTCCTTAAGAGAAAGATAAGGAATCTCCTCCCCTGAAATTACTACCTCTGAAAACCCGCTAGAGAGCCAGACATGAATTGGTCTGACTCAACAGTTCACAATAATTTATGTATTTATTTATTGTCTTTTCCTACTTGTACGCTTGTTTGTTATTGAATTAGCTAATCCATTCTTAAAAGCTAAACACAGTAGTTATTGTCCTTATATTTTTTAAATATTTTTTATGCTTTTAATATTTTATGTTTAAGTCTTTAACCTCTTTTAAATTTATTTCTGTGTATGGTGTGAAGTACGTATCCTATTTCTTTTTTTTTTTTTTTTAATTTCGGAAATCTAATTTTCCTAGCCCCATTTATTGCAGAGACACTTATTTCTCTGTGGACTTAGCACTTTGTCAAAAATCAGTTAATCATAGATGTGTGGTTTTATTTCTCAACTCTTAATTCTATTCCATTGGTCTATGTGTCTCTTGTTATACCAATACCAGGCTGTTTTGATTACTGAAGCTGTATGTTTTAAATCAAGATGAGTGAGTCCTCATACTTTATTCTTCTTTTTAAACATTTTTTTACTTATATGAGATCTCATGGAAATTTATATAAAGTTAAGGAATAGTTTCTCTATTTCTGTAAAAACAGCTGTTGGGCTTTTGATCAGAATTACATTGAATATACATCTTGCCTTGGGCAGTACTGACATTTAAAAATTTCAGGTCTCTAAATCTATGAACACAGAATTTTTTTCACATTGTTTAAATCTTCTTTAACTTCTTTCAGTGGTGTTTTATAATTTCCAATGTATAAGTCTAAGACCTCTGTGGTTATATTTATTCCCAGGTATTTTATATTCCTAGATGATACTGTACATAGGGTTTTCAGAGGCCTGCTATTTCAGAAGTGGATTGCCAATCCTTCTTCCTAGTCTGTCTTAATCTGAATGTCCAGATTTAGAGAAGTATCAGACAGACCAGCATTTTATAGAAAAAGTGAAAGATATATCCCTTATTGTGGAGTTAACCATTAGTGTTAGTGTTGTCCCTGCCTTTGGTACACGTGTCTTTACCCACTTATTTCCCTGCTCCACCATCCACTAGGATACCCATCCACTTCTACCCACTCTCTTCACATCTATTTTGGCTTCTGTGATTCCAAACACATTAGCTGCTGGTAGTTTCTTATGTTGTGACCAGTGTCTCTGAAGTTAAGTGGTAATGTTTCCCGAGCGAAGGTCATGTGTCCTGTAGAACTGGTGTGTAGATCGGTTTTTCAGAATGGATTCGACTCGGTTTTGGTGTCTTCAATGTTACCTGGGAAATGGACAGGGAGTTTTATGGAGTCTGCTGTTAGGGACCTCTCGAAAGTACTGAAGAGCAATGGTGTCTGTCTGGAGACTAAGTTGCGTCTGATACAGGCTATGGTCTTTGCACTCACTTGTTATGCATCAGAGAGTTGGAAAATGACCAAGGAGGATAGAAGGAGAATGATGTCTTTGAGCTGTGGTGCTGCAGAAGAGTATTGAGAGTACCATGGACTGCTAGGAAGACAAAGAAATTCGTCCTGGAAGGGGTTAAACCAGACTGCTCCTTGGAGGCAAGGATTCTGAGGCTCCGTCTAACATACTTTGGACATGTTGTAAGGAGAGACCAGTCCTTGGAGACGGACATCATACTTGGGAGGGTGGAGGGACAGCGCAGGAGGGGAAGGCCCTCTATGAGGTGGATTGATTCAGTGACTGGGATAATTGGGATGGGAGTGTCAGAGACAGTGCGATTGGCACAGGACAGAGCAGAGTTTAGGGCTGTTGTACATAGGGTCGCTATGAGTCGCAAGCAACTTAATGGCACATAACAACAACAACAACAACAACAACAACAGATGATACTGTGAATGGAATTATTTCCCTAATTTCCATTTAAGGATCCTCATCGCTAGTATACAGGAAAGCAACTAATTTTTGTTTGTTGCTCTTTTACTAGGTAAATTTATTGAATGCCTATATTCTCTCTAGATATTTGCTTGCAGATTATTTGGAAATGTCTATGTATCAAGTCACATCATCCAAGAACAGAGATGACTTACTTCTTTTCCAGTCTGAATCATATCTCCTGTGTGCTGCATAGTATTCCATTGTATGAATATACCATAATTTCTCAATTCATTCGTTTGTGGTTGGATATCTGGGCTGTTTCCATGTTCTTGCGATGGTGAATAATGCTGCTATGAACATTGGTGTACAAGTCTCTGTTTAAGCCTCAGTTCTCATTTTCTCCTGGTATATTTCATAGCTGGGTCATATGGAATTTCTATGTTAAGCTTTCTTTTTTTAATTTTTTTT
>NW_006399845.1:5854481-5893684 GCF_000299155.1 Elephantulus edwardii | reverse complement strand
GTTGTTTTAATTTGCATCTCTCTTAGGGCTAGGGATTTTGAGCATTTCTTCATGTGCTTGTTAGCCATCTGAATGTCGTCTTCAGTGAAGTGCCTGTCCATATCCTGTGCCCATTTTTCTATTGGATTATTTACCTTTATCTTGTTGTGGTGCTCAAGTATTATGTTAAGGTTTCCGAGGAAGCACCAAATTGCCTTCCAGAGTGCTTGAACTATTTTACAATCCCCTCAACAGTCTTATAAGAGTTCCTATCTTGCCACATCCTCTCCAATATTTATTACTTGCTGTCCTCTTAAACTTTGTCACTGCTACTGGAGTGAGATGATATATTATTGTGGTTTTGATTTGAATCTCTCTTATTGCCAGAGATTTTTGAGCAATTCTTCATGCATCTGTTGGCCATTCAAATATTTTCCTCAGTGAAAATTCTTTCCATATGTCTTTGCCATTTTGTAATTGGGTTCTTAGTCTTTTTCTTGTGAAGGCCCAGGAGTATTCTGTAAACTCCCATTATGAGACTCTTGCCTGAGATGGTATTGCCAATGTTTGTTCCGAGTCAGTAGGTTTTCTTTTCATCCTGTTGTAACAATCCATTTTGTAGAGGGTCTCCCCTTCCTTCATGGTTTCTCCATCTTTCCATGCATGATGTCTTTCTCCAAGGACTGGACCTTCATAACAATATGCCCAAAGTATATGAGACAATTTTATCCTCTGTCTCTAAGGAGCACCCTGGTTGGACTTTTCCAAAATATATTTATTTGTTCTTTTGGTATTCCTTGTATTATTCAGTACTATTTTCCAATGCTACAGCTCAAAGCTATCGATTATTTTTCTGTCATCCTTATTTATTGCTCAACTTTCAGAAATAATGGAAAAGAACAAGGCTTCAATCTGGTGCACCTTAGTCTTTAAACTGATTTTGTTACTCCTTAACTCATTGGAGAGGTCCTTGATGACAGATTTCTGAATACAACATGTTTTTTGATTTCTCATCTGCTGGTTGCAAGGGATTATTAATCCAAGCAAGATGACATCGTTAGTAACTTCAATCTTTTCTCCATCTATCATGATGTTGCCTATTGATCTGCCGCATAAGTTTAGATTTTATACTGTAGTCCAAACATGGAACTGAATGGAGTAGGATTAGGGCTATTCTTCTTCCTTTGGGTGACCAGACTTTTCTCATCTTATGTACACATATGTTGGGGAGAAGATCACAGCCTCATGAACAATTGAATGAAATGCTTCCAGGGCCTGTCTTATCTCCATATTAGGTTATAGGTTGCGCATTCTGGTTGTAGTTTTTAAGTGTCCTCAAGTTGATGACATAGTGATCCTATGAACAGCTACCTTAACCCTGCTCTAACCTGTGCCATCCTCATCATCGCTAACACACTAGATCCCATTGCTGAAGCCACCATATCAATTCCATCTCATTGGGGGTCTTCATCTCTTTCTTTGACCCTACATCTTTCCAAGCATGATGGCATGATGTCCCTTTCCAAGTAATAGCCTCACCTAGCTACATGTCCAAAGTATTAAGGACAAAGTTTTATCATCTTTGCTTGTAAGAAACACTCTGGCTGCATTTTCTCTAAGACATATCTATTTGTTCTTTTGACAATCCATAGGATATTCAGTACTCTTCTCCAAATAACATCACAACTCAAAGGCATCAATTCTCACTGTTTCATTTTTATTTATTGTCCAGTTCTCCAATGCATAGCAGGTTATTGAAAATACTATGGCCTGAATCAGGCACATTTTAGGCTTTAAAATGACATCACCACTCTTCAGCATTTTGGACAGGTCCCTGATAGTGGACTTGACCAATAAAATATGGTTCCTGATTTCCTGACTGTTGGCGCCAAGGGTGTTGATTGTTGATCCAAGAAAGATGAAATAATTAACAGCTTCAATCCTTTCTCCAGCTATCACAATATTGACTATTGGTCCTGTGGTAAGGACTTTTTATTTTCTTGATGTTAAGATATAATCCACACTGAAGTCCTTAATCTTCTGAAGCAAATGTTTCATGTACTATTCACTTTTGGTAAGCAAAATTGTGTCATCTGCATAACACAGGATGTTAATGAGTCTTCTTCCAATCCTAATGACACATACTTCTTAATAGAGTCTAGCTTCATGAAGTGTTTTCTCAGCATACAGATGTAATATGTATAGAGAAAGGGTACAATCCTGACACACACATTTCCTGATTTTAAACCATGCAGTGTTACCTTGCTCCATTTAGATAACAGCTTCTTGGTCTAGGTATAGAATATATATGGTCATCTGTCAGTTCAGCTATTGGGGAATTATTTGAATGTTATTTCAGCTAACAGATGCTGCCCTGGACATGCTCACTAAGTTGTGTCAAGAAATCTGGAGAACAACCGCTTGGCCAACTGATTGGAAAAGATCTATATTTGTTCCTATTCCAAAGAAAGGTGACCCAACAGAATGTGAAACAATAGAACAATATCGTTGATTTCACATGCAAGCAAGATTCTGCTGAAGATTATCCAAAAACGACTGGAACAGCACATCAGCAGAGAACTGCCAGAAGTCCAGGCTGGGTTTAGAAGGGGTCGTGGTACTAGGAATATTGTAGCTAATGTCAGATGGATATTGGCTGAAAGCAGGGAGTACCAGAGGAATGTCTATCTGTGCTTCATTGATTATACAAAGGTGTTTGACTGTGTGGATCATAACAAACTGTGGCTGACTCTGAGAAGAATGGGAATCCCAGAACACTTGATTGTACTAATGAGAAACCTATACTTGGACCAAGAGGCAATCGTCAGTACAGAGCACGGAAACACTGCATGGTTCAAAATTGGGAAGGATGTACACCAGGGATGTGTCCTATCTTCATACCTTTTCAACCTGTATGCAGAACAGATTATCCAGGAGGCTGGGCTCTATGAGGAGAAATGTGGCATCAGGATTGGTGGTAGACCTATCAACAATCTGCGTTATGCAGATGACACAACCCTGCTTGCTGAAACTGGGGAGGACCTGAAGTGCTTGCTGCAGAGGGTCAAGGACTGCAGCTTTCAACATGGATTGAGGCTCAATGTCAAGAAGACAAAGATTCTCACCACTGGACCAATTGGTAACATCAGAATGGATGGTGAAGAGATTAAGATTGTTCACAGCTTTAGTCTGCTTGGCTGCACAATCAACACTCTTGGCACCAGCAGCCAGGAAATTAAAAAAAAGTATTGCCATGGGAAAGTCTGCCGTTAGGGACTTCTCTAAAGTACTCAAGAGCAACGATGTGTCTCTGAAGACTATGGTGCGTCTGGTATAGGCCATGGTCTTTGCAATCACTTGTTATGTATCAGAGAGCTGGACAACGACCAAGGAGGATAGAAGGAGAATTGATGCTTTTGAGCTTTGGTGTTGGAGAAGAGTGCTGAGGGTGCCATGGAGTGCTAAGAAAACAAACAGATTCATCCCGGAGAGGGTTAAACCGGGCTACTCTTTGGAGGCAAGGATTCTGAGACTTTGTCTGACATACTTTGGTCATGTTGTAAGGAGAGACTGGTCCTTGGAGAGGGACATCATGCTTGGGAGGGTGTAGGGCAGGCGCAGGAGGGGAAGGCCCTCTGGGAGATAGATTGGTTCGGTGACTGGGGCAATCAGGATGAGTGTGTCGGAGACAGTGGGATGGGCACAGGACAGAGCAGAGTTTAGAGCTGTTGTACATGGGGTCACTATGAGTCGCAAGCGACTCGATGGCACATAACAACAACAGCCTATTACTTTATATCCTAGATGTGTATTCTTGTTGTTGTTGTTTTTGTGTGCCGTTTAGTCAGAACCATCCCATAGCTGACCCTCCAGTGCGTTTTTAGAGGCAGTTAATTGCACAGGAGTTAATTGCCCATCCTTTAGCCTTGGAGCGTCTGGTGGATTTGAACCACGTACCTTTGGTATTGCAATGCAGCTTCTCTGACTGGTACAGGAAGAGATTGCCCTTCCTTCTTCAGCAGAGCATCTGGTGGATTTGAACCACATACCTCTATGACTGCAGGCTTTGCTTCTAAATGAGTAGAAATAGCTACAAACAAGCATTAAAAATTGGAAGAAGGAATGTACAAAGTGTGAATGTAGAAAAAAAATAGATGTTTCATTTAGAAAATGAGAAGGAACACATGAACATTGACATTCTAGCCATTAGTGAACTTACATGGAAAATAATGGGCCAATTTGAATTATGCAATCACATGATCTACTATGGTGGGAATAAAAAACTGAGTAAAAATGGTATTGCATTCCTAATTAAAAGGAAATGTCAAGATCCATCCTGAAATACAAGGCTGTGGGTGATAAGATACTATCCATGTGTATATTAGGAATACCAGTTAATAGTACTATTATTCAAATACACACACCAACAACTAAAGCCAGAAAAGAGGAAATGGAAGATTTCTGCCAACTTCTGCAGTCCAAAATTGACCAAACATGTAATCAAGATATATGAATATTATTGGTGACTGGAATGCAAAAGTTGGAAACAAGGAGAAAGGTATGATAGTGGTAAGGAATGATAGGGAAATTATGGAGTTGGTGACAGAAATGATACCATAAATAGAATGATTGAATTTGTGCATTCAATGATTTATTTATAGCAAGGACTTGGCAAAAAATAAAGCCCCAGGAATTGACGGAATACCAATTGACGTATGTCAGCAAACATACTTCCCTGCATGTGCTCACCAAGTTGTGTCAAGAAATCTGGAGAACAACTACCTGGCCAACTGATCGGTAAAGATCCATATTTATTCCCATTCCAAAAAAGATAACCCGGAGGAGTGTGAAAATTATCATACAGTATCATTACTATCACACAGTAGCAAAATCCTGCTGAAGATTATCCAGAGAAGACTTGAATAGTACATTGACAGAGAACAATCAGAAATGCAGGCTGAGTTTAGAAGAGGTTGTGGCACTAGGGACATTATTGCCAATGTCAGAGGGATATTGGTAGAAAGCAGAAAGTACCAAAGGAATGTCTATCTGTGTTTCGTTGTTTATGCAAAGGCATCTGACTGCATGGATCACAATAAATAGTGACTAACTTTGAGGAGAATGGGCTCTTAGAGTACTTGCTCGTGCTTATATAAAACCTATAGCTGGACCAAGAAGCAGTCATCAGAACAGAGCAAGGAGACACTGTAGGTTCAAAATCAGGAAAGGAGTGCATCAGGGATGCATCCTGTCTCTGTACCTTTTCAATCTGTATGCAAAACAGATCATTTGGGAAGTAGGGCTTTATGAGGATGAGTGTGACATCAAGATTGGAGGGAGACTCAGTAACAACCTATGATATGCAGATGACAGAACCTTGCTTGCTGAAATTGAGAATAACTAAAGCACTTGCTGCAAAAGGTCAAGGACTGCAGTCTTTAATATGGATTGAAGCTCAACTTTAAGAAGACAAAGATTCTCACCACTGGGTCAATTGGCAACACCATGATAGATGGAGAAGAGACTGAGGTTGTTAGCAATTATGGTTTGCTCGGATCCACATCAATACTCTTAATAACAGCAGTCAGGAAATCAAAACAAGAATTACATTGGGACAGTCTGCTATCATGGACCTCTCCAGAGTGCTGAAGAACAACGATGTCAATCTAGATACAAAGGTGTGCCTAATCCAGGTCATTGTTTTCTCAATTACTTGTTATGCTTTAGAAAGTTGGATAATAACAAAGGATGTCAGAAGAACTATAGATGCCTTTGAGTTGTGGTGCTAGAGAAGGGTCTTGAACATGAACTACCAAGAAAACAAATAGGTCTGTCTTAGAGAGGGTGAAACCAATTCTCTCCCTGGAGGCTAGGATTTTGAAGCTCTGCATTACTTACTTTGGGCACGTAGCCAGGAGAGACCAGTCCTTGGAGAAGGAGGACATCATGCTCAGAAGGATGGAGGAACAGCACAAGAGAGGGAGACCCCATATGAGATGGATTGATACAGTAACTGGGGTGATGAGGGTTGGTGTGTCAGAATTAGTAAGACTGGCTCAGGACAGGGCAGGGTTCAGAGCTGTTGTATATAGAGTCACTATGCATTCTATGACAGCTTTGGAAGTAGGAGTGGCATCTACTTCCTAAACAACTTGCCTCTGGAAACTCTATGAACTTTTATATTATTGATAGTTGTGAAGAGCCTTCAGGCCTTTTGTTCATAGGGTTGCTATGAGTCGTGCTCTACTTAAAGGCAATCAACAACAACAACAACTTTTTAAAAACAAACAAATGACAACTTTACACATGGACCTTACCCAATGGGTTGCATAGAAATCAGATCGATAATATTTGCAGAAAGAATCACTGGAGAAGAGCAATATCTGCAGCCAAAACCAGACCAGGTGCTGATTGTGGAACAGACTATCAACTAGTGGTTTAAATTGAAGCTGAAGAAAATAAAACCTAGTCCACAGGCACCAAAATATTACCTTGAGTCCTTCCAGTTGAATTTAAGAATCATCTTACAAACAGGTTTGAGGTATTGAACACCAATGATCAAAGACTAGAGGAACAATGAGAGGACATCAGAAATATCGTCAATGGAGAGAACAAAAGGTTATTACTAAGAAGAAGGAGAAAGGAAATACTCAACTGGATATCAGAAGATACTATGAAAGTCACATTAGAATATTGAGTGTCAAAACAAAAGGAAGAGATGCCGAAGTAAAAGAGCTGATTTCAAAGAGCAGCTCGAGAAGATAAAATTATTTAAAGAAATGTGCAAAGAGCTGGATTCAGAGAAAAAAAGAGAAAAATTACTCAGCATTTCTTAAGCTGAAAGAACAGAAAAGAAATTCAAGTGTCCAGTTGCAATACTGAAAGATGCTATGAGCACAATCTTGAATGATCCAGGAAGCATCAAAAATAGATGGAAGTCATAGACAAAATCATTGTACCAAAAATATTTGTTGACATTGAAAAATTTCAGAAATTACTATATGAATAAGAACCAATGGTGATGAAAATGAAGTTCAAGCTCCCAAGGCATCTACAATATAATAAAGCTTCAGGAATTGATGGAATGCCAATTGACATGTTTTAACTAGCAGATGCAGCCCTGGATGTGCTCACCTGTTTATGTCAGGAAATTTGGAGGATAACTGCCTGTCCCACTGAATGGAAGAGAAATTGAAACCCATAGTGAAGCTTTAACTTCATTAGCTGATTTTTGGAAGTGTATTTCTAGGCCTTACTTCTTAGTATTTCTTAGTGTGAAAGTTCTACTGAAACTGTTCAGCACTATAGCAACATGCTACCTTCCACTGACAAACAAAGAGTGGTGACAAACCTGCACCTTGCACAAAAAATGAACATTCTGTTATAAATACACTACTGTATCAGGAGGAAGACTAAAGAAGGTCCAATTTGATTGGCTCCTCCAGAGGATGTCCTTGGGGCAAGAGGAATTGTCCTTTCCCAAGTGAGAAAGTCTTTCAACAAACTATTGACAGTACCTATAAATAATCAAGAAGATAGATTCTCACTACTGGGCCAATTGTCAGCTCCATGACGGATGGAGAAGAGATTAAGGTTGTTAACAATTACAGTTTTCTTGGCTCCATAATCAACACTCTTGGCACCAGTAGTCAGGAAATAAAAAAAAATGAATTATATTTGGGAAACCTGCTGTCAGACACCTCTCCAGAGTACTGAAGAACAATAATGTCAGTCTAGAGCCTAAGATGCACCTGATCCAAGCCATGGTCTTTGCAATTACTTTCTATGCATCAGAGCGCTGGACAATGACTAAGGATAACAGAGGAAGAATTGATGCCTTTGAGTTATGATGCTGGAGAAGTCTCTTGACTATACCACGGACCACAAAGAAAACAAATAGATCTGCCTTGGAGAGGGTGGGATCAAGTTTCTTCTTAGATGTTAGAATTTTGAAGCTCTGTCCCACATACTTTGGGCACATGTCCAGGAAGAACCAGTCCTTGGAGAAAGACATCATACTCAGAAGGGTGGAGGCACAGCGCAGGAGAGAAAGACCCCAGACAAAATGGATTGATAAGGTAACTGGAAAAATGGGGGTAAGTCTTGGAGTTGGTGAGAGTGGCTCAGGACAAGACAGTTTTCAGAGCTATTGTACATAGGGTCACTATGAGTTGGAGGCTACTCAATAGCAACAATAAATAACATAAATAACAGCAACATAAATTCCATCATATATGGTATCAGGACATTACAAAGGAAAAGTGTATTACCAAAGGGAACACAGTCCCTTTAATATACTCTTGTTTTCTTTTAAGAATAATTTCAAGCTGGATACCATGAAAGAACTGGAAACAGAATACTGGGATTTACTGTTGCTATATGAATCCCTCTGAACCCTGTCCTATCCTGAGGCTATGTCGTTGTCTCCAACAGACATAATCCAATTTATCTGGTCAAGGAGTCAATCCATCTCATCTTTTTTCTGCGCGTTTCCCTCTGAACTCCAAAATTTAAAGGTGGCCTTGACTTCTGGAATTCATAGTTACTCCTACCTGCATGGTGTAGGGATCACTGAGAGACTTCCCTCCACGTAATGTCCCCTCTTCCTTAGTTCATCTCGTCTGTGCCTTCTTCTCCTGCACTATCTCTCCACCCTTCCAAGCATGATGTCCCTCTCCTGGTCACATGCCCAAAATACGTGAGACAGAGTTTAAAATTCTTGCCTCCAGGGAACAGCTTGGATTCATCCTCTCCAGGATAGACCTGTCTGTTCTTCTGACAGACCATGGTATGTTCAACACTCTTTTCCATCACCACAATTCAAAGGCATCAATTGTTTTATAATCATCCTTATTTATTGTCCAGCTCTTGGATGCATAGGAAGTAATTGTGAAGACCATGGCCTGAATCAGGCTCACCTTAATCTCCATACTGAAATCATTGCTCTTCAGTACTCTAGAGTGGTTCCTGACAACAGACTTTCCAAGTACTATTAATGTTTTGTTGGTTATGGAACCAAGAAAGCTGAAGTTATTAAAAATCTCAATCTCTTCTCTGTCAATTATGAAGCTGCCAATTTACCTTGTGGTGAGAATCTTCGTTTTCTTGATGTTGAACTTCAGTCCATATTGAAGACAACAGTCCTTGATCTTCTGCTGCAAATGGCTCATATTCTCTTCCGTTTCAGCAAGCAGGGTTGTGTCATCTGCATAACACAGTTTGTTGATGAATCCTCCGCCAATTCTGATGCCACATTCCTCCTTATAAAGTCCAGCCTCCCAAATGATCTTTTTTGTATATAGGTTGAAAAGGTATGGAGATAGGATGCATCCCTCATGCATACTTTTCCTGATCCTGGTCTATGCAGTATTTTCCTGCTCTGCATTGACTACTGCTTCCTTCCTGGCCTTAGTATAGGTTTTTTTTTTAAATTTATTTTTATTATTTTGTGTGTGTGTACCATCAAACCAGATCTCACTGGTACAGGAGGAGATTGTCCCTCCTTCTCCAGCAAAGCATCTGGTGGATTCGAACTGCATACCTCTGGGATTGCAGTGCAGCTTCTTGCCACTAAGCCACTAGAGGCCCCAAGCATAGGCTTTGCATGAGCACAGTTAAATGTTCTGAGATCCCCATTTTTTCTCAAGGTTAGCCACAATTTGTTAGAGAGGATAGTAAGTAGAGATCAAAGACTCCAGAATGTTAGGAATCGAAGGGATGCTAAAAATTGCATTTACATATTTGGAAAAAGAATTTAAGGAGAATTATCAGTCACAAAGCTGGGCACAGTCAGTGTCAGATCTAAAACTTGTTTTTCTTAAATCCTATTTGTAATGCAGATGCTTTGGTCCTTTATCATAGGCCACATAACATTGTAAAAGACATTACTGGAAAAGGGAGCTCTGGCGGCCTAATGGTAAGAAGCTGCACTGCCACCCCAAAGGCATGTGGTTTGAATCCACTGTGGAAGAAAGGTGGGCAATCTCCTCCCATGTGATAATCCACTGGAGGGTCAAGTATGGTTTGGTTCCAACTCGAAGATACACAACTAGAAAAACAAGAAACTCATTTTAAGATTGCTTCTAAGAATGTTCAGAATAGAAGCTTAGACATCATCTTGTGAAATTTATCTATGCAAATACACAAATGAATTATTAATATTTATTTGTTTGAAGGGTAGAGATAATAGCAGTATTTGATGTTCTTCCTCAAATGTGCTAGCTTTTATCCTGATCAATTAACCACACAATAGTTTGCTTGAAATCATAGAGTAGGAATAGGAGTAGGCTGAGATCTATAGAAAGAAAGTAAGAAAGAGAACGAGGGCAAATATTTGGATAAATGGAACCTAATAAAGCAGTTATTGGAAGACTGGAGTATAGCCAGGTGCTGCCTCTCTCACCCAAATTCATTTTACTGGACTTTGAGACCATAAGCGAGTCCTTTGACCTCCAGAGCCCAAATGTCTAAGGTCTATTTGACTTTGTCACACGGAATCAGGAGAAAACAAAAAGGTTTCTGATTCTGAGCAATTTTTAAGGTGAAGGGAAAAAAATATAGGCAGATGATTTAATTACTAGCCCTTGAACCAATTTGTTTTCAGCAGCAAAAACAAAGTCATGCAAACCAGTGACACAAATGAAGTGATTAGTCTTTCGAAGTGGGAGATGAGGAGGAGAGAGAAAGAATAAAGCTCTGACTTCATATTATGGCTTCAAGCCAGACAGCAAAGAAAGAATCTGTGAAATTCAAGGTCTTCAAGTCTATTATTTCTCTCTGCTATTATTTCTAAAACAAGACCTGGGCAAAAATCAATTCTGGTCCAGAAAGAATATTGCTTTAATTTTCTACATTAAATTGTCAGGAAGTCTGAGTTATAAGAGGGAAGAAGACAGACGACTATCACCCAAGCTGAAATTAAATGAATAAATTAAGTGAAGCAAAGTACATTTATATTACTAAAACTTTGGTCATGAGACAAAATACATCTTTTGGCACAAACTCACAGGAATTAAAAGAAAAAACAAAAACCAAATACAAATCCAGAAACACAAATGAGGTTATACAACCAAAGTCAACACTCCTCTAAGTGTTAGAAAATCAAAGCTAGATCTATCAAATGTTGTTGTTGTTATGTGCCGTCGAGTTGTTTGTGACTCATAGCGACCCTATGGACAACAACCTAAACCCTGCTCTATCCTGTGCCAATCGCATTGCCTCTGACACACCCATCCCAATTACCCCAATCACTGAATCAATTCACCTCATAGAGGGTCTTCCCCTCCTGCACTGTCCCTCTACTCTACACAGCATGATGTCCCTCTCCAAAGACCTGCCTCTCCTTGCAACATGTCCAAAGTATGTCAGATGAAACCCCAGAATCCTTGCCTCCAAGGAGTAAGTAGCCTGGTTTAACCCTCTTTAGGATGAATCTGTTTGTTTTCCTGGCAGTCCATGGAACATTCAATACTCTTCTCCAGCACCACAGCTCAAAGGCATCAATTCTCCTTAGTCATTGTCCAACTCTCTGATGCATAACAAGTGATTGCAAAGAACATGGCCTGTATCAGGTGCACCTTAGTCTCCAGAGAGACACTGTTGCTCTTGAGTACTTTAGAGAGGTCTTTCCCATCGCAATACATTTTTTGATTTCCTGACTGCTGGTGCCAAGAGTGTTGACTGTGGAGCTGAGCAAACTGAAGCTGTGAACAATCTCAATCTCTTCGCCATCCATCCAATTGGTCCAGTGGTGAGAATCTTTGTCTTCTTGACACTGATCTATCAAATAGGATTGGTTTTATTTTGATGCAAATATATCTTATTTATTGACGGTATTTAACTAGACTTCAACTTACATTATGTAGTTTTATATGATTTCTGATGTCAAAGGAATTTAATTTATATTTCCCTCTTCTTGAGAAACAGATATAAAATTTTTATAAATAGGGATGCTCTCGGGAAGTCATTCTACCCAACAATGATGAAATGCTGATGCTTTTGCTCCACTCTTACCATGCATTTTCCACTAGTCATAAATTCAATCTGCTTCTAATTCAGTTTTTAACAGACGTTGAAAGAACAGCAAAGGAATCTGAAGGAGTTGGTGATAACACTTATGTGAACTTTCCTTGCAAATATTCAAGTGGCTAGTTCCCAGTCTGGTGTACTATTTCATTGCCATTAAAATCATAGCATTTTAAGAGATTTTAAGTTTCTTTCTCGCAAGAGGTTCCTGGAAACTCTTGTAGCTTTCTCAGGCTGAATGGTTGGCAAAGTGAGATTCAGTCAGGATTGTCTTTGGCTGCTTGTATGATTGATATGGATAAGTATTTCCTTGACTCCCCCACTAGGTAAACACCAGTCCCTCCTAAATGCGAAGAAGCTAGTAAAGTTAGTTTTAGGCAGTCAATTCAACAAGATGATTGATTGCTCCATGATAACTCACTTGGGACAATGTGGACTTGGACACCCTGCATGGTGAGTTTACTATCTGAAGATAAGAGGACTTTCTCATCATCTTCTTTTGACACATTACCCTTATTTCCTCCTATTATTATTTGTTATAGTTTAGTGTACTTTGATATCGAGTGATCCTATGTACCACAGGATAAGAAAATTGCCTGGTGCCATGTCATCTTCCTAATCATTGGTATGGACAAGGTCACTGTATAATTTTTTTAAATTAATTTTAATGAAAGTTTACAGAGACTTAGGGTTTCCAGTCATTCATTGTTGCACTTTTCTCCCTGCCCACCCCTGCTCCCCCAATTCACTCTTCTCCTTGAAAAGTAAAAGAAAAACTCATTCATTGTTATCCAAAAAAATATGGAACCCTTCACGAATTTGTGTGTCATTCTTGCACAGGGCCCATGCTAATCTTCTCTGTGTCATTCCAATTTTAGTATATATGCTGCCACAGCAAGCATGGTCATTGTATATTTTTAATGTCTCCAGCCTAGGAGGCTTATCTTCCAGCACTGCATCTGACAGCATTGTTGTGACACGCAGGGTTTCACTGGCTGCCTTTCAGAGGTGGATTACCAACCCTTTCTTGCTATTCTGATATTCTCCTGAAACCTGCCCACCTTGGGTGACCCTGCTGGTATTTGAAACACCAGTAACACAACTTCCAATGTAATAGCAACATGCCAGCTACTGTGGCATGATAAACTGACAGCCAGCCAGAGGTACTCTGTCTGAAGTAGACAGAATCCATTGGCTGCCCAAGGGCAGAAACATCTGCACTTAGTTAGAACTTATTCTGAATTTCAGCTTTCAAAATAAAAATTTACCGTCTCTGTCTCTTATTCTTTCCTGATAGCACTTGCTCTGATGACATGATCTAATGAGAGTCATGACTTTCCAAAGATGGAAAGAATCTCATAGCTCAAATAATCTAGTAGTTTCATTTTACATATGTGGAAATGGAGGCTAAAATATCAGTTCAAAAAGTACATAAGAAGAATCTACTCAGGGACAGTGTTTGAAACTGCACATATAAATAACACTTGTAATACTGTAAGAACGTAATTATAAGCAGGTAATTTGAACGCAAGGGATCCTTGAGGCACAAGGGTTACATACTCGGCTGATGAGCAAAAGTTTGAACTTACAATTTGCTGCATAAGAAAAAGACCTCCTATAAAGATTGGAGTTCAAGAAATCCTATGGGACCATTCTATCCTGTCTTTAGGGTTACTATAGACTCAACAGCATACAAGAATGAAAATGCTTACATGTCAAGACAGATACATGGTTAGAATATCATACTGTGAATGGGTGGATCATAAGCCAAGGAAAAGTGGGAGAGGGACAACTTCACGCACACGAGGCATAAGCTTATTTGACAAGGCTAAAGTTAGGTGAGGAAAGAAAAAGTGATATTCCAAGGAGAGAGTGTGCAAAGACAGAAAAACAAGATTGCCACGTGTACATGTGCAGCACTACAGGGAGCCCAGTGTTGTTGAGACGGAGTGTGAGATTGAAGGGGTGAAGGGCAGCCATACATGTCACTTAGGGTTTTGGGAATTGATCCTGCAGACAGTGAGAGTGGGTGGGGAGGAGGTGGGTTGGGTAGCGATGGAAAAATTTCAAGCAAGATTTTATTTACATTTTAGCTGAGGCATTATAGAAATGCCTTGGAAAGCAGCTCTGAGAGTAGGCTGAAAGTATACAATTTAGTGAATCTAGAGCCCTGTTTTCTTGGTTCTGAGCTCACCATTCCTCCCCCATAACATGTTATCTGCATTAAACCAGTGAGAAGCAAATTCCTTCAGAAGCTCTGCTTGTGAGCATTTGCTGGTTCTGTTTGCTGGGTAATATCCTTTAGCTGGTGGTACTAGCATCTCAACAAGCTTGTTTTATTTACTCTCAGATTGAGTTTTCAGGTGAGGCTTCCCCTAACCTATAGAATTCAGTACCTGACCCAAATATGTGTTGCTTGATCCAAATTTTTCTCAGCTAATCAATGTATTCTATCCCCATAGGAAAGTGATTGGTTCAGGAATGACTCATTCTAGGCCAATGAGACAAAGCCCCACGCTGGATTTTTCAGATACGTAGTCCTTTTATGGCTTTTCCCACTACTGGAAGATTCCTAACTAATATATTGACTAATATATCAAATAGCATGTTTGTGTGTTTCATTTCTTTTTACTACATCCTATGCCACAACTTTAGTGAGGAGTAGTACTGCTGTACTGCTAACTCAAAGACCACACCATGCTAACAGTTTGAACTCACCAGTCGTGTTACAGAGGAAAGAAGGACAACCCTGAGTACCATTTACAGCCTCAGAAAACCAGTGGAGAAGCTAGCTGTAAGTTGGTTCCAACTTGACAGCAATGAAGTGGGAGTCAAGCTACACTCATTATTTTACAATAAATTCTGCATGGAGATGCCAAATGTCATTTCAGTTGTGTGGAAAGGGCAGTAGGTACCTAATAGATGCTTGTTTTCCACTTTGGCCAAATCTGAAAGCCAGCCCTGACCTTCAAATTCAATTGATTATGCCAACATAAACTTAATACAAGGTTGGCCTTGGAAAAGTACTGACTTCTTTGGCTGAAATGCAAAACATGTATCAGTGAAGTTTAGGGGAGCTCAATGGCTCAGTCTTCTGTGGGATGGTGACTCACTTCTTTTTTTATCAAAATCACACCATCCAGCTATGTGGGGAGCCACTTAAGAATTTCCAGTTGAAAAAAAAAAAAGAATTTCCAGTTGAGGGAGCTCTGGTGGCCTATTGGCAAGAAGCTGCACTGCAATCCTGAAGGTGTGTGTGGTTTGAATCCACCAGATGCCCTGCTGGAGAAGGAGGGGCAATATCTTCCTGTGACAGTTGGATCTGACTCAATGACACAGAAGTGTAAAAAAAAAAAAGAAGGAATGAAAAAGAATTGCCAGTTGATTGAGAAGATGACTGAATGATCCCCTTCTTGGGTGTTCTGTATTATAGTTTGGATCCAAAGACCTTGTGAGAGAATTTACCAGCAAAGTCACCAAGAGGGGAGAGTCAATGTCTTCAGAGAGAAGATGAGTCGGTTGAAGCTGAGCTCTCTTGTTCAGACTGCCTGATGCTGGACTGATACTGAGCAAGGGTATTTGAGAATGTAAAGACCAGAAGAATTTCAAATAGCACAAGACAAGATCTCAGGAAAATATGTAAAGCTGTACCTCTTTCTCACACACTGAATCATTATGGGTTTACTAGAGAAAATTTAGAAAGCCCAATAAGGCATGAAGAAGAATACAAACACTAACAAAATGTCACTAGGCAGTTTGTTGTGTTTTTTTGTGGATTGACTTCTAGGATTATTTTCCTTGCACATAGATTTCTCAAAAGCAAGCTGTAGAAACAACTCAGATGACATCTATTGCTGTAGAATTAATTTTGATACATAGCAATTTTATACAGCAAAGCTTGTAAGGCGTTAAATCTTTATGAAGCAGACTGCCACACTCTCCCACAGAGCTGCTGCCAGGTTCAAACCACCAGCCTTTATGGTTAGTAGCTGAATTCTTAACCATTGCACCTCAGGGCTCCTTGAATGTATTTCTTCACCAATAGCTATAAATACGTACACATGCTAGGCTGGATATTGTCCATGCTGCTTGTCCCTGGCTTTTTCCACTTTGCAACATATCTTGAGTACTTCCCTCCCATGCATATCATTCTTGAGCTAGATTAACTTCCAAACAGTTCCAAGATGCCCTTATCTGACTCCCACGTTTTTAGGTAGGTGCCAGCTGTCTGAGACCTGATAGGAGCTTTCTCTTGGCCCCAGTTCTAGGGGAACATCTGCTGGGTGCCTCTTTCTTCTCTTCTTGTAGCATCCAAGTGCTGCATCGACCTTAGGGGAAAAAAAGATATAGGGTCTAGGACACGAACAAGACCCAGTGGTTGGAGGATGGGGATGTGCTTTAATTATTTTTAACATCATACAATGTTGGTTGCAGTACTATTTGTATTGCTGCTGTTGATGACGATTCAGTTGTAAATCTGATCTCATGATCCAACTTTGCAAAAAAAAAAAAAAAGGTTCTTTACTCCCCATTTCTTGTAAAAGAATATCAAAATCTTTATCATGGGAGGATTTTGGTTGTCTGCCCCCTAACTGTCCTTGTGGTTTGTTTTTTCTTCTTTTGTTCTTAGCATTACTACTTCTCTTTCAGACAAGGGTTCCCCTTTGCCTCTTCCTGATGTTCTTTCCAATCTTCAATAGCCACTTAAATCACTAATCATCCTAAACCTCAGCTCTGTCAAGGCTCCCTGGAGAATACATTCCTTATAAACTACATGGAATCCTCTTGTTTCTTGCAGTTGTCCTCTTCTGCACCTATTACATATGTGATGTTGGCAAATAGCCACTAATGTATATGCTTGCTTTCTTGGATCTCTGTCTTGCTGCTATGCTATTAGCTCCATGAAGGCAGGTATGTTGTTATTGTTATGTGCTGTTGAATCATCTGTGACTCATAGAGACCTTATGTACAGCAGCTCTGAAGTCCGCCTTATCCTGAGCCAGTCTCACTGACTCTGACACACCTACCCCCATTGCCCTAGTTACTGTATTAATCCATCTCACCCATGTCTTCCTCTCCTGATCTGTCCTTCCACACTTCCAAGCAAGATGCCATTTTCCAAGGATCAGTCCCTCATGGCCACATTCCCAAAGTATGTAAGACAGAACTTAAAAATTCTAACCTCCAAGGAGAAACTTGGTTTCACTTTTGCCAAAATAGACTTATTTATTTTCTTGGCAGTACATGGTATGTTCAAGATTCTTCCCCAGCACCACAACTAAAAGGCATAAATTCATTTTTTGTTGTCCTTAGTCATTATACAGCTCTCTGATGCATGGCAAGTAATTATGAAGACCATGACCTAGATCAGGTGTACCTTAGTCTCTAGAATGACATCTTTGCTTTTCAGCACTTTGGAAAGGTCCCTGAAAGCAGATTTACATAATGCAATTCATCTTTTGATTTCCTGACTGCTGGTGCCAAGAGTGTAGATTGTGGAGCCAAGCAAGCTGTAACCATTAACAACTTCAATCTCTTCTCTATTCATCATGGTGCTACCATTTGGCCTAGTGGTGAGAATCTTTGTTTTCTTGATGCTGGGCTTCAATCCATATTGAAGGCTGTAGTCCTTGACCTTCTGCAGCAAGCACTTCAGGTTCTCTTCAGTTTCAGTGAGCAAGATTGTGTCATCTGCATAATGTAGGTTGTTGATGCCGCATTTCTCCTCATAAATCCCAGGCTCCTGAATCATCTGTTCTGCATACAGATTGAAAAGGTATGGAGTACTCGCTTCTTGATTTTGAACCATGTAATATTTCCCTGCTCTGTCCTGAAGACTGCTTCCTGGTCTAAGTATAGGTTTTGCATAAGCACAATTAAGTATTCTGGGGTTCCATTTCTCCTCAAGGTTAGCCACAATTTGTTGTGTTCTACACAGTCAAATGAAACACAAATAGATATCCCTCTGGTACTCTTTGCTTTTGGCTAAGATCCATCTGACATTGTTAATAATGCCTGTAGTGCCAAGCCTCTTCTAAACCCAGCTTGCATTTCTGGTAGTTCTCTGTCAATGTACTGTTCCAGTAATTTCTGGATAATCTTCAGCAGAATTTTGCTTGCGTGTGATATAAGTGGCTGATCTTCATTATCCACATCAAGGCAGAACACATAGTTCTGAATAATAAAGAAAGAAGAGCAGAAATAACTGGTATCATTCTTGTTATTTGGGTTGGAGGAGAGGAAGGGAGGTATAGATAGAGGATTCAGGTATATTTCTATCCATTTTTCCTTGTTCATCATTGGCTACTAACACATCCAACTTCTCCAGTAGAACTTCTTTCCCCAACCCAGTAAATCCTCAGCTAGGATTCCAAAACTCTTTGTGTTGGGTCTCTCGTTTTTCTCTCTATTGAGCCAGTAGGTGAAAGGAGAGAGGTCAGGATCATCTGTGTCTAGGACATAGAGTTGAGCCCTTACCCTAAACTGCACAGAGGGCTGTAAGTCTATCAGAACTAGCTAAGACTTCATACTCATGAACACAGCCCAGGGTGCAGAAGCCGAAGACATGAAGGCTCTTCTGTAAGAATATGGTCAACTCAGATCCTTGAGCCTGATTAGAAATTATAGAAGGACAGTAATTACTATTGTTCCTCTTTTTTGTTGTTGTTTACTGTTTGCTTGTTTATTTTTTAATTGAGATTTTAATGAAAGTTTATAGAGAATTTGAATTTCCATACATTCATTGTTGCACATTTTCCTCCCTGTCCACTCCTCCCCTCCAGTTTGCTTTTCTCTGTGAAAAGAAAAAAAAATTCTTTCATCATTATACAATCCCTTCCCCCAGTATACTTTACTATGTAGCTCTTACTCTGGACTCTTGTCATGCAAATAATACCTAATCATATATTCCTTTTAAACAATTCTCTCCCTCATCTGTTTCAATGCAGTGTACATCATTTATCCTTTGTCTTCTTAGTTTTCCCCCAACCCACATGTCAGTCTTGTTTTATAACAGTGACATTATGTTTTATTTGTCCTTTTGTAACTGAGATATTTCACTCAGCATAATGTCCTTAAGGGGCACCCATTTTGTATAATATTTCATGAGTTCTTTGTTTTTCAATGCTGCTTGGTATTCCACTGTTTGAATATATCACAGCTTCTCTATCCATTCGTTTGTTGATGGGCACTTGGATTGTTTCCAACTCTGCTATCGTGAACAAAGAAACAATAAACATGGATGTGCTTTTATCTGCTTGGGTGGCAATTCTGGTTTCTTTAGGGTATATTTCCAGTAGTGGAATGGTATCTCTATTTCCAACTTTTTGAAAAAGCGCCATACTGCTTCCATAGTGGTTGCACCATTTTACTCCCACTGATAGTGAATAAGGGTTCCAGTTTCTCCACAACCTCGCCAGCATTTGTTGTTTGCTGCTCTGTTGAATTTTGCTATTGTTACAGAGGTGAGATGATATCTCATAGTTGTTTTGACGTGCATCTCTCTTAGAGCTAAGGATTTTGAACATTTCTTCATGTGTTTGTTCACCTTCTGAATGTCTTTGGTGAAGTGTCTGTTTATATCCTGTGCCTATTTTGCAATAGTGTTGTTTACCCTTATGTTGTTGTGGTGTTTGAGCTTTAAAGAGATAATATAAAACTTTTATAAGATTTATAGGTATAAGTAGAGTCTCTTGAAGGATTTCTCATCCATGAGCTTACTCAATGACACATACTTACAAGTATAAATTTTATCCTTTGCTCTTGAATCTCAGCTTAAATTTATGCTTCTGAAAAGTATCCTGCCTGCTTACTGAGAATGATGTTATCAATCTTAACTAAGTCTTTGTCATGACTCAGCACAGTGAAATCTTACCTTAAAATCCACTAGTAACCTTTTTGCTAGAGAGGAAAAATTAAGTTCTTTGCCTTACATTCAGGACCCTTTCCAATCTAAACCAGACCTTCTCTCTAATGTTAACTGGAGGTAGAGTCTTAGCTAAGAAGACACTAAAAAAATATGGAGGAATAGCTGAACATACACTAATAACTGGATGTGGAATGTGCAAAGTATTAATATAGGAAAACCAGAAGTTGTTTGAATCATACAGCCACATGATTCACGATGGAATGAAAAGTGAGGAAGAACGGGGTTGCAGTCATAGTAAAAAAGGACATTTCAAGATCCATTCTGAACTACAGTACAATGCTGTGAATGATAGGATACTGTTAATACACATACCAGGAAGGTCTGTTAATATTATTATATAAATACATTCATTAACAAAGCCAAAGATAAGGAAATTGAGAATACCTACTAATTCTTCCAGTCTGAAATTAGTTGGACATACAAGAAGCATTCATTAATAATGATTAATGACTAGAACAGAAAAGTTGGAAACAAAGAAGGACTGGCAGTTGGAAATTATAGACTTGGAGACAGAATTGAGATTGGAGATAGAATGACAAGATTTTGTACAAGGACTTATTCTTTGTGAATAACTTTTTAAAAACTACAAATGACAACTATAGCCTTGGGTCTCATTTGATGGACTACACAGGAATGCGAGAGAGTGCATCTATAGAAAGAATCATTGGAGAAACTCAAAATCAGCAATCAAAACCAGACCAGACACTGACTTTGGAGTGGAGCATCAACCACTCAAGTGCAAGTTCAAACTTAAGCACATGAAAATAAATCCATAAGAACCAAAATAGGACCCTCAGTCTATCCCACTAGAATTTGAAAGTCATCTCCTGAGTAAAGACATTGAACACTAATGATCAAAGGCCAGATGAGCTGTGGATAACATCAAGGATATCAACCATGAACAAAACAAAAGGCAATTTCATACAGAAGAGGGAAAAAAAGGGACTAAAATGGATGTCAGAAGAGACGTTGAAAATTGCACTAGAGTGTTGCAAAGCCAAGACAAAGGGAAGAAATGGCAAAGTAAAATAGCTAGAATATATCAAAGGACGGTTGTAGAAGACAAAGTATTAAAGGAAATGTGCAAAGAATTGGATTCAAAAAAGAAAAAGAGAAGAACTTGCTCATTATTTCTCTAGCTAAACGAATTGAGAAACAAATGCAAGTCTTGAGTCACAAATCTGAAGGTTTCCATGGGCAAAATCTCGAATTATCCAAGAAGCTTCAAAACAAGATGGAAACAATACAGTCACTGTACCAAAAATAATTAATTGATACAGAAACATTTCAGGAAGTAGCATATGGTCAAGAAATAATGGTGATAAAGAAAGAAGTTCAGGTACCACTGGAAAAAATATAAAGAACCCACAAACTGGAAGAATACAAACTTACATATTCTACCATGTGCTTACCAGGCTGTGTCAAAAACATGACCAACGGGATAGAAGAGATACATTCCCATTTCCGTTCTCCAAAAAAGATGATCCAGGGGAATCTGGAAATTACTGAACAATATCATTAATATCACATGCAAGCAATATCTTTCTGAAGATCATTAAAAAGTGGTGAGAACAACACTTCAACACAGAACTTCCAGAAATTCAGCTGACATTAGAAGAGGCTGTGGCACCAGGGATATCATTGTTCATGTCAGATGGATTTTGACTGAAAGCAGAAAATACTAGAAGAATATATATTTGTGTTTTGGTTTTGATTTTGGTTTTTTTGTGGGTTTTTTTTCTCTATGTAAAGACAACTGCCTATGTGTATCATACCAAACTATGGCTAATATTGAGAAGAAAGGGAATCATTGGACACTTAACTGTGCCCATGTGAAACTTAGACCAAGACTAGTCTAGGCTGTTGTCCAATGAGAGTTATGGACCATGAGAAAGAACACTGTAAGGTTGTCGATGAAGGACAGAATCCAGTTAAGGCCAAGAAAGACAGTTTATCGAATAGAAACTGCTGGGCTGACTTCACAGTGGAGACCAGCAGCTACTTAAAGTTAGAGTGGAGTTTTATGTTGCCTTATAAGGAAATTGGGAGTTAAGATGTTCACAGCTGCTTGGTATAAGATAAGGGAGCAGGTTGGAGACATAGATAGTTATTCCTGGGAAAGGGAGGTGAAACAGTTTTGCAGCTCTAACAGAGATAAACAGAGTTGCAGCTCTGCTTTGATTTCTGTAGCTGTTCTGGGAAAGGAAGGGAGAGAAGCTTTCCTAAATAGAACTATATCCTTTCTTTATGACTATTAATTCTGTACACAGAACAAATAATTAAATCAGCCAGACTTTATGAAGAAGAAAGTGACTTCAAGATCAGAGGAAGATTCATCAACAATCTGCATTATGCACATGATACAACCTTGGTTACTGAAAGTGAAGAGAACTTGAAATACTTGTGCAGAAACCAAACACAAGTCTTCAACTTGACTTCCATATCAACATTATGAATATAAAAATTCTTACCACCAGGCCAATAGGCAACATCATCATAGATGGAGAAAAGACTTAACTTGTCAACAATTCCATCTTACTTGTATCCACAATCAACACCCTTAGTGCCAGCAGTCAAGAAATAAAAAGACAAGTGTTGTTGTGAAAATCTGCTGTAAATGATTATATACTTCTGAGTACATAGAGTAATGATGCCAGTTTAAAGAGGAAGGTGCTTTTGATCCAAGCCATAATCTTCTCATTGCTTGGTATGTATCAGAAAGATAATGACTAAGGATTACAGAAGAAGCAGCTATGCCTTTGAGCTCTAGTTCTGGAAGAGAGTATTGAATATAAACAGACTTACCTTTAAGAAAGTGAAACCAGGATGTTCTTTGGATGAAGAACAGTTAGACTCAGTCTCACACTCTTAGAGCATGTTGATAGAAGGATTCAGTTCTCAGAGAACGATACCATACTTGGGGTCAGTTTGTTGTTGTTATGTGCCTCCAAGGAGCAGCCTGGCTTCATCCTCTCCATGATGAACCTGTTTATTCTCTTAGCAGTCCAGGGTCTATTCAATACTTTTCTCCAACATCACAGATCAAAGTCTTCCAGGCTTCTCTTTGGAGGCAAGGATTCTGAAGCTTCATCTGACATACTTTGGACATACTGCAAGGAAGGATCAGCCCTTGGAGAGGGACGTCATGCTTGGGAGGGTGGAGGATACAGCGCAGAAGAGGAAGACCCTTGATGAGATGGATTGACTCAGTTACAGTGCGGAAATGGAGGTAGGTGTATCAGAGACAATGCGGTTGGTTCAGGATAAAGCAGGGTTCAGAGCTGTTGTACATAGGGTCTCTGTGAGTCACAGGTGACTTGACGCACATAACAAATTATATATATTAAAATTGTGGTATATATGTATATGTATGTATACACAAACATACATATATTTAATTTTTTCTCTGTTGATACAACAGAGTATGGAAATTATTGAACAATATCATTTATATCATATTCAGGCAAGCTTCTGTTGAAGATCACCCAAAAGCGACTAGAACAGCACATCAACAGAGAACTGCGTGAAGTATAGGCTGGATTTAGAAGAGGCTGTGGCACTATGGATATTATAGCTAATGTCAGATGGATCTTGGTTGAAAGCAGAGAATACCAGAGTAATGTCTATCTGTGTTTCATTGACTATGCAAAGGTATTTGATTGTGTAGATCACAACAAACTTTGGCTGATTCTGAGAGGAATGGGAATCCCAGAACACTTGATTGTGCTAATAAAAAACTTATCAGCCACTCTTGGTAGAAAAATGAAGCAGTATGCTTTTGTGAAGATTTACACTTGGAAACATGTAGGCAGTTCTGCTCTATCATGTTATAGGGTTGTTATAAGCCAGAAGTGATTAGAAGACAGTAAATTTCTTTATGTTTTACCTACTTTGCAATTTGTGCCTGTAGGAAAATACAGGTATCTTTGAATGGATAAACCCAAAGCTAACCCAGCTGCCAATGAGTCAGTTCCTAGACACAGTAACCTCCTATTAGGTTTCTGAGGCTGCACATCTATTTATGAGAAAAGATAGCTTGTGTTTCTTCTGCAGAGAAGCTGGTGGATTCAAACCTCTGATCTTTGGCTTAGCAAACTGAAATGTTATACACTCTACTGCCAGACATCTCCTTACAATGAAGGCTTAAATTCAAACTTGAAGTTTCTAAGTCTTCCGAGGCATGTGTTGTTGTTTGGTGCCGTTGAGTCATAGACGACCCATAGCGACCTTATGAATGAACAGCTTGAGCACTGTTCGTACATAGAGTTTCCGGAGGCAAGCAATTTCGGAAGTGGATGCTGCTCCTGGAAAGGCTGAAGCCAGGCTGATTCCTTGGAGGTAAGGATTCTGAAGCTTTGTCTGACATACATTGGACATGTTGCAAGGCGGGATCAGTCCTTGAAGAGGGACATCATGTGTGAGAGGGTAGAGGGACAGCACAGGAGGGGAAGACCCTCCATGGGATGGATTGATTCAGTCACTGGGGAAATAGGATAAATGTATCAGAGACAATAAAATTGGCATGGGATAGAGCAGGGTTTAGGGCTGTTGTACATAGGGTTGCTATGAGTCGCAGGTGACTCGACGACACATAACTACAACACAACTATTGTCCAGTAGAATCTAACAGACTGAGTCACATATGACTCACCAAATTCACTTGGCCATTCTCCCTTCTGAAAAATTCTCTTTAATCCGTTGCAATGTATCCTTCATACATTTGTGCTTTCATTTTTGGTCCTGTTTGGCTCAGGTTTGGCAACATGGTTGAAACAAGACCAGTGAGTCGTATTACTTCTCTCAAATGCTTTGAGAATGGGAAAGCTGTCTGGGTGTTGTTCTTTTATAATCCCCTGCAAGGGTTAGAGAACTGGACTCAAAGCACAAATATGAATTCATGCTTATGTTATATTTGTAAAGCTGGTATACGCAGATCATCAAATAGGAAAATACGACGTGTTTCCTGCAGATATTTGGTGTCCCTTCATACTGTGCTGACTCATCTCACCTTAATCCATATGAGTGCCTTTGACTTGGTCCAATGCTACCGCAGGTTAGGTATATGATGCTCTTGAATGAAGAACAGATTGAACTTGTCCAAGATTTCCTTTTACTTGGATCTATAGTCAATACTCATGGTACCAGCAGCCAGGAATTCAAAAGATGTATTATATAGGGAAAAATCTGCTGTGCAGGACTTCTTGAAATTATTAAAGGCTATGGTGTCATTTAAAGACTAAAATGCCCCTAGCCCAACTCCTGATATTTTTAATTGTTACATATGCATCTGAAAGTTGGACAGTGAATAAGATCAGAGAAGTGATGCTTTTGAATCGTAGAGTTGGTGAAGACTATGGAATATATACTTTGGATTGTCAAAAGAACAAAATATCTGTCTTGGTGGAATTTCAACTGAGATTCTCCTTAGAGAGAAGAATGATGACATTCATAAAGTTTGCGCATGTTATCAGGAAAGGCTAATCCTTGGATAAACATAAAGCCGGAGGAAATTGAAGGCCAGGGAAAGAGAGAAAGACCCTTAAGGAGATGGCTGGATATAGTGACTACAAGAGTGGGTTGACTATGGCAGAGATTGTGGCAATGGTGCAGGATGAGGCAAAAAATTTCAGTCTGTTATTCATCAGTTTGCTGTAATTTATAGTCAACTGGATGGCACCTAACTGCAGCCACAATGACAACATGGCTTTCAAGAGTTATCTTCAGTTTTTATCCTCCAACATACAGCTTAACGTTCGTCTTTCCTCTCTGGAAAAGATTGTATGTTATCCTACAAAACCCTAAAATTGTTTTCCAATCAGTACACACACAATAGATTTGTTTCCCTAACTTCCTATAATAAAATCTGAAAAAGAAATCAATGGGAAGAAATATATTCTTAATTGTAAGACAGGGAAAGGATTTTTCTTTTGAGTGTTAACTACCTTATAGTCTATTTTTATTTTAGTGAAGGTTTACAAAGAGTTTGGTTTTCATTCATTCATGCGCATTTTCCTTCTTCTTTCTCCCTAAATTCCCTTCATAATGCTTGTTCTTTTCCAGGCTATTAATTGTCATACACACAATTTCTAGTCATCTAAGGTCTAGGAAAGTTTAAACAAACAAATCGAATTCATGATAGTCTCATAAAAACAAGCAACAACAACCCAACAAAACTTCGTTGCTGTCTGACTCAGAGCTGATTCTCCAGTGGGTTTCCAAGGTAGGAAGAATGAGGGAGTAGATTGTGAGTCATTCTCTTGAATGGATTCTCTGGTGAATTTGAACTGGTAGAGCAGTATGGTCTTTGAGTTACCAGTACTACTTTCTTCAGAACATGACACCAGAGCTCCCTGTAAGCTATGTGGAATGAATTACAGTTGTTATCCTGTGCATATTGGGGTTTGGAAGACAGTTTTCAGGAATTGTAGAAATGAAGTATTAGCAGAAAGATGATTTTAGAGCAAGGGCCTCTCTGGCAACAAGAGATAGAGGTTGATCTTTTCCATACTTGCATGAGAAATAGCCTTGAGCATTTTGGTTTGTGCAATGATCTGGGTGGATCTTAGATTTTCATTCCTGAAGAGTGCAATGAACTTTTTCTTCTGAGAAAAATCTTAAATTGAGTGATGTGTTTTGGATCATAAGTCTTTGGTTTTTAATTTTAATTAGCTAAAGCTATCTGATGATTTCTTTTAATTTTTTGGTACAAAAGTCTTGAAGAACAGTAATTGTTCTTTGTCCTTGGAGTAGTCTTTAGGCAAAACAAAATAGACTTTTTAGTAATTTAACAGATTTAATTAAGACTTTGCTTCCATCTCCCTGCCACTGCACCATTCATGGCAACAATCTTCCTTGATAATTAATATCTTTCAAAGCAATGGGTGTGCAGGTCAATAATATCTTATTTTCTACTGGAAAAGTCTAAATATCTACCACTTTGTTTTCACAGGGGACTAAGAAAAGCTGAGACTTAAGGGGAAGATATAAGAGATTTTTTGAAAACAAATAAAACAGTCTATTAGGTTAAAATGAGCACAGAGGGAGTCCTTGTAGGTTTAGCATTAAGCATGGACTTATAGAAAATACAGATTGAGGCAATTAGTCCCTTCCAATTTTAAACAAGCAGTAGCAATGGGAATTATGCCAAGAGGGATGATTAAGGATTAAACAACAGTATGGGAACTTGAGGAGAAACTCCAAAACTTTGTTGCCAGCACCTGATATTTCCACATCACAACCTTGATTGTGAAAGGCAGGGGCCCTTCTCCTAGACCCACCTCTTAGTCCATTTACTGCTCAAGGGAAAGTTGAGGAAGACAAGGATTCTGCCTCCACAAACTTCTAAAAGGGACTCGAGCCAAGAGTGGCAGGAAGAAGCATGTTCATTCCCAACCTTTTTGGCAGGCTCACACGGGAGCAAAAGCCATTGCCAATTCTATTTTTTAATACAGATTTAAAAAGGGTTATGTCTACACATGCAAAGGAAAGAGCCCAGTATGCTGTGTTAATTTAAGCAATATGACAACATTTTTTTCTTTCTTTTTCTTTTTTTTTTTCCTTTTAGCTGGAAAATAAGGCTTAATCTTTGCCTGACTATCCAGGTATTTGTTGGGGTGAGAAACTAAAGTACAATAATGTCTTCCACATCGTGTGTGTGTGTGTGTGTGTGTGTGTGTGTGTGTGAGAGAGAGAGAGAGAGAGAGCGCACGCAAGCAAGCTACCCAGACCTACACCACGTATTTACCTCTCTCCTGTCCCAGATAGGGCAAAACAGATACCATCAGAGTGGGGTTTAAATCAGAAAGAAGAGGAGAGAAATACTATCTTTATTTTTTAGAAATAGAGTTGAATTCTGAGATATAGTGGACCCTGAAGTGGGTGTCACTTTGGTAGGTTGAGTTGGATGACAATTGACACAGAGGGGGAGAGAAATGAAGTGAAAATGAGAGCTAGAGTATTAAAGAGAGATTCCAACTGTATCATCTCATAAAATGAAGCAAAGGAGAAAGGCGTAATTTAACAATGAACACATGTTGCTGTTAGGTGAAATCAATTGGCGCCAAAGCCGAGCAACTCCACGTACAAGAGAAGGAAACACCGCCTAATCCTACACCCTCTGTGCCGTCTCTGCTGTTCTTAAGCCTATAGTGAGAAGACGTTCACCATCCTTGCTTCTAAGAATTCCCTGCACTTCTTCCAAGTCAAATTTGTTCTGTGGCAGTCCACAGTTCATTCAGTACTCGTTGCCAACATCACAGCTCAAAGGCATCAGTTCTTTTTGGTCTTTCTTATTTGCTTTCCAACTTTCACATACATATGAAGCAACTAAAAATACCATGGCTTCGGTCAGGCACATCTTACTTCTCAGAATCACTCATTTGTTTTTCCACGCTTTAAAGAGGTCCTTTGCAGCAGATTTGCTTGATGCAATACGCCATTTTATTTCTTTATTGTGTTTCAATAGCATAGATTGTAGATCCAAGTAAAATTAGAGTCTTGACAACTTCAATCTTTTCTCCATTTATCATGGTGTTGCTCATTGGTCCAGCTGTGAGAATTTGTGTTTATTTGATTTTGAGATGTAACTCACACTTGAAGACTCTGATGTAAATTAAGCAAGAATTTGCATATCACAGTGTGTTGATGAATTTTCCTCCAACCCTGATTCTGTGTTCTTTTCCGTATAATGCAAGGGTTATTATTGATGATGATGATTATCTCAGTATACAGAGTGAATTGGGGCTCTGATGTCCAAGTGGTGAGAAGTTGAATTGCCAACCCGAAGGCATAGATTTGAAAATAACAGCTGCTCCATGAGATAAAGACGGGCAGTCTCTTCCCATGTGACTTGTTCTATGCTGTTGAATAGGAACCAAGCCACAGCTGACGGTCTAGTGGATTTTCAGAGGCAGTTAATTGCACAGGAGGAAATTGCCCTTCCTTTTCCCTCCAAGCATCTGTTTTGGGGATTGCAGAGCAGCTTCTTACCACTAGCTCACTAGAGCACCCTGTGATTTAAAGCCTCTGAAAACCCTCTGGAGGGTTAGTTGTGAGTCAGTTCTGACTTGAAGTCACAGGCCAACAACAACAGATTGAATAGGTATTGTGAAAAGACACAGTCCTGACACACACTCTTTTTTATTTTAAACCATGCAGTAGTTTGGGTTTTGCAGGAACACAATTAAGTGGCCTGATACTGCTATTCCTTTGCAATGTTATCTGTAACTGATTATGATGCATATAGTTTAAGACATATGCATAATCAATAAAACACAGGTAAACATTGGCTCTTTGTCTTGAGCTACCTCTTCGAATGGTTGAACATAAGTTAGGAGCCAAAGGAAATTTTAATTTTTAGTTTTGTTAGACAGTTTCACAGAGCAATTCATATTCCTTCACAAACTTTGGGAAAGCAATTTTGGGCTTTTATTCTTCAGAATTCAATATTTTGACAAGAATGGGAAGTCCTTGAAGTATATTGTGCCTAGTACTGCTCAATCTAGTAATGACTACACGATATGAAATAAACGAGAGATAGTGTAACATCATGGGTGGAGTACTATCTTTGCAACCAGTGGGTTTTAGCTCTGCAACTCATGACCTATATGACCATGGTCAAATTTTGAATTTTTTCAACACTTTGCTTTATCATTTGTTAAGTAGGGAAATAACAACAATTTACTGAGTTATATGGTGGGTGCTATTTTAAGTGTTGGACTTAATGAGTCATTAAAGAACTTTATGATGTCAATAACATTGTTGTTATTATGTACCCTTGAGTTGAAACTGACTTACAGTTGAACCTCCTGTGGATTTTGAGAGGCAGGGACATGGGAAGAGATTGCCCATCTTTCTCCTGTAGAGAAACTTGTGTATTCGAACCATGCACATTTGGGCTGGCAGTGCAACTCCTTGCCGCTAAGCCACCAGAGTTTCCTGCCAGTGACATTAACATCCTCTTTCACAGATGAGTAAAACAGACACAAAGAGTATATAATCCGCCCAAAGTCATAGAGCTAGGAAGGAAGGAAGCCAGCATTCACTCTCAGGACGTTTTCTCTGGAGTTCTTGTGTATAGTCCCTATCTTATAGGGGGATTGTATAGACTGAATGAGAATATAAGTAGACAAATGATACACAGATAGAAAAAAAGAACTTAGCACAATGTGTGGCTCTCCATGAACACATGTGGCTCTGAAGACAGCAGAGATTTGATCCAAATCCTTCTTCCTCCAATGCACAATGTCCTTAAAAGGACAAACTGATGTATGGATTTCTTTCACATTTCATTTCCATGAAGATGAAGGTAATGTGACTCTGTTGTTGTTATGTACCATCAAGTCAAAACTGACCCATTGCTGGCCCTCCAGCAGGTTTGCAGAGGTAATAAATCACATGGGAGATTGTCATCTTTCTCTCGTGGAGCAGCTTGTGGATTTGAGCCACGTGCCTTTGGGTTGGCAGTGCAGTTGCTTACCACTAGGCCACCAGAGCTCCCGTGTAACTCTGTAGATCTGTTAATATCTGTATTCTTCAAAGCAACAAAGTCAAAAGAATATATGCATCTCATAAAGAATCAGATGCTTAAGGAAGTAGTAACGACTATAGTGGGTAGTGGACTCAAGCACAGCAGAAACTGTGGGGACACTGCAGAATTATGTGGGGTTTTTGTCTTGTAAAGAATTGCTATGAGTTGTAGTTAGCTTGATGGAATAGCACCAACAACACAACTAACTATAGTGTTTCCATGGCAACAGTGGTTTAAATGATCACTTGCTGATTGAAAAGTTGTTAGTTCAAACTCATGCACTGCTCGGCAAGAGAAATGAGGAATTCTGCTTTTGTAAAGTTTACATCACGCAAAACCTTTGGAGCAGTTCTACTCTGTACTAGAGAGTCAATATGAGTCAGTGTTTGCCTAACAGAGCTTGTATTTATTTTTCCCTTTGTTTGGAGGGTTTTTGCTTGTTTGTTTTATGATTTATGATTATGAGGAAGCCAAGGCTGACAAGTCAAACTATCTAGAGGAATTCTTTCTAAAAAGTCCGAGGCTGTCCTTGAGGGTTAAGCAGGTCCTAAAGGATGAAGCTAGTTACTTGTGTTTAAATGCATTGTGTGTGTCATCTCGTTTAATCCTCACAACAGCTCTTCACCCTAAAACCAAAGCAAACAGACTGGTGGAGTCCACTCTGACTCTGATGTAGTGATTCTGTAGGATGGAGTAGGATTAGAACTGCTCTAAAGAATTTCTGAGGCTGTAAATCTTTACAAAAACAGACTGCCTTAACTTTCTCCTGCAGAGGAGCTTGAGAATTTGAACCTCTGACATTAAGTTGGTATACAAGGTTTAAACTGTACTAAGAGCTCTCGGAGGTTGTTTTCTGCTGTACTTTAAGAAGAAACAGTGGCCTGGAAAGGCGATGTGACTCCCCAGCAGTCTCTCCTTCTATCCATTACGTTTAACTTCAGAAGGAGGTGGATGTTTCTCCTCTAGAGAAAATATAATCAAGATAACAAGAGACTTGGGTGTGAAGATGACAAGAGACTTGGGCTTGTCCTTTGTGTCTGCCCTTAGGCATGGTAACCTGAGCAACATAGCTTGTAGTTCCAATCCTCCATTCTCTCACTTAAGAAATGGGCTATAGTTAGTGTCGATTTCTACACTAAGAGTTAGATAAACTTGTTAATTTAGGGTACTGAGTACTGTAGCTGGCATATGGTCAAGCATTCCATACATTATACTAAGAACTAGAAAACATATTTTAAAAATGGTATCAAAAGTCACAAGAATTAAGATTAGGCCTGATAACCTGTTTAATCAGGCCTAATATGGAGTTTTGTGCTGATCCCCAAGCCAGCAAACTTAATTTAACTTTCTATTTCATGTAAATGACTAATTTCCCCAAGATCCGGAATCCACGTCAATCAATAGACTATCTTGGAAATAGAAACCCAAACTAACCATTTAGAAACTGATTGATCAGTTTAAAATACGTCAGATTTGCCCCCTTGATATCTTAATAAAAGAGGAAATGCTCTTCAGCTAATTTGAAAATTGCCTGATATATCTTCCTTATTTCCTGTTTACCTGCCTTTACAAAAGCCCTTTCCGTTCTGGGTTCCCACTATGAAACCCTCATCTGTGAGAAGAGAAATTCCCTAGCTCATGAACTAAAAAATAGATTTGGATATGAGCTCATACATAAATTTTACGCTAGGAAAATTTTCTTTTTAACAAGCTCTACATATCTAGATTGTAAATATTTTATGGAGTGAAGTGTATCATATTGTCTCTTGCCCAGGAAATGGAATGAACCTCATGTAGACATCATGTTATTAGTCAACAAAGTCGTGACTACTGTTACAAATACTTTTTCACCAGTAACTTTTTAGACTCTTCCTGGTTTCAGAATTGCCTTCTGTGGGAGTGAACTGTGTGCTCTCTAAGGAGTAAGGATCCAATTGTAATCTGTAAATTATTAATAAAACTAAGAAACAGGAAAAAATTACAAAAATACACACTCTAACAAATACCATAAATCATGCATGTCATCTAAGTAGTGAAAGAATTTGTCTTAGCAGTAAAAATTCCAAGTTACAGATATTTTGGTAAAAGAGTAATAGTGTTTCATCATATTATGATAATGTTATGATTTATAAACCTGGCTTCCAGGCTTGGGTCAGATACATGACACTTGTCAGCTCTCAGTAGTCATATTAAGGACCATTTTTGTATTATTTCTGTCCTAAGAAACAGTCTCAGAGAGAAATATTTGCTGAACATATCAATTTAGCTGTTATACTCTCTTCCCTAAACCATGGTAATAGTAGGTAGAAAATGTAAAAATCCCTGTAAATGGCTCAGCTAAACAACAGAGAAAGACTGATGGAATGATTTTTAAAATATTGTACAGATTTTTTATTGTGTGACATTAGGACATATGAGAACTAGACTCCCGGCATAGTTGAATCACAGACTTTCTCAATTATGTGTTATAATAAGCTTTAAACACTTAGGATTGTGCTTCTTTCAAAACTCTAAGATGGAAAAGGATGGGAAAATAGGTTGAAGCTGCTCCATGCCCTTCTCAAGTTGCCTTTCTGTGTGGAATTGACCCAGGGCCCTTCTCTTCTTCTAAGAATCTCAGAATGTCACCCTGGAGGGCCCCCTCAGCCTCTCAGCACTAAAGCCCACAGAACTGCAGCCAGCCTCCTGAGTGTTGGCAGTGGGAGGTGATGAAAATGCTGCAGAACCTAAGTCATTAATCAAGAACGTACCTGAAGGGGGTTGTCAATTAGTCTAGAATGAACCACTTTACTGTGATTGTGATGTCAAGGTCAGCAAGTTTCAGCAACATGTCCCTGAATGGACTTTTGAAGAGCAAGTCATAGATCTGGACACATTTTCTGCAAATGGAAACCAGATGGCCTTGTGAATTTTATTTTCCCTGTGAAGGCCCCCCTTTCAACATAGAGCAGCCCCTTGTTCAGACAGCTAGGCTGCAGAGCGGAAATGAGGCCTGTAGGTGGCAGGAGGCCAACTTTGGTCACACCAGCTACTCTGGCCCTGATTGAGCTTTAATTAGGCACAATTATGCACCTAGTTTCCAGTTTCCCCCTTTACATTTCCTTGGCTACTCTAAGCTCTTCCTGCCTCAGAACCTATTGGCTTTTTTTCCTTCCTGAGGAAATGTCTTTCCTAAGCTTCTCTTGCTTCAGGTCTCACTTCCTGAAAGGTCTTCCATGACTACCTTCTTCGAGAAAGTTTTTCCTGGTATCCTCCATCCCTTCACTCTTTATGTTCCTTGTTAGAGCCTGGAGCATGACCTTATTTTGAAGTCTTTTTCTTTGTTGATCTATGTGTTGTCCATTTCCACCTTTTGTCTCTATATCCTGGTAGGCCATGGTCCTGACTGCTGCACCCTGATCCTACAGCCAAACCCAGAATGGGAGCAAAACAGGTGTTCAAGAAATGTTTCCCAAATAAATAAAATAAGTAACGGCTCTCCCAACCAGCCACCTGACAATGTATTTAGAAAGAAATGTAAGTGCATCCATGGAATGAAGAATTGTTATAGATATTTGGAATGAAGTGAGTCCAATTTAAAAAGTCTTTTTGGAGAAGAAATGCAGGTGAACAAAGAACATAAATTAGTTGGTTTGTGGTATTTCTTGGAAAGGTCTTAATGAGATCACGCATCTGACACCCAGAATCTATGAGAGTATCACCTCTTTTACAATCTGTCTCTACTTGGTTGCATTTCCAACAGAATTGCAATGATAAAAATCCTGAGCAAATATGAGAAGAGCTAGATTTTCAATTACCCTGAGATTACATTATGAATTTTCGAGTGCTGATGTTACAGAGTTATCTTAGACATCTCACTACTTCTCGGTGTGAACAAAATGAGTAGGATTTCTCAATATTTGTTAATAACTCTAGCAAAGACATAGGAGGAGAGGATGAAAAAGTTAGCGACCAGACTGAGGTTTGTAAGAGAACAGCACATTCCAAGCCCCATGACCACAATCTATGGCAGAAGATATGCGAATCATGAACCCAGGTCCAGATCTAAATGGAGAGGGCTGTGACTGTGACCTGCTGGGGCTGGAATTGGACCTGGTAGACCTGATGGCAAGTTGCTTTGCTGCCCTGCTGACTAAAGGACTGACCTCCACCTTTGGAGTTATACTTAAGGCAGCCTACTTAGTTGAGCAAAGATATACCGCTTAGGATATGAGCCTAGCATCCAGTTTGGGGGGGTGGGTGGTGGCAATCACTGTGACCACATTGGCAGGGGAGGAAGAAGAAGAGTCTCCCTTTATCCTTAGATTTTAATATAGAATCCATTCCTTCATTAATTCAATCCCCAAATCATATCCGTATGGAGTGAACAGCGAACAGTGAACATGACTAAACACACACACACACACACACACACACACACACACACACACACACACACACAATTGTTGAGCCTGCTGCTCAACATACAGGCAACCCCCACTGTGCCTGATAGTGTGAAGACATAAAAATAGCCGTACAAACTGGAATTATGCAAAGTTATCTTCATAGACAGTTAGGAAAACTATGATTGTTCCATGATCTTTAGCTTCCTCCTCACTTTTCATTATAAATAGAAGCAAATGAAAAGCATAACACTTGTTTTTATTTTGCAAATTCTAATTTAAGGCATTAGTAATTGAGGTAAAAGAATTTTTCAATAAGAGTTTGGACAGTGCTTGTCTTCTCATCACATCCCTATGTACAGTGGACATTGTTTTTATGTTTTGGCAAACTCTCATTTTTTTTTTTTTAGGTTGAGTCAGACTATAGTATTCTACTCTTTGTTTTTTCAAAGTCATTACAAAATGTGATGGAGGTGGGGCAAAGAAATACCACTGAGAGTTCATTGACTGCACGTAGAGATGGATTCTCCAATAAACAAAGTAAGCTTGTGCTTAGACATCAGCAAAATAGGGCATCCATACTCTGGAGTAAAGACCCATGATGCCAGTCGCACAGGACTCAAGGGAAAATAAGCATCATGGTGGAAGTGAAATGGCAGAATAATAAATGAAACTGAAACCATATTATATATTATGCATATGATAATAATTATATTTTCCTTTACATGTCTAATATATTAGGTATAAAAACCTATTTGGTTCTCTCTTGTCAACCACAAGATGCACTAGTGACATGGTAATCAATTGACTTGGGATGTAACTGCTTCTGTTCAACAGAAAGCAAACCAAAACATCTTTTCAGACTGAACATATCCTTGTGTTTATATAATTTTCGTTGTGAATACTCTTTTCCCCTTTGGATATTTGGGTGTCCAATGAACAGGAATACACAGCATCAAAGGATGAAAGCAGTACTAAAAAACTGAAAGTAGTACTACTAAAAAACTCCCACTTCTATTCATGTAGCTTTTGAAAGGCCAGGAAATAAATATCATAAAACAAATGAATGAAATAATTTCTGAATGCCTTGTAAGTATTGTATCTTTAAATTATCTCAGATTTGAAGATTAAAATGTGTTCAATTTTTTTAACTCACTAATTTTCAAATACAAAGTTTTGTGCTAATGTCTAAATTAGCTCACAAGTTTTAATACATTTTATTTCTTTTTAATTACTTGGATTTATTTGCTATGGTAGAATCAAGTTTAAAAGTCACATAATTTTATATGAAGTGCAAAATAAAACGACAATTAACTGGAGTATAAAAATGGAATCTTGTTAAAAAAAGAAAAGAATTCCCTCCTAACAACAAATCCAAAATTAAATTCCTTTTAAAATACAATGAATAAGCAGATATTTCATCCATTGTATGATGAAATTTAATGGTTACAAATTGTATCAGTAGTGCTGGTGTCGATATTACTAAAAGCAATATGAATATAACAGTATTTGCTCCAAATTCTATATCCATTCCTTACTGTAGTAAAAAAAAAAAGTGATGTATAAAGTTAAACTTTTTTTAAAAAGTTAAAGTGAAATTGTCATATTTGCAAACCCTGTTTAAACTTTTTTTAAAAAGTTAAAGTGAAATTGTCATATTTGCAAACCCTGTAAATAATAAAAATACACGAATTGCTTTTTGGAACAACTTTTCTTCTAATGATGTATATTATTAGATTGAAAGAGGAATGAATGATTGTCAATATCATAGTTGTTTGTTGTTATGTGCCATTGAGTTGCCTGCAACTTCTAGTGATTCTATGAATAATAGCTCTGAACCTTGCCCTATCCTGAGCCAATCTCACTGTCTACACACACCTGTCCAAGTTGCTGTGCCAATCCATCTCATCTGGGCTTTTCTTCTCCTGCACTGTCCCTTCATCCTTTCAAGCATAAAGTTCTTCTCTAAGGACTGGTCCCTTATGGCCAACGTGCTCAAAGTATGTGAGATAGAGATTTAAAATTCTTGTCTCCAAGGAGAAACTTGGTTTCACCCTCTCCAAGACAGACCTGTTTGTGCTCTTGCTAGTCCATGATATGCTCAAGACTCCTCCAGCATCACAACTCAAAGGCATTGCTTATTCTTCTGCCATCCTTAATCATTGTCTAGCTCTCTGATGCATAGCAAGTAATTGCGAAGACCATGGACAGGATCAGGTGTACCTTAGTCTCTAGACTGACATCATTGTTCTGACATGAAAAGTCTCATGACAGCAGATTCTCCAATGCAAATTGTTAACATCATAAATCTCTTCTCCATGCATCATGCCAATGACCCAGTGGTGAGAATCTTTTTCTTCTTGGTGTTAAGCTTCATTTATATTGAAAACTACAATCCTTAAAAAAAAGAAAAAAAAGGCTATTGTCCTTGACATTCTGTGTCAAATGCCTGAGCACAGTTGCGTCATCTGCATAATGCAGGGTGTTGAGTCTTCCTCCAACCTTCATGCAGTATTCTTCCTCATAAAGTCCAGCCACCTGAATGATCTGTTCCACATACAAATTGAAAAGAGGTGGAGACAGAAAACATTCTGGACACAATCCTTTCCTGATTTTGAACCATGCAATGTTTTATTTCTCTGTTCTAATAACTGCTTCCTGGCCTAAGCATAAGTTTTCCATAAGCATAATTAAGTGTTCTGGGATTCCCATTCTCAAGATTAGCCAAAATTTTTTGTGATCCACATAGTAAAAAATCATAGTTGTTTTCTGTGTACCATAGCTTTGGAACCGACCCATAGCTGACCCTCTAGCAGGTTTTCAGAGGCAGTTAATCGCATGGAAGGAGATTGACCATCCTTCTCCCGTGGAGCAGCTCATGGCCTTGAACTGCATGCCTTCGGGATTGCAGCACAGCTGCTTTCTACTTATATTGAAATTCCTGCATAGTAAACAAATAAATTCTGTAGTCAGAATACATTTTTGGGTGCAAAGCTCATGATGAAAATTATAAGTGGGAGTGGTGACTGTATTTCCTGTGTATTGACTTTGTATATTGTTTACAAACTATCCAATTCTAGATAATCTCGTTCTTTACTTGCTATAGGGAGCTCTGCTGGTTTAGTTGTAAAGAGTTTCACTACCAACCGTAAGGCATCTGGTTTGAGTCAAGCATTAGATTCTCTGCAGGAGATAGATGGGCAGTCTCCTCCAGTGTGACTGTTTCTGAAAACCTGCTGGAGGATCGACTATCAGTTGGTTCCAACTTGACAGTACATAGCAACATTTGCCGTAGATGAATTTAGTAATTCTTGTCATTAAAATGTGATTAATAAACACGAAAACAATTCATTTGCAGAGATTGTGTCATATTTAAATAAAAACTATGATTTTTGGCTTAATTCAAGAACTTGAAACAAATTAATAAAGAACATAAAAATTAGAAAGGCATTTGGCAATGTTTTGTTGCTATCATTATAGAAATTGCCAAATAGGTATTAACCTTTTTTTCCCTTCTTTCCTTTTAACATTTTTGTTTTATATTGGTTTGTTTACAGAGTTCATATACATTGTCTTTCAACTATCCTTCACTCGCATTGTGTTTCATACAATCATTCTGATTTAATATATTTTATACAGTCAATCAACGTGAACTATGCTCACCACTGCTCTGTCTTTTCAGATCCCCACAGGATCTTTCCACTTTCCTTTACCCACTTTTCCTTCCATGCATGAAATTGTGCAATCCTATGATTTTCCCAATGCCCATCTTCACCCCTCTGCTCTTATCCTCCTCACCCCTTGGATCCTCATATACATATTAATAGTTAGGTTTCTAATTCTACAATAATGGTCCTATACAGTGTTTGCCCTTATGGGACTGAGTCAGTTCACTCAGCATAAAGCTCTCTAGTCCTTCTCAAGTTATGTTGTAATTTTTGAAATCATTGCTCCTGAGTATTGCATAGTATTCCATTGTTTGAATGTATCGCAAATTCTCAATCCATTCAATTATGATTGGACATTTGGGCTATTTCTATGTTCTTGTGATAATGAATAACACTACTATAAATACTGGTGTACAAATCTCCATTTGTGTCAGTGAAAATGTCCTTGGAGTATATTCCAAGCAGTGGAATAGCTAGGTCATATGGAATTTCTATGTTCAGCTTTCTGAGGAAATGCCAAACTATCTTCGAGAGCGGTTGTATCTCACCGCATCCTCTCTAACGTTTGTTACTTGCTGTACTTTTAAACTTTGTCATTGTTACTGGTGTGAGATGGTATCTCATTGTGGTTTTGATTTGTATCTCTCTTATTGCCAGTGATTTTGAACATTTCTTCATCTGTCTGTTGGCTATCT
>NW_006399845.1:5834575-5853631 GCF_000299155.1 Elephantulus edwardii | reverse complement strand
CAACTTCCATTTTTCTCTATGTATCATAATGTTCACTATTGGTCTTGTTGTGAGGATCTTTGTGATCTTGATGTTGAGATGTAATCCACACTGAAGGCTGTAGTCCTTGATCTTCTGCAACAAGTGTTTCATATTCTCCTCACTTTCAGCAAGCAAAGTTGTGTCATTAGCGTAGTGTAGGTTGTTGATGAGTCTTTCTCCAATCTTGAATTGTTGCTTAGTTTGACTTGTATTTAGCAGGTCTCATCTCAAGATCTATGATCAGAGGAAGGGTAACATCATTACATTTATATGTCTAATGAATGAGGTGTGTAGTATTTTGTGCTCTGGTGGCATAATCTGTAGGTAGGAAGATGCACTGCTAACCCAGAGATGGTGCCTCTCCGGCAGTTCAAATCCACCACTGCTCTATGGGAGAAAGGTGCTTTCTGTGTGATTTGTTTTGCTAGGTGCCAGTGAATCAAGTACAACTCATAGTGACCCTTCAAACAACAGACCTAAATCTTGCCCTGTCTTGTATCATCCTCACCATTTCTGATATGCTTTTTAGAAACACTGGGTTTAATCCCCCTTTCTGAAGCTCTTCCTCTTTTTGCTTGACCCTTTAACCTTCCCAGAGATAATGGCCTCTCCTAACAACGTGCCTTAATTATGTGAGATAATTATTCACCTCTAAAAATACCCTGACTCCAACCTCTCTAAAAATGCACTGGTTTGTATATGAGATGAAGCCTTGCCATCATTGCCTCCAAGAAGCTCGCTGGCTGTACTTTCTTCAAGATATATCGGTTTATCCCTTTGGTAGTCCATGGAATATTCCATACTCTTCTCCAACATCAAAGCTCAATGGCATCAGTTCTTCTTTTATCATCCTTACATATTGTCCAGCTCTCAGGTGCATAGTAAGTTATCAAAAATATCATGACCTGAGCCCAGAACATCTTAGTCTTTAATCTAAGTAATTTGGAGATGTCTCTTACAGTCAATTTGCCCAATGCAAGTCCAATATCTCCTGATCTCCTGGCTGCTGGTACCAGTGGTGTTGATTGTAGATCCAAGCAAGATGAAATCGTTGACAACTTCAATACTTTCTCCATCTGTCATGATGTTGCAGTGTGATGTTTTTTGTTTTCTTGATGTTGACACGTAAACCACATTGAAAGCTATAGTCTTTGCTCTTCTGCAATAAACACCTCAAATCCTCTTCACTTTCGAGGAACAAGGTTGTGTTACCTGTTCTGCAGTTTCTGAAAACCTGTTAGAGGAACAAGTATGGATCGATTCTGCCTCAGTGAAAACTTCCCCTCTCCCCTTTTGGCAGTTTGAATCCACTAGCTGCTTCCCTGGAGAAATATTGGCAATCTCTTTCCATGCAAATTATAGCTCCTGAAAACTTGCTGGAGGGTCAGCTATGAGTTGGTTCCAACTTGATGGCAATGAGTTTTGACTTTTTTTAAAAAAAATTTACTAAGTGGGTAGTTCTTAAAACTTGTTTAGCAATTATTGAGTATTATTAATTAATTATAATTCTTGAGTATCTTCCTAAATCACATTGGGCAAACTCATGCTACAGCAATGAGTGCAGTGCTGGGATCACATGTTTAGATTCTAGATGCCTGAGAAAACAATACTGAGGGCCAGACACAAAAAGGAGATGCTGAATGAGAAGCAGAAAATATCACAAATACAATACAAACACTAGAATATCTTTAAATAATATATTGAAGTATATCTTAGAAAAGATGCAATTTTTAAATTATTTGTATCTTATATTGGATTGTGTATAAAATTCATATACATTGTCTCATTTATATATATTGTACTTCAAACATTTGTCTATTCACATTGTGTTTCATAATATCATTCACATACATTGTATTTTATAAAATTAATCACCTTTGATCCATACCCATCATTATCCTATCTTTTCATAGCACTATTGGATCTTTCCTAGTTTCTTCAACCCCTCATTCTTCCCTCATAACTCTGAGCCCTTAAAATTCCTTCCTCCCCTTTTCCTTATGAATCAGGGTGAAGTCTCTCTCAGGGAGGAGTGATAGCGAATGGCAAAGGACACACTGACAAAGGAGATTAATCAGAACTGGCTTTGACAAGCACTATGGCAATTGGACAATTAAAACAGACATTTGGGGGCGAAGATGAATGAACTGGGGAGGAGGGTAGAGAAAACAGTGCAGCAATGAATGAATGAGAACCCAAAATCTCTGTAAATGTTCATGAAAACTAATAAAATTTAATAATAATTAAAAAAAAGATAAGACCAAAGCGAAAAAAAAAAATTCCTTCCTCCTTGCCATCAGCCATCCTCCTCACTCCCTTTCCTCCTTTGGACTTTTGTATACATCTTACTGGTAATCTTTTTGTTTTTACAATAATGGTCTTATTAAGTATTTGTTCTTATGACACTGAGTTAGTTCAGTCAGCACAATTATCTTCAACCTCTCCTATGTGATATAATATTTTTCAAGATTATTGCTCCTGAGTGATGTGTAGTATTCCAATGTGTGAATATGCCATCATATCTCAACCCATTAATTTGTGGTTGGACATTTAGGCTGTTTCTATGTTTTGCAATGGTGAATAATGCTGCTATGAACATTAGTGTCTAAATCTCCAGTTGGGCCTCAGTTTTTTTATTTTTAAGGTATACTTTTAGCAGTGGAATACCTGGTTAATATGGAATTTCTATTTTCAGCTATTTGAGGAAGCATCAAACTGCCTTCCAGAGTGGTTGAACCATTTTACACTTTCCTTGTTAAATAATGTCATATACTTGGTGGAGAATGCATGAAGGTATTTAAGATATTTATTCAGACTTGAACACTAGACTTTAGAGAGAAATTAACAATTTCATTTTTAAACATTCAATTTATAGATTCAGAAAAGACACTTTTTGCTCATATAGGCATGCATAAGTCCATGACAGAAAATATAATTTGCACTTCACCAAAGAAGACATTCAAATGGTAAACAAACACATGAAGAAGTGTTTAAAATCCCTAACCCTGAGAGGTGCAAGTCAAAACAACTATGAGATATCATTTCCCTCCAGTAAGAATAGCAAAATTTAACAGAACAGTAAAAAACAAATGCTGGTGAGGTTGCGGAGAAACTGGAACCCTTATTCACTGTTGGTGGAAGTGTAAAATGATATAACCAGTGTGGAAGGCGGTATGGCGTTTTCCCAAAAACTTGTGAATAGAAATATCATTTGACCCAGCAATTCCACTACTGGGAATATACCCTAAAGAAACTATAACTGACACCCAAGCAGATATATGCACACTCATTATTGCTGCTTTGTTCACAATAAGCAAAGAGTTGGAAATGACCCAAGTGCCCATCAACAAACAAATAGAGAAGCTATGGTATATTCACACAATGAAAGACTATGCTGCAGTGAAAAACAAAGAACTCATGAAATATAGAAAATGGGTGACCCTGGAGACATTATGCTGAGTGAAATATCTCAGTCACAAAAGGACAAATGCTGCATAGTGCCACTGTTGTAAAACGGGACTGACATCGGACTTAGCGGGACCTAAGGGAAGGGGGATGAATGATGTATACTTCATTGAAACAGATAAGGGTGAGAGAGAACTGTTTAAAAGGAATATAGGATTAGGTATTATTTTCATGACAAGATTACAGAAAAATGAAATGTGTAGTAAAGTGGACTGTGGGCTTGTGGTGCATTGTATAACAATGAAAGTTTTTTTTTTTCCTTTTCAAAGAGAAAACCAAACTGGGGGGAAGGTGTGGGCAGGGAGGAAAATGTACAACAATGAATGAATGGGGAAAGTTAAATGGAAAGAATATGCTGTAAAAAAATATATATGTTACATTAAAAATCATTAATAAAAAAAGAATAAAGAAGAAAAAGAATTAAAAAAATATGTTCATGTTAAGAGAACCTAAAAATGATAAGGACTTTATATAGGAACTCTGTACAACTTATTATTGCAACTTTTCTGTAAATCTAAAGTTATGCCAAGGTGAAGTTTATTTAAAAATTAAAAACAAAAATAAAAAAAGGAAAGTATAATTTGATGGATAGTGGTCAATGTTGAAATTTGTTTACACATATTCCTAAACATAACAATGACAAATAGCATAGCAGAGTTTTCAGTTTGGCTTTGTTGCTCAATGTTACAAAATTTGTCCTGTCTCGTATGTAAAATGGAATGAAACACTATATGGTTTTGTACTACTCTCATAGCAGTCATTGTGTTTGAGCCCTTTGTTGCAGGTTTGTGTCAGTACGTCTTATTAAGGCCTCTCTATCACTGACCCTATGCTTTTCCAAACTCGATGTCCTTCTCCAGGGAGAAGGTTCTCCTGGTTACATATCCAAAGTATGTGACACAAAATCTCACCATCCTCACTCTTAAGATATATTCTGACTACCTTCTTCCAAGACAGATTTGTTTGTTTTTCTGAAAGTCCATGGTCTATTCAATATTCTTTACCAACACCGAAATGCTGAGGGATGAGCATTGTTAAACTCGGGGTAGGTGCACCTTATTGCTTAAAGTGATGTCTTTGCTTCATTCCTAAAGAGACTCAAAACTTCTTAGATTCAAAAAAGAATCAGCTATCCTTATTTTATATGGAAGTAAACATTGTTTGGTAGCATAATTGTGATGAAATAATATGAGAATGGTTATGCGCGAAAAAGATAAAGAAAAAAATGTTTTAATTATAACATGTTAGAAAAATAAAATATGATAATTTATGTATTACATGTTTTCTGCTGATTACATTTTTAATGATATATTTTTATTAATTGACTTATAGTATTTAGTCTAAAACAAGCATCAAAATGGAGATTTGAGCCATGTAAAGAAAAATTGTTGTAAGTATTTTTTTTTTACAGTAAATCAACACAATTTTACACTCTTGGAGCAATCAAGTTCATGGACTCATTTTTCTATTGTTAGTAGGGTGCATGGAATATTATCTTTGTTGACAATATGGTATACAGTAAAATCTTAGCATCTTGCATTCATTAAAATGCTGGATTATTCCAGCTCATCTCATTCGGATAAAAACACATTTACAACTTTTGCTAGTATTCTAGTTGCATTGCAAAAGAAGTCATGTGTAAATGTTCATTAAAATTATTTAAAAAAATTAAAATAAAAAAATAAAAAGAAGGCATGCTATAGAAAGTGTAGGGACACACACAGAGTTTATACAGCCCATTTGAATTTGAGAGTAAGCAGAGGAGAGATTCCTGTAGATTGCTAGCCTTAACCCCCACCCCCTTGCCTTAATCTATCCCTGATTATGAAGGGTTTTGCTGATCTCTCTTGTTCTAAGGCATCTTTACCCTTTCATCATGATCGCTTTTCTCACTGATGTCAATAAATTACTCCTGCTAAATGTGTAGACTGTTTAACCATAGCAGGGTCAGCATTTCCATGGTCAGCTATTTCTTCTGTCACCAGATGCACATTGTATTAGCATTCCCCTTCCCTTATTAGTGCTTTTGGTTTCTTTGCTGCATTTTTGTCTTTGTTGGCTATGTCCCTTTTTTGATTATCCATTTTTTAAAAACACCAAGTAGCTTCAGCACACTACGAGGCACAGCTGCATGCTTTGCAGTGTGTGTGAACTGAGTAAGTGATCTATCACCAACAGACAAAAGGAAGTGACTGGGTTGGTTACTTATCATGATGCAAATCTGCTATTTACAGAGGGATCTCTGGGCCAAAGAGCAAACATCAGAGTTTACACTTTATGTAATTACATAATTACACACAAATACACAGTGGAAACTGAAATTTAAACTGTATTGTTGGGGGAATGGGTGTTACTGGAGTAGATTGTGGTAACTGAAATTTATGCTTATCACAATTGTGCAAAGCAAGACTGTCAAGTTATAGCATAACTTGAGAATGCCATGGGGTATATAGCAGAGATTACCAACAAGCCTGTGGAGGTCAGAAGACATCTTTGAAGAGTGGAAATACAAAGTGACACTTGATAGGTGAGTAGGAATTATTCTGGTGAAGAGGTGACTGTAGATAGCAATGTTCTAAATGGATGAAAGAATGTGCATAAAACTGCAGTGCAAGATTGTGTGCATGGACCAGCCATAGTTGTTTCAGGCCAATTGTGGATGATAATCCCATTCCATTATCTTGGCTCTCACCAGTCCTGCAGACTCTTGTTCATAGTTACCAGGCACACTGGCAGCTGTGGTTAGGATCTACAGTGTTCAAATGCTGTTTGGGTGTTCACCTGAATGAAGTGCTTAAGGTTAGTTGATTACCTTGCCTTCTCTGAATCAAAAGATCTCTGGTAGCTGGGAAAGCCACAAGATAAATGAACTCAAACCAAGGAAAATGAATTTAGATCATAGTGTGTATACATGTTGTTGGAAACATTAATGACCCAGATACACAGAGAACAAGATGGTATAAGGGGAGAGAAAGGAAATCTCTTATACAGAAGGTTTGATTTAAATATTTAAATGATAAATCCCAGCCTTGAAATTGTGGTGCTGGCCAAGAGTAGAGAATATCCCATGGACTGTGGAAAGAACAAACAGATCTATCTTGGAGAAGTGCAACCAGGGTACTCCTTAGAGGAAAGGATAGTGAATCTTTTTCTCAAATACTTTGGACACATTATCAAAAGAGGTCAGTCTTTGGGAAAAGATATTATGGTGGGAAAGGTGGAGTATAAAAGAGAGGAAGAATTTCAACAACGTGGACTGATACAGTAACCACAACACTGGACTAAAGCATTTCCGAGATTGTGAGATTGGTGTAGGAGAGCGCCAGGTTCAGATATGTTGTTGATGGGATTGCTGTGAGTCAGAGTCAACTTGATTATTACATAACAATGACAATAGAAAGCTCCAGTAACACTTAAACTGGAGGACAGTCCTTTATTTGGCTATGGTCTGAACCACTCAGCCCAAATGCAATTAATCCAAACACTCTTAAAGGAGATCCATATTTATTCCCATTCCAAAAATAGGTGACCCAACAGAATGTGGAAATGATCGTAAAACCACTCATACCATACACAATCAAAATCGTGCTGAAGATTCTCCAGAAACAACTAGAATCGTACATTGACAGGGAACTTCCAGAGATATAAGCTGGATTTAGAATAGGTTGTGGCACTAGAGATATTATCGCCAATGCCAGATGAATCTTGGCAGAAAGCAAAGAGTACTAGAGAAATGTCTATCTGTGTTTCATTGACTATGCAAAAGCATTTGCCTGTGTGGATCACAACAAATTGTGGCTAACCTTGAGGAAAATGGGAATTCCAGGACACTTCATTATGCTTATGAAAAACCTATACTTCACTAGGAAGCAGTCCTCAGAACAGAGCAGGGGAACACTACATGGAAGGGAGTGCATCATGGATGCATCTTGTCTCCATAGCTTTCCAATCTATATGCAGAGCAGATCATTTGGGAGGCTGGGCTTTATGAGAGGAATGTGGCATTGGGATTGGAGGAAGACTAATCAAGAATTTGCATTATGTAAATGATACAACTGTGTTAAAAGTGAGGAAGACCTGAAACACTTGCTGCAGATGGTCAAGAACTATAGTCTTTAATATGGATTGAAGTTCACCATCAAGAAGACAAAAATTCTCACCACTGGGTCAATTAGCAGCACCATGATGGATGCAGAAGAGATTGAGATTGTTAACAGTTACAGCTTGCTAGGCTCCACAATCAACACTCTTGACACCAGTAGTCAGAAAACCAAAAGATGAATTGCATTAGGTAAATCTTCTGTCAGGGACTTCTCCAGAGTAATGAGAGGCAATGATGCCAGTGTGGAGACTTGGGTTACTCCTGATCAAGGTCATGGTCTTTACAATCACATGCTATGCATCAGAGAGCTGGACAATGACTGAGAATGCCAAGAGAAGAATTGCTGCCTTTGAGTTGTAGTGTTGGAGAAGAGTCTTGAACATTTCATGGACTGCCAGGAGAACAAATAGGTCTGTCTTGGAGAGGGTGAAACCAAGTTTCTCCTTGGAGACTAGGACTTTGAAGCTCTGTCACACACACTTTGGGCACATGACCAGGAGGGACCAGTCCTTGGAGAAGGACATCATGCTCAGAAGGGTTGAAGTACAACACAAAAGAGGAAGGGCCTGGGTGAGATGGATTAATTCAGTAGCTGGGGTGATAGGGAAAGGTGTATTAGAGTCAGTGAGACTGGCTCAGGACAGGGCAAGCTTCAGAGCTGTTGTACATGGCATCACTATGAGTCACAGGTGACTCAATGGCACATAACAACAGCAACAACAACAACAACATTATTATTTCTCTTTTACAAATGAAGAAGCTCAGTTTAAGTCATCACAGGGTTTCAGAGCTGGAGTTAAAACCTTGAATTTACTTCAAAGGCTGATATAGTGCCCTTGTGGTGTAGTGAATAAAGTTTTGGCTGCTAACAAAAAGGTCAAAAGTTCAAACCCACCAGACGTTCCACAGGAGAAAGCTGTGGCATCTACTTCTGTAAAGATTGCAGTCTTGGAAACTGTGCCAGTTCTACTGCGTCCCACAGGGTTGCTTTGATTTAGAATTGACTTAACAGCAATGGGTTTAGTCTTTGTGTATCTTTAGCTTTGTCAGTATATTTAATCATAACCAATGACAATAAACACACAAATAATAAAATCAGAGTAATTGCTTTGTAAAATCAAAGATAAATACTAGTTAAACAACAGGGCAAAACTGTTCCATCCTTGCAGAAACAGAGAATGCTTGAAAAGGAGCAGTTTGGAGAGAAGTTTGGCAAAACTGAAGCAGAGTGGAATCCCAGGCATGAGCAATCAATTCAAAATTCTGTTGGGAAAGCCAAACAATTAGATTATCTCAATTATTGAGCTAACAATGAAATTTCACCATCTGAATTCTAGCCACGAGTAAGAAATTTATTTGAATTAGATAAGAAGATATAGTGCCATTTGAAGGAGGTCCAGTAAACTTAATAACAGAGATAAATGGAACTGACAATGATCTCACACTCTATAAATCTAAGAACGAGATCAAGGTTAAGCACAGGAGCCTAAACGGTTGGTGAACGAGCCCAAATGCTGCTTTTTACATTGTCTACCGGAGCTCAGACATGAATTTTATATTTCCTTTTTCCGACCATGGAGATTAAAAAAGCATAAATTCAATTCCGTTTTAACCAAAGTGCAGAAGCACAAAACAATTTTGTACTTCCCCTACTCAAGTAGCACTCTGTTGGCAATTTAATCACTAACTGAGTTGTATAAGTTTCTTATGACAAATGGTAGCATTCCTACAAGGTGGAAATCTGCCAGAGTATTTTAATTCCTTTATTAGAGCCCAGAGGAAAAGCCGCAACTGGCTCTTGGTCACACTCAGTCTTCCTTTCCCCTGCCCCCTGCCCTCAATTGCTGTAAATTCTTTGGTATTAGAATAGAATGGGGACAGTTCCCTAATGTAGCAAGAGTGGAAATCACAGAAATCTTTACAGGAAGCTATCTCCCTCCATGCTCTTCTCCATTCTCACTTTGTGTCTACACAGCAGCCTCACAGTAAAGTTACGCCACTGTTCTCAAGGAATGAACAGCAGTCCTGCAAGTTTTGATTTCTTCTTCTTGTTCAGTCTTATATCTGTTTCTCCCTTGCACCACCCCACCGTTATTTTTCAAAACAGTTTCTAACGCTTGGAAATTTTGAATAGGATTTATCTGGGCTGCTCTTTTTCTTTCCAAATAGCTAAAACTTTTCATTCTTCAGTTCTCGGCTTCATCTTTATTTTTCTCTTGGAAGCTTTCCCAGATCATCTGAACTACGTCAGGTCTTTTTGTTACAAACTTTCAGAGATCCCCATGCTTCCCCGCACTAACCATCCTTCTTCCTTCTTTGCCAGGTTAGAGTGTCTGTGAAGGCAGGCAGCCTCGCTGGGTATCCCCTTGACCACTTAGTCCTGCTCCCAGCACAACGCCTGGCTCACCACCACCTGTCTTCAGTCAACATTTACACACTGAAGAGCTGCCTTCTTCATTTTCCTCTTAAAAAAAGTGAAAAGACTTAAGGTGTTAACAGATGTATAAAGGACAATATCACAAATTCCTATGTATTGACAACTGGAGATTACGGAATAAAAACAAAACTGATACAAGCCAAGGTCCTCCCTACCATTCCCTGATTAGATTCTACTCTCCGGAAGCAGCCACTAACCAAACTGTCAACTGCTACTTCCATACATTTCCTAGTCACAACACCGATATGCAACTTAAAGTATTATTTTGCGTATTTTTTGAAATGATATCATACTATATTATATACATAGTTTGTATAAATGAAATGCTGTAAGGAACAACTGGCTTCTTTGTTTCAACATTTATGCAACACATTCAGGCTGGTGCATGTAGCTCGAGTTTATTTATTTTTACTGCTGTAGGGGTATAGGGGAGGTTAACCAGTACCCAGGGCAACCTTTAAGTTACACCTCCACCCCAAAGCGAACATTCAAGGTAGTATCTAAATAGTGTATCCTTTTTAGATTTTAAGATGACTAGCTAATGATAGGTACAATGGCTCAGCAAGAATGTCTCTCTCTTTCTTGCCTAGCTGCCTGTGTAAGGCGCCTTTCATACTTGTGGTGCCTTGGAACGTCATTCCACACCTCCTCTGGCTGTCCCCTTGGACCTGTGCCTGGTGGTAAGCACCTTTCCTTTGCCCTTACCCTAACACCTCACTATGCCTCCCGGTATCTAAGGTGCTTGAAGAAGAACTTCTGTACTGAGTTAAAGGAAACTCTCTGGTAGTGCCACCTTCAAGTGGTGTCCAGAGTACCTAAAAGTACACCTCTGCACTGCTGTGTAGTATTTCATTGTATGGATATCCTTGTATGGATATGTATAGAACTACCACTTTTTTCTGCTAATGGGCTATTAGATAATTTCTGTCTATCTGCTGTTACAAAAATATCATTAATACCCTTCTACATGTGATGCTTTTTCTTCTTTTTGGTACTTTGTGGTATCTAATATACTACATCCTTTCAGTATTCATCTGATCTGCCTCAGGTCTTTGGAAGCTCTGTTGGAGATGGCAATTGGATAATTCAATTTATGCCTGTGTGAAAATAAATATCTGCATATGAACTGATTGATGAGATTTTTGACCAGAGAATCAAATAGAGACACATTTCAATCTCCACTCAGTGGCTTGTTGAACAGTTGTGTTACAGTGAAAATAGAAAGCTTCCACTTTCATTCTATAAAACTAGAATGTTAGTGTCCTACTCTGCCTACTCTGTTACTCTGTTATATCCAGACTTTACTTTATTGTTACAGTGTTGATTGCTATTCATGTTGAACCCCCACAGACTTTTTTTGAGGGCGTAAACTATAATAGAAGGACACATTCTACCTTTATCCCTCAGTGCAGCTGATGGAATAGAACCACTGACCTTTTGGTTAGCAGTCTAGTACCTAATACACTTTGTCACAAGGGCTCATTCCTACTTTGTTAGGAGGATCAAATAAAATAAAGCTGCTAAAAAGATTTTGAAACTTGATATGTTATAAAACAAGTTTGAACATCAACAACTGAAATGTATTACCCATATGTAATATTGTAAAAGAGTTACAAATGAAAACAAAATAATTCAATAAAATATACAAGGAAAATATAATAATTTCTTATAACTCCTATACTTTTATTTACAATCATTCATAATTATTATTCCTTATATAAATTTTACAGGAATAGTCTCAAAATATATTACTGGTAAGGGCCATATTTGCTGGGGGGAGTGGGGAGAGATAAATAAAGTGCTCTGGTGGCCTAATGGCAAGCGTACTGCAATCCTAATCGTGTGCAGTTCGAATCCACCACTTTCTTTGCAGGAGAAAAATGAGCAATCTCCTCCCATGCCTCTGAAAAACCACTTGAGGGTCAGCTATGAATTAGTTCTGACTTGATGGTACACAACAACAACAGCATGATAAACATGTTTTGGTTTACACTTTTCTAGTTCCATTGATTGTACTGAGGAGATTATTGAAGTGCGTGGTTCTGGAAACACATTTGCTGCAACAGCTCTGTCTTCATGCTTCTGTATGTGCTGAGGTAGAGGCTGTAATTATGAAAATAAATATTGTAAAGTGCAAACCCCTTTTTCTTTGCTCACATTTAGTTCTTTGCTTCTCTTTAAAGGAGGAGCATATGAAATGTCTAGTAGGATAGGTAAGAAGATTAAATGAGCTAATGTGTGTGGAGCAGTGCACTTGGCTGTAGGAGAACATGGCTCAAATCCAGGCTAAGTTGAGATTTCCCAATAAGTGAGGAAAGGTTGCTGTACTTTTCACTCTTCTCACATGATCCCTGTCACCTCAGCTTAACTCTTTACTTTTAGAAATGTTAGTTCAGATACTATGTCAGGACTGCCACACATGTAGTATAACACCACTTCCAAAAGAAAGAGCAAAGCAGTTACTCTATGTTTCGGTGAACAAAGACTGCTGTCACTTATAGTTATGGATGTACTATGTATTTTGATCAGAAAATATTGACTATTTCTTTTGGAAACTAAGAAAGCATAGAGTGGGTAATTAATTCAATTAAGTAGCAAGGGATCAATGGGGAAGCTTCAAAGTGATAAAATCCAGTTTTAATATTGCAGTCTTGGTCTCAAGCAAGAAGTAGGGGCAAATAAGGCTAAAACTCAATGTCCAGGTCTTTGGTTCCAAATAGACCTTTCTGCAGTTTTTGTTACCACAATTTCCTTGTTTCATTCTTGTAGGCATAATGAGGCAAAGACGAGACTTGCCCTTTGCATTTACACACTGATGTCTGGGTTCCTGGGAATTGGTTTGCTTGGCAAGCACAGATTTCTCCCCATAAACATTTCTGCAAAGGTCTCCCCAAGTCGAGGAAGGGGATGAATGTGAGAAGGGAGGAGGACAACAGAACAATGTCCTTTCTGTTCTAGTAACCTCAGGAGGCATACGTGGAAAGTTGGGTGGAGATGAAGAGATGGAATTTTGCTGTCATAGATTTCATTTGTTGCTCTATAACCTCCATTCATCTGCTCAAAATGGCTTATTAGGTTTGGGCTTGCAGGCCCTTTAATGCAGTGATTTGAGAGCCAGACTCTTAGGTCCATGTCTCAGTTCTGCTGCTCACCAGCTGTCTGTTTGTACACAGGTTGTTTAATTTCTTTGTACGTCAACGATCACTGGTGACATAGTCCTTAGTGTATTGTGCTACGAACTGAAAGCTGGTTTGAATTCACCAGAGGGAGAAGGAAGGAAGGAAGGAAGGAAGGAAGGAAGGAAGGAAGGAAGGAAGGAAGGAAGGAAGGAAGGGATTTACAGCCTTGAAAACTCAATAGAGGATTGCTATGGCTATAAATTAGAATCAACTTGATGGTAGTGAGCATGGTTTTGGTTTGAAAATAAAGATATAATAGTAGAGGTCTTATGGATTGTTGTTGTTATGTGCTGTCGAGTCACCTGCGATTCATAGCGACCCTATACACAATAGCCCTAAACCCTGCTCTATCCTGTGACAATCTCAGTGTTTCTGACACCTACCCCAACTACCCCAGTGACTGAATGAATCCACCTCATAGAAAGTCTTTCTCTCCTATGCTGTCCCTCCACCCTCCAAGCATGACATTCTCCAAGCATTGTTCCTCCTTACAACATGTCCAAAGTATGTCAGAAGAAGCTTCAGAATCTTTGCCTCCAAGGAGCAGCCTAGTTTAATCCTCTCCAGGATGAACCTACTCATTTTCTCAGCAGTCTATTCAATACTCTTCTCCAAAACCACAGCTCAAAGACATCAATTCTCCTTCTATCATCCCTAGTCATTGTCCAGCTCTCTGATGCATAGCAAGTGATTGCAAAGACCATGGAATGTACCAGGTACACCTTAGTCTCCAGAGTGACAACATTGCTCTTCAGTACTTTGGAAAGTTCCCTAACAGTAGACTTTCCCATTGCAATTTGTCTTTTATTTTCCTTCCTGCTGGGGCCAAGAGTGGTGACTATGGACCCAAGGAAACCAAGGCTGTGAACAATCTCAATCTCTTTACCATCTATCTTTATGCCGTCAATTGGCCCAGTGGTGAGACTCTTTGTTTTTTTGATATTAAGCCTCAATACATATTGAAGGTTGTACTCCTTGACCTTCTGCAGCAGGTGCTTCAGGTCCTCCTCAGTTTCAGCAAGCAGGGTTTTGTAATCTGCATAACACAGATTGTTGATGAATCTTCCTCCAATCCTGATGTCATAATTCTCCTCATACAGCCCAGCTTCCCGGATAATCTGTTCTGCATATAGTTTGAAAAGGTATGAAGATAGGACACATCCCTGGCATACACCCGTCCCAATTTTGAACCATGTAGCGTTTCCTTGCTCTGTTCTAATGACTGCCTCCTGGTCCAAGTATGATTTCACATTAGCATGATCAAGTCTTTTGGGATTCCCATTCTTCTCAGAGTCATCCACAATTTGTTGTGATCTACACAGTCAAACACCTTTGCATAATCAATGAAACACAGATAGACATTCTTCTGGTATTCCTTGCTTTTAGCCAAGATCCATGTAACATTAGCTACAATATCCTTAGTACCACGACCCCTTCTAAACCCAGACTGCATTTCTGTTAGTTCTCTGTTGATGTGCTGTTCCAGTTGTTTTTGAATAATCTTCAGCAGAATCTTGTTTGCATGTGATATTAATATATTGTTCGATAATTTCCACACTCTGTTGGGTCACCTTTCTTTGGGATGGGAACAAATACAGATCTCTTCCAGTCAGTTGGTCAAGTGGTTGTCCTCCAGATTTCTTGGCACAACTTGGTGAGCACATCTAGGGCAGCATCATTAGTTGAGGAAATTAAGTTAGTTGATGATATTTATCTTTAAACTGTATCTGATCTATTGTGCAGTCTCAATAACTGGCTGTTATTTTACAGCAGACTAGAGACTGGACCTCTGTTGTTGTTGTGTACTGTCTAGTTGGAACTCACCCATAGCTGATCCCCGGCAACTTTTTAGAGGACTTTAATTGAATGGTAAGAGATTGCCCATCCTTCTCCTCTGGCACAGCTTGTGTATTCAAACCACGTGCCTTTGGGATTGCAGTGTAGCTTCTTACCACTAGGCTACCAGAGCTCCCTAGAGATTGTGCTGTTGTTGTTGCTGTTGTTGTTTGCCATCAAGTCGAGCATGACTCATAGAGACCCCATGAACAAAAGACCTGAACCCTGTTCTATAAATAATTGCCATTTCTCTAAGTTCATAGAGTTTTCAGAGGCATGTTGTTTAGGAAGTTGATGCCACTCTTGCTTCCAAAGCCTGTTTTAATCAGGAAGTTCCACCAAACACTGTCCACCATGGGTAACCATTATGCATTTGACACACCAGTGGCACAGTGTTCAGAATTACAACAACCTCAAGTTACCTTAGTACAGCAAATTGACAGACCCGTTCTATACCATTTGAAAGAATATTTGTCCCACATACAATTAACACTAGGCCTTAGGGCTGCAGGTTTTTAAATACAAAGGCCCTCCACCAGGTCTTAGAGACTATGCTAGGTACTAAAAAGAACCAGTTGTCATGGAGTTAATTGTGCTATTTCATGTATGTCAGACTGAACTGTGCTCAACAGGGTTTTCTGCAGCTAGTTTTTTTGAAGTTTCTTGCCAGACCTTTTTTCCAACTCTGGGTGAACTCAAACTTCTGGTGAGCACCAAAGTACTAATCGTTTGCAACATCCAGGGCCTTGAGTAGTGTGGCATGATGATTAAAGCACTAGCCTGTTAAAGGAAAGGTTTGCAGTTAGAACCTGCAAGCAGCAACATAAGAGATAAGGCATGACAGTCTGCTCTAATAAAGATCATACAGACTAGGAACCTGTGGGGCTGCTCTACTCTGCCGTACAAGGTTGCCAAGAATCAGCATGAACTCTGAAGTCACAGGGAAACAGCTCATTAAATTCTGTTAAGGACAAAACTTTTAGGTCAAGTTTATCAGTTCTTTAGTGTTAAGAAGAGACCCTTTTTTGTGGTTGTTTTTGAAAACAAAACAAAAACAACACTGGGGTCCTAATCTTGGCCATGAGAAATGGCTCAGACGTGGTAAACTGATACCTAGAACTGGTTTGCAGGGCTAAAACACCAAAGTATGTCTAATGGTAAAGAAAATCAAGCTATTATGTATCTGCTAAATAAGCCATCGTTTCCAAATGGAAAACATTGCAGTCATTTCAGTAGGCCACTGAGCTCGACCAATGTCGTTGGAGCGGCACAAATGGAACATAATATACAAGTATACACATAATGTACTGTTCTAAATTCAAAGAGTGCATTTCTCTTACCTGTCCATTTCCTGAAATTTTCAGGGAGATGATGCATAGAAAGAGGTGCTATTAAGCTGAAAATGAACAACAGTAAAACAGAGGTGGGGTCATAGCAGCTGATAGAGGTTTGGGGTAGTCATCAAATATTAGAGGTTAAAAGAAATGGAAAAAAATTCTATGAGATTTTGTCTACGCTTACTTTTTAGGAAGATTGACTAGTCCTACTATAATTGCCAGATAAGGATCCTTACAAGAGAAAAAAAAAAGTGTTCACAGATGGAAAACATTTGTTAAGTAGTTCAGCAATGCTCTTAAGAAAATGACTTTTATTTTTGCAAACTAAACTTCTTAGGCCTCGACCAAATTCTGTCCAAATGATGCTGTTGAAGCTACAGGGGAAAAAACCTCCGAAACTCCACATAACTTGAATGCATGGAAAAATGGGTTGATTTTTATTGTTGTAATTTTTGTTATTCTACTCAGTTAAGAAGAAAACTTTTTCAAGCCTTTGGTTTGTAGCAATTTTATGTATGTATGTATGTATGTGTATGTATGTATGTATGTATGTATGTATGTATGTATGTATGTATGTAGTGATTTTAGGAGAAAGGAAAGCTGGAAATAGAATATAGAGAACATAGAATAGAATAGAGAAGTATTTCTTTGTTTTTTTAAAAAAATATTTTTTTCCCTATTAGTTTATTAGTGCTCAGGCTGTTCGTTCATAGGGTCGCTATGAGTCGTCTACGACTCGACAGCATTAAACAACAACAACATTAGTTTATTTACAACATTAGAATACAAATTCAAACAAATTCTTTCAATTTTCTCACCCCCACCCATAAAATTGTACCACCCAATGATTAATCCCCCCCTTTTCCTGCACATCCACATTCCTCAGCTGCCAGCGTCTCCCACCTCCCTGGATACTATACTCATTCTACAATAATGGCTTTATACAATATTCTTGTGGGACTTAGTTCTTCACTTAATGCTCTCCAGTTTCTTCCAAGTTAGGTAATAATTTACAAAGTCATTGCTTCAGTGTGCTGCATAGTATTCCATTATGTGAATGTACTATAATTTCTTAATCCATTCATTTGTGGTTGGACAGTTAGGTTGCTTCCATGTTCTTGTGATGGTGAATAATGCTGCTATGAACACTGGTGTACAAATCTCTGTGCCTCAGTTCTCATATTCTCAGGGGGCTCCACAAGAAAAAGACTGTTAACCTAATTACAAAATGGGCAAAAGATGTGGAAAGAATTTTCACAGAGGAAGATATTCAAATGGCAAACGGACACATGAAGAAATGCTCCAAATCACTGGCAATAAGAGAAATGCAAATAAAAACCCAATGAGGTACCATCTCACTCCAGTAACAGTGGCAAGGTTTAACAGGGCAGCAAGTAATAGATGTTGAAGAGAATGTGGTGAAATAGGAACTCTTACACATTATTGCTGGGATTGTAAAATGGTGCAATCATTCTGGAAGGTGGTTTGGCTTCCTCAAAAAGCTGAACATAGAAATTCCATATGACGCAGCTATTCCACTACTTGGAATATACCCTGAGAAATTATTCCTTTGAATAATTTAGGATGGTGCTGAGCTTCAGGGCTCATTTAAGAAGATTATGATAGCAGGGCAGGTGTGTAGATGCAGCATGTTGCGAAGACCTGGACTAATCTTTGTTTATACTATCTTGTACCTTGGAAACAGTGTGTTGAGTGTGCATTGTTTGGTTGTTTTTATTTATTTTTTTTAAATAAAAAGACATCCAGTAGCAGAGTATTTTGTCAAGACCTACGGGTAGAAATGAGAAGAGAAAAGTAATAAACACAGATTATAGCAGCAGAACTCTATACAGATGGGTTTGAAATGTGTTGAAATAAACTTAACCAAAACTAACAATGGCAACATTGTTTCTAGTTTATGTTTGTTTGTTTTTTAAATAACTTTCACTGAGATATAGTCTACATACCATAGCATGAATTAATTGAAACAGTGTACAATCCAATGATTTTTAACCTACTGAACTGTTTACCCCTCACACCTTTACCAGTGGCTTTCCTCCCTCTAATACATCAATCTTTCTTAATATTTCAAGATCTTCAAATAATACTATTCTCCCGTGGGGAATATTTACCATTTTCTTTTATCTCTAGTTAACTTTTCACTTCTCAATTGAATCATCTCTTTCTCAGGGATTGTTTCTTGATCCCCTGTCAGTTTTTGTCTGAGGCCCTCTACATCAACAATGTAATACTTGCTGCAGTAGTAGCAAAGTAATTTGAGGATAATTAATAACTTGCTGTGTATCTCTAGGTGTAGTAGTTCCTCCAGGGTGAGTGGGTACACCTATCTTCTCATTCTCTGTATTGAATAGTTCTTAACACAGCAAGCTCCATGGTCAACAGACAGACCTGAGAGAACCCCAGTTACATTTCCGCTCTCTGAATCCATTAGCCCACTATTAAAGATTGAAGTATGTTCCCTCAAAATACTTGTACATTTTAACCTCCATTTCCATGGTTATAATAACATGTGAGAATGAGTTTTCTTTGTTAGGTTGATGAGTTAGTGTACAGGTGTATTTCAAGTCAATATACCCATACTTGTAATTACCATTGGGTCTGTTCCAACTAAAAAATGACCCTAGTTTGTTTATACATACATACATACATACATACATA
>NW_006399845.1:5832169-5833550 GCF_000299155.1 Elephantulus edwardii | reverse complement strand
AGAATTGATGCCTTTGAGCTGTGGTGCTGGAGAAGAGTATTGAGGGTACCATGGACTGCTAGGAAAACAAACAGATTCATCCTGGAAAGGGTCAAACCAGACTAGAGGCAAGGATTCTAAGGCTCCATCTAACATACTTTGCACATGTTGTAAGGTGGGACCGGTCCTTGGAGAGGGACATCATACTTGGTAGGGTGGAGGGACATAGCAGAAGGGGAAGACCCCTACGAGGTGGATTGATTCAGTAACTGTGGTAATCAGGATGGGTGTATCAGGGACGGTGTGATTGGCACAGGACAGAGCAGAGTTTAGAGATGTTGTATATAGGGTCGCTATGAGTGGCAAGTGACTCGACGACACATAACAACAACAACAACAACATACATTCATCAGAACAAAGCAAGGAAACACTTCATGGTTCAAAATTGGGAAGGGTGTGTGCCAAGGATGTGTCCTAACTCCATATCTTTTTAATCTATAATGGAACAGATTATCCGGGAGGTTGGGCTCTGTGAGTAGAAATGGATAGTAGGTAGACTCATCAACAAATTGCATTATGCAGATGACACAACCCTGCTTGCTGAAACTGAGGAGGACCTGAAGTGCTTGCTGCAGAAGGTCAGGGACTGCAGCCTTCAATATGGATTGAAGCTCAACATCAAGAAAAAAAGATTTTCATCACTGGGCCAATTGGCAGCATCATGATAGATGATGAAGAGACTGAGATTGTTGACAACTTCAGTTTGCTTGGCTCCACAATCAACATTCTTGGTACCAGCAGCCAGGAAATTAAAAGACAAATTGCATTGGGAATGTCTGCTGTCAGAGACCTCTCCAAAGTACTGAAGAGTAACAAGTGTGCCTGATACAGGACATGGTCTTTATAATTACTTGCTATGCACCAGAAAGCTGGACAATGACCACGGATGATAGAAGGAGAAGTGATGCCTTTGAGTTGTGGTGCCGGAGAAGAATATTGAATATATATCATGGACTGCTGGGAGAGCAAACACGTTCATTCTGGAGAGGGTGAGACCAAGCTGCTCCTTGGAGGAAGGATTATGAAGCATCATCTGAGATACTTTGGACATGTTTCAAGGTGGGATCAGTCCTTGGAGAGGGACATAATTCCTGGAAGGGTGGAGGGACAGTGCAAGACAGGAAGACTTTCGATGAGATGGACTGATTCAGTGACTTGGGTAATGGGAGTAGGTGTGTCAGAAACAATAAGATTGACACAGGATAGAGCAGGATTTAGGGCTGTTGTCCATTGGATCACTGTGAGTTGTGGTTGGCTTAAAAGCACATAAACACACACATATTATGCATCAGAGAGTTGGACAATGACCAAGGAGGATAGAAGGAGAACTGATGCCTTTGA
>NW_006399845.1:5825815-5831809 GCF_000299155.1 Elephantulus edwardii | reverse complement strand
ATATATAAAACAATACATGCAGGAGTGGGATCCACTTCCTAAATAACATGCCGCCGGAAACTCTATGAACTTTGATAAATGTCAATAGTTGATAGAGGAGCTTCAGGCCTTTTGTTCATTATGTCCCTATGAGTCATGCTCGACTCAAAGGCAGTCAACAACAACAACTAAAACAACAATATATATATATATGAAGAGACGGGGAAAGAAAGATGTCAACCAATATAAAGATTGTCCAGAAGCAGAGGCAAAAGAAGTCAGACCTTTCTTCTGGGCTGACACAAAAATACTGTGAATTTGAACTTCTCACCTTCTAACTCTGAGAAAATAAAATTCTGCTTGCTAGTCTTTCACTTGTGGCATGTCTGTTACAGTAGTAGGAGATAACTGAGGCATATATGCATAACATGGGGGAAAATAATGGCCTCTTCCTCAGAGGACTTAGTGTGGGATGATATGCTCTGCACATATTGTTTGATTAAAATCTGCTGAACGAATACAGGAAATCCTATCCCAGTCACAGCAAGCTATTGATAACCACTGTCTGGTAAACCCATGACTCACAGTAACCTGTGTACAATGAATGGAATGGCTCCAATTTCATGATCACTGTATTCCACAGTGCTTTCATTGATTCGTTTTTAGTAGAGTGTCAGCTTCTATTTTTGGAGTGTGTCTTAGTCTGGAAGCATACCTGCAACCTGTTCAGCATCTTGGCGACACACAAGCCTCCAATGATAGACAAGTAGCGTCCCCGCACATGAGGTGCATTGTCTGGGAATTTAACTCAGCTCTCCCAGCGGGGCTTTGGTGTCAGACAGTTAAGAAGAATTCTAGGCTCTGTGAAGGAGTCTCTCCCGCTCAATGGACTCAAGTGGAAAATATGCACTTCCTGTGGAGGGTGGGGAAGAGAAGACTGGATGCTTGAGAGGGCACAAAGGCTCCCTAATAACATTCCGGAATCTTAGCTGTTTTCCCAGCCTCCTAGGCGGAGGTCAATCCACATTGATTAAGGAGTGATGCCTTCCTGAGGCCTCAACTATAAAACCATGAAAAACAATTAGCCAAAATGCAGGGTTTTAAAAAAAAAAAAAAGCAGGGTTTTTAAAATTATGCTTTGTTTATATTTTTTCCATTTAGATTGTGCTTCTCATGATCATTCCCATACATTGGATCTCATAAAATTAATCACCACTGATCTATGCCCACTACATATTTTCAGGTCCCCACTGGATGCCTCCTAATTCCTTCACCCCCTCCCACCACCGACCACCCACGAAACTCTGTATGCAACTCATGATTCCCCTACCCCTTCGGTCCCCGGCACTTCCCATTCCTCTTTGGCTGTCCATATACATCTTGCTAGTTATCTTTCTGTTTGTACATAATGGTTGTATGCAGAATCTGTCCTTATGAGCCTGAGTAAGTTTACTCAGCATGATGCTCTCCAGCCTCTTCCACGTTATATAGTAGTTCTTGAAATCATTCCTACTGAGTGCAGCATAGTATTCCATAATGTGAATGTATCACAATTTCTCAATCCAGTTGTTTGTTGATAGACATTTGGACAGTTTCCATGTTCTTGCAGTTGTGAATAACACTGCTTTGAACATCAGTGTACAAATCTTCATTTATGTCTCAGTTCAATTTTCCTCAGAGCATATTCCAAGCAGTACAATAGGTGGGTCAAATCGAATCTTTATGTTCAGCATTTTAAGGAATTGGCAAACTGCTTTCCAGAGTGATTGTACCATTTTACAAATCTCACCACCAGTATATGGGAGTTCCAATCTCTCCACAACCTCTCCAACATGTATTGCTTGCTGTCTTCTTCAACTTTGCCACTGCAACTGGGGTGAGATGTTTCCCACAAAATACTAAGCAAGCAACTTGTCTGATTTAAGGATGAATTTTTCTGGTAACATTACTGTACCTTAATGTCCTTATGAAGGCCAGGACTCTAGTGCTTAACTCCTTGAGTTTTGATTGCAGCACCATCGCTTACTACTTAGCCTCTCTGAAACTCAGATACATTGTCTGTAAAATGGAAATATAAATTGTGCTTTTGTTGTAGAGTGACTGAGAGGATTTGGTGGTACAAAGTACGCACAGTGTTTACACCCAGGCATATCCCAGGGCTCAAAGAATGTGAGTTTCCAACAGTTTTCAGTTGGAGAGACTTTGGCCATGAAAAAAAAAATCTAAATCCTAATATATTCGTTTCATGATACTCTTGACAACCTTCCAAGGAAAACGAGAAACAAAGGACACATAAAACACCCAGTTAGCACTGTTTTATTGTAAGCTACAGTAAAGCAGATTGCCAAATTTTCCACTCACTCTCAAAAAAGTCATAATTAGGAAAACAAACATTCTGTGGTGTGCATGTGTATTTTATTTGGAGTTGGGATTGAGCATTAAATATTAGTCCACATATTTTCATCTGAGTTTACAGACACAAACAAATCATCCTCCTAAATATTTGTATAGTTTCAAATTAAGGCAAAAAACTCAGTCCGAGTTTGAGTAAATGAGTTTTGCTGGGTTTTCCACAGCCATGCTTGCTTCTATTACGGTCCTTTCTCTGCCTTCTTCCTTTGTCTCCTTTCTCCTTCTCTTCCTGCTTCCTTTTTTCCTTCCCTCTCTCTTCCCTGTATGGTGACAATATTATCCCTTTGTGGCAAATGAGGAAAATAACAATACTGTCTACTTTTTGAGACTCTCGGGAAGATTGAGTGAGATATCTTGATCCCTTAGTACAACTCTGGACATGTAGTATGCATTCAATCAAGGTTAGTTATTATTCTTATTTTTATTTTATAAATGACAAATAATCTGTCTTCTTTATATTCTCTTGATTCTTCCCATTTTGTCTGTACAAACTAAAAATTTTGGAGACAATTTCCCTAGTTCTGTCAATCCTGACTGACAGCTGTCAGTAATAGAGTATCAGAGTTGCTAATACAGGATTTGTGTGTGATACTGCTAAGAAGCCAGACCCTGGGCCAGCTTCTCAGGTGAGAATTGATTCCTGGCTGGGATGTGCTCATGGCACTGCTTAGTGTCTGCTGAGGCCTGACTGGTACTGTCATGTTAGACTTGTCCCAGGGGTGTTGGCCAATGGCCCTGCTGTGCAGCAGCTGGGCAAAAAAAGACTCAGAAGCAAGAACAGTTTCCACTGGGAGTCTTCAACACCCAGAGGGTCAATCGTGAATTCCTGCAGCCCTATGCACCATATTAAGTAGTATCATATGAGCCTCTGAGTTCAGTGTTTTCAATTAATACGCATAAAGGGGGCAAATTTGATTTGGTGGTTTTCGATTGTCAGTTGGTTAACTTTTTTGAAAGATTTCTTGCATCCACATCTTTGAATCTAAGGACTGGGATGATAGAAAAAATAGAAAATATGTTGGTGTTCTTATTCCTTTACGCTTCATCTGGGCCTCATTCCATTGGATGCTGTTCTTGTTGTTGTTATGTGCCATCAAATCAGCTACGACTTATAATGACCCTAAGAACAATAGCTCTGAAACCTACCCCATCCTGAGCCAACCTCACCATCTCTGACATACCTGACCCCATTGTCACAATAACTGAATTAATCCATTTCATCCCGGGTCTTCTGCACTGATCCTATACACTTCCAAGTAAGATGTCCTTCTCCAAGGACAGGTGAAATACCCAAAGTATGTGAGCTTCCAAATCCTTGCATCCAAGGAGCAACCTGGCTTCACCCTCTCCAGAAGACATCTGTTTGTTCTCTTGGCAGGCCATGAAATGCTTAATACTTCCCTCCAGCACCACAATTCAAAGGCATTGATTTTTCTATCATCCTTATTCATTCTCCAGCTCTTAGATGCATAGCGAGCAATCAAGATCACAAAGATCTTGACACCTTAGTCTCTAGATTGACATCATTGCTCTTTAGCATTCTGGAGCGGTACTCATTGACAGCAGATTTTCCCAGTGCAACTCAACTTTTGATTTACTGACTGCTGGTGCCAAAAGTGTTGATTGTGGATTCAAGTAAAATGAAATCATCAACAATTTTAATCTTTTCACCATCTGCCTTGATACTCCCTGTTAGCCTCAACATTTTCTTGATGTAAAGATATAATACATATTGATGGCTGAATTTCTGGACCTTGTGCAGCAAATGCTTCAACTCCTCCTCAGTTTTGGTGAGCAAAGTTATGTTAGCTGCATAACACAGGTTATTGATGAGTCCTTCTCCAATCCTGATCCCACATTCTTTTTCATAGAGCCCAGATCTGTTCTGCATATAGATTGAAAAGATATGGAGAAAGAATATATTCCTTACCCACTCTTTTGTGTAGTTTTCACATAAGCATAATCAGGTATTCTGGAATTCTCATTCTTCTCAACATTAGCCACAAATTGTGGTCCACACAATCAAAAGCATATGCATAGACGATAAAACACAAATGGACATCCTTCTGACACTTTCTACTTTTAGCGATTAGCAATGACATTAGCAATGAGTATCTCTGATGACACAAACTCTTCTAAATCCAGCTTGTATTTCTGGTAGTTCTCTGTTGATGGTATGTTTCAGTTGATAGCATGTTATTTCAGACTGCAAGTGTTGGTAGAAATACTTTATTTCCTCCTCTTTGGCTTTAGTTGTTGCTGAATATATTTGAATGATAGTGGTATTAACAGGTCTTCAGTGTATGCGTTGTTGTTGTTGATTGCCATGGAGTCAAGCACGACTCATAGCAACTCTATGAACAAAAGACCTGATGCCTTTCCATAACTATTGTAGTTTCTCCAAGGTCATAGTGTCCAGAGGCATGTGGTTTAGGAAGTGAATGCTACTTTTGCTTCCAAACCTGTTTTACAACTGGAAACTCCACCAAACACTGTCCATATTGGAAAACCATTATAGTATTTGATACCCTAATGGCACAAGGTTCAGAGCATCACAGCAAACCCAGGTTACACCATACAGCACATTGATAGAGTGATTAATCTCATTCAGCAGTGGTTAAGTGTCGTCAATTCAAATACAACTTGTAGTGACCTTTGCACAAAAGACTCGAACTCTGTTCTATAACTAACATCATTTCTGTAAATTGATAGAATTTCTAGAGTTTCCAGAAGCATCTAGTTTAGGAAGTGGATGCCACTCCTGCTTCCCAACCTGAATCAGTCTGGAAACTCATCTAAACATTGTACATGATGGGTAACCATAATGTTATTTGATACAACTATGGCACAGTGTTCAGCATCAGAGCAACTCCAAGTTATTCAGTACAGAATATAGACAAATGATTGCTGTGTCACTTAAAGAACATTCTAAAATTAATAAATTAGGTTCAAGGGCCTATGGCCCCAAGACCCTACAGGATTTTAAAGACACACCCAAGACCTCCTCCCTTGGTCAAAGGTTCAAAGGACACCCATGTGTACATATGGATAATTATCCTGTCACTCACAGCATTGTACTTCAGGATGGATCTAGAAATGGTATTTTTAACTATGAATACAAACCCATTTTTCCTTACTTTTCCATTCCCACTGTAGTAGATCACTCCATGTTAGCATAGACGTGTGAGCTTCTGGGAGACATAGTCATCCGTACCTGTGTGGTGTGGGGTCAGTTGAGTTACCTTCTGCCCACATGCGTTTTACCCCCACACTGTGCCTGGTGCCCCTGTGCCTTGTGCTCTAGACTCTGAAGGTGTCAGTGTTGACCCATGAGCTTCTGGGAGACTTAGTCATCCATATTCCTGAACGGAAATCCCAAAACACTTGATTGTGCTTATGCAAAACCTATACTTGGACCAGGAGGCAGTCATCAGAACAGAGCAAGAAAACACTGCGTTGTTCAAAATTAGGAAGGATGTGTGCCAAGGATGTGTCTATCTCTACACTTTTTCAATCTCTATGCAAAACATACCTATCTGGGAGGCTGAGCTCCATTGAGGTGAAATGAGGCATCAGGATTGGAGGTAGACTCATCAACAACCT
>NW_006399845.1:5815199-5817550 GCF_000299155.1 Elephantulus edwardii | reverse complement strand
GAGATGGATTGATTCAGTTACTGGAGTAATGTGGTTAGGTGTATCAGAGAAAATAAAGTTGGCTCAGGATAGAGTACATTTCAGAGCTGTTGTACATAGGTTGCTATGAGTTGCGGGTGACTTGACAGCATGTAACAACAACAATAACAACAATATTGTTCCCTTGTTCTTTCTTTCTTTTTCCCCCCCCTTGTTCTTTCTATACAACTGCTTCTTGGTCTATGTGTAGGTTTCACATGAACATAATTGTTTTAGGATTCTCTTTCTTCTCAAGTTTACTAATAATTTATTAGAATACACACAGTGTAAATAACTTACATAATCAATAAGACACAAGTAAACATCTTTCTAGTATAATCTGCTTTCAACCAAGATCCATCTGATATAAACAGTGATATTTCTTATGTTAGATGAGACTCTGAAACTTGCATTAAAACTAAGAGAAGTCAAAACAAGAAGGAATGCAGTGGTAAGAGAGTTGAAGCGAATATTTCAAAGGGCAGTTCAAGAAGACAAAGCAAAATGTTATAATGAAATGTGCGAAGAGCTGGGTTTGGAAAGCTAAAATAAGAAGTACATGCTTTTAATTTCTCAAGTTGAAAATACTGAAGAACAAGTTCAAGTACTGAGTTGCAATACTGAAGAATATTTTGAATAAAAGCTTGTATGATACATAAACCACCAAAATAAAGTGAACAGAATACACGAAGTTTCTGTATCAAAAAGATAAAATTATATGATGTGGGGAGCATTAAAAGAAGATAGAAAGAATATAGTTGACACTGAACAATTTCAGGAGATAGTATATTAAGAACCAAAGAAGTCCAGGCTGTTCTGAAGGCATTAACAAAAAGCCTAAGCAAACCAGTTGAGATGTTTCCATGAACAGATGTAGCTCTAGATGTGCGCCCTTGTCTATGAAAAGATGTCTGGGAGACATCTACCTGGCCTATTGATTGGAAGAGATGGATTTGTGCTCATTTTTAAAAAAGATACTCCAACAGAATATGGAAATTATTGATCAATCTCATTAATATCACATGTAACTAAAATCTTGGTGAAGATTATTTAAATACAGCTGAATCAGTACATTTACAGTGAATTGCCAGAAATGAAAGCTAGATATAGAGAAGGTAATGGAGAAAATGCTGATGCCAAATGGATTTTGGCTGATGAAGAGAATACAAGACATGGATTTATTTGTGCTTTAATAACTATATAGAGTTATATAGACTCACTGTGTGAGTCATGATAAATTGTGGATAACATTTATATGTGATGACAAACACGAGGGTTTCATAGCACCTAATCTTACTCTTTGTGGAACTTGTGTACAGACCAAGAAATGGTTGTTTGAACAGAACAAGGGAATACTGCAGAGTTTAAAATCAGGTGAGATGAACGCATGGGTTATACACCATACTGATGCACTCTGTACGCTGAGTAAAAAATCCAAGAAGCTGAGGTGTATGATAAAGCATGTGGCTTTAGGATTGGAAGACTCATCAACAATCTGCAATATGTAGATGACTCAACCTTATTTGCTGAAAGTACAAATTATTTGAAGCACTTACTGGAAAAGATTAAAGATTAAGCCTTTAGTATGGGTTATACCACAAAGGAAAGAAAAAATTCTCAAAACAATAGGCAGCATCATGATAAATGGAAACAAACATAAAAATTGTCAAAGGTCCACAATTGACATTTATGAAAGTAGCAGTCAAAAAACCAAAGGTCGTATTGCATTGGGTAAATCTATGGTTAAGGAGCTCTTTAAAGTGCTAAAAAAAAGCAGAGATGTAAGTTCAAAGATAAAAGATACAAGATATATTTTTTTTTCAGTTGCCTCATAGGCAATTGTAAGTTGGACAAGAATTAAGAAAAGCAAAGAAGAACTAATGTCTTTGAGTTTTGGAGTTGGAACAGAACCCTAAATAGACCGTGGATAGCGCAAATAGTGAACAAATCTGTCTTGGAAGATGTAAAATCTAAGTAAGCTTTAGAGGTAAGGATGGTGAAATTTTTCTGTCAAATACTTTGGGTATGTTATCAGGATATCCTGGATTTAAAAAAGGACATTATGCTTAGGAAAGTGGAACATCAGCAAGAGAGAGGAAAATCCTCAATGAAATAATAGCTACAAAAATGAGTTCATATACAGCGGAGTTTGATCAAGAACCAAAGAAGTTCAGGCATTGGCCAAAATGTAACCCCCAGGAATTGACAGAATACCACCTGAGGTATTAAGTACTGCATAGATTGTGAGGATGGCACAAAACTGGGCAGGGTTTCATTTTCATTCTGTTTCATAAGGCATCACTATTAGTCAGAGTGTAGAGTGGTATTATGTT
>NW_006399845.1:5807946-5815099 GCF_000299155.1 Elephantulus edwardii | reverse complement strand
AGAGGGACATAATGCTTGGGAGGGGGGAGGGAGAGTGCAAGAGAGGAAGACCCTCTATGAGGTGGATTGATTTAGTGACTGGAGTAATAAGGGTAGATAGTGACAATAAGATTGGCACAGGATAGAGCAGGGTTTAGGGCTGTTCTACATAGGGTCACTATGCGTCGCAGGTGACTTGATGGCACACAACAACAACAATAGATCACATGATTGTCTGATTCAAATTGCTTCATGCCAATCTGTCTAAGCTTACCAGTGCCTAGTATGCCAATATTTATGGGTTCCACTTCTTTTTTAACAATTTCCAATTTTCCGACATTTGTATTTTCTACATTCCATGTTTCGGTTATTAGTGGCTGTTTTCAACTATCCTCGTTTTTGTGTTTCCATATATGAAGGCAGAGTCTCCGGCGCTATAACTAATAGTCCAAGTTTCCTGTATTGTTCATAGGGTTTTTGAAGGCTTGTTATTTCAGAAGTTTTTAGCCAACCCTTCTTCCTACTCTGTCTTAAGAGCTCCACTTTAGTTCAGCATCTGACAGACAAGCACTAGACAAGCAAGCATGCATGTATGTAGAACAGCAACATGCAAAGGCACTTCCCCAATACAAAAACTGACAGATAAATTTGACAATTCAGTGCTGCTCTTCCAGACCGCTCCGTCCCTGCCTCCACAACAGGCCTCTATCCATAATATGATGGTTGAAGCTGAAGTCACTCTTTTCCATAATCTGTGTGTTCCCCAGTGAAGATGGTCCTCTGCGCCCTGGACCAGCTTCTCAGTGTGTGCCTGGTGTTGTTTCAGGGTGCTGCGGCTCTATGAGGCTCTTGGCCTGGCTCTGAGTACTACCAGGCCCAGCAACCCAGCTTCCCAGCACGAGCATTGGTGTTACAGCTGTGCATACCCTCAGGCCCAGTGGTGCAGCTTCCCAGTGTGGGCTTAAACTTTACCTGTTGCTGTCAATTCTTACTCATAGTAATCTCAACTATGTTAGGACAAAGCTGTGCTTCATAGGGTCATCAGTGGTTGATTTTTTTTTTTTTTTAAGTATCACCATTCTGTTCTTTTGGGACAATTCTGGGAGGATTCAAACTTTGACTATTTTGGTTCATAGTTAATATTTTGTAGCACCCAATGACCCTATTTAAACTTTTGGGGACTATAAATAACCTTGATAAATAGATATTTCTAGAATCTTACCCAGAAACTCAATCTTAGAAAATCTAGGGTAGAGACAAGGTAATTGCACCTTTGTTGTTATTAACAATCAAGTTATCAATGACATTGTTCAAGTGGCCTTATAAACAATAACTCTGACTCTTGCCCTGTCTTGAACTAACCTCACCATCTTCAACACACCTAATCTCATTGCCACAGTTTTTTGTGTCCATTCACCTCATCCAGGGAGTCCTATTTTTCACTTAACTTCTACCCTTCCAAGCATGATGTCCTTCTACAAGGACTAGCCCCTCATGATGTCATGTCCACATATGTGAGGCAGAGTTTCAACATTCTTTCTTCCAAGGAGCAACTTGGTTTTTGCCTTCTCCAGAACAGACATGTTTGTCCTTTTGGTAGTGTAGGGTATATTCAATACTCTTCTCCAGCACTACAACTCAAAGACATCAATTCTTCCTCCGTCATCCTTGTTCATTGTCTAGCTCTCAGATTTATAGCAAACAATTGAGAAGACAATGGCTTCAATTAGACACACCTTAATCTTTAGACCGACATGGTTTCTTTTCAGGTTTCTGGAGAGGTCCTTGACAAATTTTCCCAATACAATTAATCTTTTAATATTCTGACTGAAAATGCAAAAGGTGCTGGTTGTGATTCTAAGTAAGATGAAAGCATTAATGACTTCAGCCCTTTCTCCATCTATCATGATGCTGCCTATTGGCCTGGTGGTAAGGATTTTTGTTTTTTTGGTGTTGAGATACAATTCGTATTGAAACTATAGCATTTGATCTTCTGCAGCAAATGCTTCAAGTGCTCCTCACTTTTGGCAAGCAAGGTGTGTCGTCTACATAATATAGGTTATTTATGAGTCTTCCTTTGATTCTTATGCCACATTCTTTTTCCTAAAACCCAGCTTCTTGAATGCTATGTTCAGCTTATAGATTGGAAAGATATGGAGAAAGTATACATTTCTAACTCCTCCCTTCTTGATTTTGAACCTAGCAGTGTTCCTTAACTCTGTTTGTACAGTAGCTTCTTGGTCTATATAGAGATTTCGCATGAGCACAATCAAGTATTCTAGGATTTTTACTTTTCTCAGACATAATTTGTTGTGATCACAGTGTCAAATGCCTTTGTATAGTCCATGAAACACAGATAGAATCATGGGATATCAGCAATGATATCTCTAGTGCCACAGCCTCTTCTAAATTCAGCTTGTATTCCTGACAGTTCTATGTCTTTGTACTATATAAGTTGTTTTTGGATAATCTTCAGAATTATTTTGCTTGTTTGTTATATTAATGATGTTGTTGTTAGGTGCTGTCAAGTCAAGTAAAACTCATAGCTACTCTATGAACAAAAGATCTGAACCCAGTCTTGTCCTGTGCCATCCTCACACTTCCTGACACACAAGAGTCCATTGTAGCAGTCACTATGTCAATACACCTGGTTGAGGGTCTTCCTTTCCTTGACCAACTCTCCACCCTTCTCAATATCATGTCCCTCTCCAAGGAATAGCACTTCCTAGCAATAGATCCAGAATATATTAAGTGAAGCCTCATCATTCTTGCCTCCAAAGCGCACTCCGGCTGCACCGTCTCTAAGACATTTCTGTTTGTTTTCTTGGCCATCCTTGGGATGTTCAGTGCTCTTCTCGAACACAACTCAAAGACATCAATTCTTTGTCTGTCATCCTTACTCATTGTCCAGGTCTCAGATGCATAGCTTGTAATCAGAAAGCCTATGGCCTGAATCAGATGCACCTTACTCCTCAAAATTGATATCACTACTCCTCAATAATTTGGAAAGGTACCTAACCATAGATTTTCTCAGTGCAATGCTTCTCCTTATTTCCTGACTGCTCATATCAAGGTTGTTAATCATGGATCCAAGCAAGATGGAGCTGTTGATAGTTTCATCTCCTCTCCATCCATAATGATGCTACCTATTGATCCAGTGGTAAGAATTTTTGTTTGCTTGATATTGAGACACAATCCATTCTGAAAGCTGTACTCCTTGATCTTTTACAACAAGCACTTCAAGTCCTCCTCACTTTCAGCAAGTTATGTTGTGTCCTTTGCATAATTCAGGTTATTGATGAGACTTCCTTCATTCCTGATGCCACATCCCTTTACACAAAGTCCAGCTTCTTGGATAATTTGCTCAGTATATAGATTGAACAGGTATAAAGATAGGATACAACCCTGACACACTTCCTTCCCAATTCCAAAGCATGCAGTGCTCTCCTGCTCCATTCACACAATAGGCTTCTGATCCAGGTATAGGTTCTTCATGAGCATAATCAAGTGCTCTGGGATTCCCATCCTTCTCAACGTTAGCCACAACTTGTCATGATCCACAGAGTCTGCATTTCGCAAGGTGAATGAACTGAAAAACAAATTTATGTCCTATGTCACAATGTTGAAAGATATATGGGCAATATATTGAATAACCCAGAAAGCCTCAAAGGAAGATGGAGGGAATCCACAGAGTCACTGTATTAGAAAGAATTGACACTGAAAAATTTCAGGAAGTAACATATGAACAGGAGCCAATTGTAATGAAGGAGGAAGTGGAAGCTGCATTGAAGGCATTGGCAAAAATTAAGGCCCCAGGAATTGATGGGATACCAATTGACTTGTTTCAATTAAGAGATGTAGGTTTGGATACATTCACCAGTCTGTGAGAGGAAATTTTGAGGACAGCTGTCCTGCCAATGCATTGGAAGAAGTCCATATTTCTTCCCATTCCCAAGAAGGGTGATCCAATTGATTGTGAAAATTATTGAACAATAAATAGCATTGATATCACATACAAGCAAAATACTGCTGAAGATCATTAGAAACCAGTGGGAACAGTAAATAGAGAATTTCCCGAAGTTCAAGTGGAATTTAGAATAGGTTGTGGCACCAGATGGATCCTGGCTGAAAGTAAGGAATACCAAACTAATGTCTATTTGTGCTTTATTGACTATAATAATGGCATTGTTTAATAATTTCCACACTGTTGTGTCACCTGTGGTGAGGATAGGCATAAATATGGGTCTCTTTCAGTTAGTTGCCAGTTCTGGCACAACCTAGTGAGCCAGGTATCCAGGTCTGCATCTGTTTGTTGATATATGTCAATTGGCAATCTATCAATTCCAGGTGCCTTATTTTTCTTGTCTATGCTTTCAGAACAGCTTGAAATTCTTCCTTTATTACCATTAATTCTTAATCAGGTGCTACTTGGATGGGAGACTGCATCATTATGTTTTAAAATTGTGATTTTAATGAAAATATACAGAAAAGTTGAGTTTTCATTCATTCATTGATGCACATTTTCCTACCTCCCCCTAATGCCCCAACATACACTCTTTTCAGACAATTTTAGCTTCATTTATTTTACAGTACAGTGCTGGTCATCCATCCACTCCTTTCTTGATCACTTGACATCCCATGTCAATCCTATTTCATGACAGTGGCACTGTGCACTATTTGTTCTTCTGTGTCTGAGGAAGATTGGAAATAGAATTACCATTTGGCCCAGTTTACCCACTACTTGGAACATATCCTAAAGAAACTAGAGCCATGAAACAAACAGATGTATGCATACCCATGTTTACTGCTGCATCATTCACAATAGTGAAGAGATACAGTTCAAATGCTTGTCAACAAATGAATAGATTAAAAAAAAGCTGTAGTACATTCACACAATAAAATATTATGCAGATTGGAATTAGTGAAATAGCATACACCATCAGTGAGTCTGGAAGGCATAATGGTGAGATTGCATCTTTAGAAGCAACTAAATCGCATAATTCAAATGGTTTGTACTTGCCTTCCAAGCTGGAGAGGAATGTGGCATCAGGATCTGAGGGAGACTCAATCTGTGCTATGCGGATGACACAACCTTGCTTGCTGAAACTGAGGAGGATGTAAAACACTTGTTACAGAAGATCAAAGAATATAGCTTTCAATATGGATTGCATCTCAATGTCAAGAAAACAAATATTCTTATCACTGGACTGATAGGCAGCATTATGATAAATGGAGAAAATACTGAAATTTTCAACAACTTCATATCATATGAAGTTAGTCAGGTCCTGTTGTTGTTGTGTGCCGTCGAGTCAGCGACCCTATGTCCAACAGCCCTAAACTCTGCTCTGTCCTGTGCCAATCACACTGTGTACGATACACCCATCCGATTACCACAGTCACTGAATCAATCCACCTCGTAGAGGGCCTTCCCCTCCTGCGCTGTCCCTCCACCCTACCAAGTATGATGTCCCTCTCCAAGGACCTGTCTCTCCTTAAAACATGTCCAAAGTATGTCAGATGAAGCCCCAGAATCCTTGCCTCCAAGGATTAGCCTGTTTTAAGCCTCTCCAGGAGGAACCTGTTTGTTTTCTTGGCAGAAATAGAATGCATAAAAATTGACATACTGGGCATTGGCTAAATGAAATGGATAGGCATGGAACATTTTGAATCAGAAAAAAACTATGATCTATTATGCTGGAAATGAAAAAGTAAGGAAAAAAAATGGGATTGCATTCATAGTTACAATGACCATTTCTAAATCCATCTTGAAATACAACAGTTTGAGTGACAGGATAATATCCATATGCATATAAGGAAGACTTGTTAATACCACAATCATTCAAATTTATGCATCAAGAACCAAAGTCAAAGATAACTTCTACCAACTGTTGCAATCAGAAAGAAAGTAAATAGGCAATCAAGATACATTAGTAATAATGAGTGACTGAATGCAAAAGTTGAGTACAAAGAAGGAGGATTGGTAGTTGGGAAACATGGACTTGTTGACAGAAATGAAGCTGGAGACAGAATTATAGAATTCTGTATAACCAATGGTTTATTCATTGTAAATACCTTTTATAAGTAACACAAATGGCGGCTATGCACATGGATCTTACCTGATGGCCTACACAGTAATCAGATTTATTACATCTGTGGGAAATATCAAGAAGCTTCAAGAAGCTCTAAATATCAGCTGTGAAAAATAGGCCAGATGCTGATTGTGAAACAGATCATCAACTATTCATTTGCAAGTGCAAACTGAAGCCAACAAAAAAGTAAAATCCAATCCACAAGAACCAAAGTTTGACCTTAAGTTCATCCCTCCTGAATTTAAACAGCATCTCAGGGGCAGATTTCAGGCCTTGAATACTAATGAGCAAAGATCAGAGGAACTGTGGAATCATATAACGAATATAATCCATGAAGAATGCAAAAGGTCATTACAAAGATGGAAGAAGAAGAAAAGATGAAAATGGATGTCAGAAGAGTCTCTGAAAATTACACTAGAACACTGAGAGCGAAGGCAAAGGGAAGAAATCAAGAAGTGAAGGATCTGAACAGAAGATTTGAAAGGGTACCATAGGAAGATAGTAAAGTGTTATAATGAAATGTGCGAAACAGTGGAGTAAAAAACCCAAAAAGGATGAATTTGCAATTTTTAAGGTGAATGAATTGAAGAACAAATTGAAGTTTTTAGTTGCAATATTTAATGATGTTGGAAGAATATGTTGGATGAATGCTGAATGACCCAGGAAGCATTAAAATAAGATGAAATAAGATTATAGAGAAAAAAAATATTATAGAGTCACTATGCCAAAAAAGAATTGGCTGACACAAGAAGTTCATGAAATAACATATGATCAAGAGCCCATGAGGATGAAGGAGGAAGTTCAAGCTGCTCTGAGGGACTTGACAACAAACAAGGCTCCAGGAAATTATGGAACTCCAATTGACATATTTCAACAAAAAGATACTGTCCTGGATGTACTCACTAGGTTGTACCAAGAAATCTGGAGGACAATCACCTGGCCAGCTGTTGAAAGAGATCCATATTTATTTCCAATTCAAAAAAGGTGATCCAACAGATGTGGAATTTATAGAACAGAATCATTAATATCACACACAAGCAAGATCCTGCTGAAAATTATCCAAAACAGACTGCAACAGCACATCA
>NW_006399845.1:5774814-5804656 GCF_000299155.1 Elephantulus edwardii | reverse complement strand
AGATTGTGAGGATGGCACAAAACTGGGCAGGGTTTCATTTTCATTCTGTTTCATAAGGCATCACTATTAGTCAGAGTGTAGAGTGGTATTATGTTATTAATACATATATATTACATGTAATGTTATATGTTAATACTTAACATACTATACTGTTAAAATTTATCTTATTTTTATAATATGATAACTGTCTTTGTTCTCCCAACTTTTTTATTTTGGTCAGAAATACCTATATTTTTACGTCATTATACCTCACTATGAGGTAAAGCCAACAAACAACACTTGAAACCTTTTGCATTCATTCATTCATATTTTTGTATATTCATTCAAATGCAATATATCTTGGATCACCTGTGATATTAATGGTCCTATGCTAGATGCTTTAAAGATTACAAAGTGGTCACAGTATTGGGCTATTTGTGTATACATATGCTTTATACACTCACAGTGACTTTTCTTCTTCCTCTCTGTATAGCAACGTAGAAAACTCAGAGTCGGTAAAAATATTCTTCTCCAGGTATTTGGGTAGAATTCTTGTTTCAGGCTTCCATTAGAAATTTTCTGGATTCAACTAAAGTCAGTTCTCTCAGAAAAGACAACTTTACCCCATCTGAAGTATTTTAAAAGAGCCTAAAGACTTTTCAAGAATTGGGAGTTTACTGAAGTAAAACTTTTATAAGAATTACTTAAGGATTGCAAACTATGTTCACATCTTCTACCATATCACTTAGTAAAGTGTTTATTATTTCCTTCCTTCCATTTCTTCACAAATAGATTCTTCAGATTTCTATGTGGCTTTAAACAAACCATGAACATATGCATAAACATAGTGCTACATAAAAAACAACTTTCCATTTCAAATCTTAAAACCAATGTGTACAGCTCTCCTGTAGGAGTAGGCTTTGGCTTCAGAAAGTAGATGTGAGTCTTTGGGCTTAGGGTTTAAAACCTCAAATCCTAACCTTTCTTTTCTTTAACTTTCTCAACAGTTAAATGAATCATAGTCTCTAGCTCATAGGATTGATACATTACTTTAATGAGCTTATAGCCATAATGGATCTGCTTAGCACAGGGCCTAAAAGAGAGTAAGTGCAAAGTAATGTACGGTATCCTAGGTTCAAAGTTGAGGTCCCTGTTTTCTGTGCAGAAAGCCTAGACGCCATTCTTGGCCACTGCAACTCAAATATAGTCAACACCTGGTTTGTGACCTGTGTTTTTTTACGTGCTGCTATGATGCTAAACAAGTTTTAGCAGTTTCTAGACTAAAAATAGAGTAGATAGAATGGTCTGATGATCTTCTTCCAAAATCAACTCATGAAAACCCTATGGATCACAACAGTACAGTGTGTCATTTTGCACATGATTGGCATGTGCCAGAGCCAATCAGTAATGGTTAACAACAATGACAGCATCCTTCCCAACAGTGAACATACATCACAGTCACTCTTGTTTTTGCACAAATCATCTTATCATCACTCAACTGTGCTTGGTTGCTCTCTTCCTCTGGACCCTTGCCCAATCTCATCCTTATGACTGAAATTTTCCCTACTCTGGTCCTCTTGGTCTTTCTAACCTATATTCATTGGAAGAAAACTCAGTAACAATCTATGGTATGCAGGTAACACAATCTTCCTTGTTGAAAGCAAAGAGAATTTGAAGCAGTTACTAGTGAAGATCAAAGATTATAACCTTCAGTATAGATTATACTTCAGCATAGAGGGAAATAAAACACAACTGGGCCAAAACACAACATAATAATAAATGGAGAAGTTGTCAAGAACTTAATTTTATTTGGATCTAGAATCAATTCCAATGGAATATGCAATTAAGAAATAAAATGATGAATTGTGCAAATATGTTGCAAAAAAATCTCTTTAAATGCTCTCTGGACTCAACTCAGTTTTCAGATGAATCTTTGAAGACCACAGTCAGAGTTTCTATCCATAACTCACGGACTTAACTGGGGTCTTTTCTTCTTCAAAACAGTCTCCATCCTTATTAGAAATTCAAATCCTGGTTCTTAAAAGGATGTATTTGAGTTGGTTTGATTTCAAATGAGTTATAATTTTCTTTTGGGCTTGTTATTTGACTAATTTCTCAGTAAAGCTGTTCGTGGTGAGAAAACATTTCAAGGATAAGAAACTAAAAAAACATATATCCAGTATCACCTAGCTATTGTGGTTTTATTTACTAAATCCAACCGTTCATAGGATTGCTATGAGTCGCCTACGACTCGATGGCAATTAACAACACAGAGAGAGACCAGTTGGCCTAGTGGACCGAAAGCCATGTTACCAAGCCAAAGGTGGGTGACTAATCTGCGACCCTAAGGCCTGGTTTTCATTGTTTTTGTTCAAACAGTCTTCTAGGTCGTATAGTCCTGGCATGTCCACTTGCCTTAGAGGTAACTTGTGGTCGCTGTGAAGCTGAACACTGTGACACTGATATGTCAAATGTGATAACGGTTACCAATGGTGGACAATGTTTGATGGTGCTCCCTGGCTGAAACAAGCTTGGAAGCAGGAGTGGCATCCACTTCCATAAAGAACTTTCCTCTGGAAACCCTATGAACCTGGAGAAATGATGAAAGTCATGCACGCAAGTGTCAAGGACTTTGGTTCATATGGTCGCTATGAGTCGTCTACGACCCGACGGCACCTAACAACAACCACCACCTCAATCTTATTTCGATTCAATTCGTAAAATTTTCTACCTGGTTAATTTTGCTCTTAGATTAAAATCATAATCACAACTATAATAACAAACATTAAATAGTTCTCCTTTCCAGGTATTCTGTGTTTTAAGTAGATCATCATATTGTTATGCAAATAACACAGGTGTTACATGATTTTTGCCACAGCCTCCTTCCTCCTTGAGATATTTTTTTTGCAGTAACGTAAAAAAATTTAAAAAATAACACCACCACCCATGATGTGCGTGTAACTAGAGCAAGGGCTACACAGGGACTGCCATATCTGACCTTTACCAAGTCCACAAAGAGGAACTGTCCCCTTCAACAACATGATACCTATCTCCATGCTTTTTCACCTCCTATGCATCCCAATACCAATTTTACTGCTTTACTGAGTCCAAAAACAAACAAACAAACAAACCCTCTAAGTTTGTTTCAATAGTTCACAGACCACATAGAATCATATTAGGGAAGTCAAAAGGGTATATATAATCCAGCATAGTTGTAGAATACAATCACTCAATTAGGTCAGCTTTTGAAATGTGGTCAAAGGCATCTCAGCTTTCAGTCTTGTGGCTTTAGGCTCTTGTTGGTATGTGTCATCAAGTTGCCTGCAACTCACAGCAACTCTGTGCATAATAGCTCTGAACCCCATCCTCTCCTGAGCCCATCTCACTGTCTCCAAAAGAATCACTCAGTCAATCCATCTCATTCAGGGTCTTTCTTTCCTGCAATTTTACAAGCATGATATTGTTCTTCAAAGACTGGTCCCTCCTGGCTGGCAACATGCCCAAAGTATGTGAGATGGAACTTCAAAATCCTTACTTCTGGAGAGCAACTTGGTTGTCAGTTATGGCTCTGCTCCCACCGCGCCCAATAAACTTGGGCAAAAGGCTCTTAGCTCCGGTTCATGGTGTAGCTCACCTATTCTCAAGGTTAGTTCCATCTCAGGTCAAATCTCAGGTTCTCTGCTTCTGGTGGCTATGACTGTTTCTCCTATAGGCTCTGATAGGGCTTGGCTCAATAATCTCTGGCATTGAAGGACAAGCTGTATTCTCTTACTTCTGCTTTGCTGGAGGTTAGGTTGTAAAATTCTGCTGTTGGACCCACTCAGTTTAAAGGCGAAACTAGCCAAGCCCCTTGTGGATAGACGAGCACACCTTATTTGCCTATTTCTACCCATTCACGTGTCAAAGTAAAAGTCAATGGCTAAGGAAGCCATGTCAAGCAATAAACTCTTAAAATCACAGTGTACTTACAAAAATAGCTTGTAGGGGAGGGTAGGTTTGCCAAAGGAACCCAAACAAAAGTATTATGTATGTTATTTATGTAAAACTAAAAATCTATCTCAAGTAAGCTCTTTTACTTATTTACATGTTAATTTTTGTTTTTATAAATACATATATATATATATACACACACACATACACAATATGTGTGTATATTGTTGTTTACCCTCTGGTCAAAACTGACTTATAGCTGACATTCCCGTGGATTGTCAGAGGCAGTAATTGGCACTGACAGGTGAAAGTTGCCCATCTTTCTCCTGCAGAGCAGCTGGTGGATTCCAACTATGTGCCTTCCGGATGGCAATGCAGCTTCTTAGCATTAGGCCACCCGAGCTCCCTATATATGTTTGTATACACACACACACGAAAAGTAAGGCTACAACGCTGACACTTTCCTTTCTTGATTTTAAACTATGCAGTGTTCCTTTGCTCTGTCTGGATAATAACTTCTTGGTCTAGATACAGTTTTCACATAAGCATAATGAAAAGTTCTGAGGTTCCTATTGATCTCTATGTTAGCCATGGTTTATTATGATCTACATAATTAAATGCCTTTGCATAGTCAATAAAACACAAATAGACTTTTCCCCCTGGTATTCTCTGCTTTCTACCAAGATCTATCTGACATAAGCAATGATATCTTTGGTGCCATAGCCTCTTCTAAACCCAGCCTGAATTTCTGGCAGTTCTCTGTCAATGTACTGTTCTAGCTCTTTCTGGATGATTTTTAGCAATATTTTACTTGATGTGATAATATTGCTCAATAAACCCCATGTTTTGTTGGGCCATCTTATTGAGAATAGGAACAAACATGAACCTGTTCTAGTTATAAGAAAATCATTTGAGAATTTGGATTCTAGGAAGAAAATGTGCTGTCAGGAAGACTTATCAACAGCCTCATTATACAGATGACACATTGTGCTTGTTAAGAGTGAGGATGACTCACTACAGAAGATCAAAGACTACAACATTCAATATGGATTACATCTCAACACCAAGAAGACAAAAATCCTCACTATTGGGCCAATAAATAACAACATGATAGGCAGAGAAAAGATTGAAATTGTCAATAATTCTAACTTATTGGGATCCATAATAAACATCTGTGGCAAGAGAAGTCAGGAAATAAAAATTCCTGCTGCCATGAGAAAGCATGCTATCAGGGACTTCTCCAAAGTACTGAGGAGCAATGGTGTCAACCTGATTCGGGCCATCATCAGCTGTGCATCTAAGGAGTTGAGCAGTGAATAAAGATAACAGAAGAATAATCAATGTCCTTGAATTGTGGTGTAGGGAAAGAGTACTGACTATCCCATGGACCACCAGAAGAACAAATAAGAAAGTCTTGGAGAAAGTGTGGCCAGAGTGCTCTATGGAGAGTTGAATGGTAAAACTTCATCTCGCATACTTAAGTATGTTGTTAGGAGACACAATTCCTTGGAAAGGAATATCATGCTTGGAAACATGGAGGGTCAGTGAAAGAGAGGAAGACCTTCAATGAAATAAATTGCCATAGTAATTACAGCAGTGGGTTTAACTATGTCAGAGATGATGAAGATGACACAGAATGAGACAGCATTCAGATCTGTTGTTCACATAGGAGTACTATGAGTTGTACTTAACTCTACAGTACTTAACAACAATAATGATATAAATTAAAACCTGTGAAAAGTTGGATCTGTGTAAAGTGTCTGAAAAGGAAAACTAAAATATTTTCCATTAACAGATAGGGAGAAAAACTCATTTTTGACAGGTTGGAACCGATTCATAACTGACCCTCCACCAGGTTTTTGGAGGCTTTAAATCACATAGGAAGATATTGCCCGTCTTTTCTCCATTGAGTCTACTGTCTTTGTTATAAGGTATTGTCAAGGCAACTATGATCCATAAGTAACCCTATGAACAGCAGATCCAAACCCTGTCCTATCCGGTGCCATACTCCTCATCTCCAATATGCACGAGTCCATTGTTCCAGTCATTGTGTCAATCCACCTTGTTGAGGAAGGTCTTCCTCTTTTGCTACCTCTCTGCCATTCCATGAATCTCTTTTTCCATAAACTATCCCTTACTATCAACATGCCCAAAGTATGCGAGAGGTAGTTTTATCATCCTTGCTTCTAAGGTATGCCCTAGTTGAACTTTTTCAAGACATGTTTGTTCTTTTGTCCATCTATTTAGTACTCTTCTCCAAACCCACAAATCAAAGAATTGATTTTACTGTTATTATCCTTATTCATTGTCCAACTTTCAGATGCGTAGCAAGTAATTCAGAAGACTATGAATTCGATCAGGTGCACATTATTCTTTAAAGTTACAGAATTAGCTTAAATACTATCAAGATGTTGCTTATTGGTTCAGTGGTGAGAATTTTTGTGTTGTTCATGTTGAGATGTAATCCACATTGATAACTATAGTATTTAATCTTCTACAGCAAGCCCTTCAGGTCTATTAGTGAATTCAAACTGCCAGAGAGGTGCCACTTTTGTGTTAGCAGCAAAACTCTCTACTGACAAAGGTAAAAAACTTGCAAGACCTGTAAAGGTAAAAGAGTCTTACTGTGTTTAATCTCTCACAGGTTTCATCATATAACAATAACATTTTGCGATTCAACATTTTTTCCTAATGTACAAATTAATCATATCAATTACTTTAATCATGTCATGCAAACATTAACTGGCATTATTTTTATAACAATTAAAATGAATAAAACCTTTAATATTTCCCTTGAGAGATGAGGACATTGAACAGAGAAATGGAATAATTTGTTGGAGGTGCACGTAAAGAGAGTGATACAATAGAAACACACATGCTAGTCTGCATAACTTTATACTGGGCTCTATCGTTGTCCTACAATTTCCAGTTATAGTAATGCTTTTATTTGAAAGTACTAGAGAAACTAAGTAAACATAAGTATCTAAGCTTGTAAAGACATCTTAACATGCAAAAACACTTCCCCAAAACAAAACCTGACAGATAAATCAGATAAATTAAGGGTTGGTCCCCCTCCCCACCTCTTTAGTGCTTCCCGCTTGTCTATCTTCTTTCTGTGAGTGGTTGATAGGCGAAACTTTTAACTAACCCCTAATATAATGCTTCAGGCCTCCAGTTAGTCCCGTTGTTATCTCTCTGCTCTTTGCTCAGGGCCTCCCTGTGCACTGCATCTTGGTGCTGACCCTTATAGCCTCTCTGGTCTGTCTCCTGATGTACTTTTGTGTGTTGACAGGCCATGATCCAACAATACCACTATTATTAAGCAATAGGCTTCCAGCCCACTAAATTATTAACTAAATTAAAATGGCCAAGCAGCTTATACTTGATTGTTAATAAAATAAAATAAAAACCAACCAAACAGTTTACACCTAACTTTCACTTAAATAAAAACAACCTACCCTCCAGAATCCAACTGGATTCACACACGAGGATTCAACTGGAGACTCTTGTTTAAATCAATCAAGACCTGGTGGGTGGGCCTTTCAATGGGATTTAGAATGTGGTTGGTGTTAACTGTGTTTGGGGAGAATATTGCTCTAAGTGGTATAGCACTAGTCTGTTTCTTGTATTGGGATAACTTGGGTTGCTGTGATACTGAAAGCTGTGACACAGGTGTGTCAAATGCCATAAGGATTACCCATGTGGACAGGTATTGGTAGAGTACACAGAGACACTGTTATCAGAAGGAACGGGCTGACACAGAGGAATTTCATGAAATAACATATGAGCAAGAGCCTACAGTGATGAAGGACGTTCAAGTTGTTCTGAAGGAACTGGCAAAAAACAAGGCTCCAGGAGTTGATAGCATACCAACTGATTTATTTCAACAAACAGATGCGACCCTGGATGTGCTCACTAACTTGTGCCAGAAAATCTGGAGGACAGCCAGCTGGCCAACTGATGAAGAGATCGATATTTGTTCCCATTCTGAAGAAAGGTGACTCAACAGAGTGTGAAATTATTGAACAATACCATTGCTATCACATGCAAGCAAGATTCTGCTGAAAATTATCCAAAACCGTTTGGAACAATATGTCAAAAGAGAACTGCCAGATGTGCAGGTTGGATTTAGAAGAGGTTGTGGTACTAGGGATATTATAGCTAATGTTAGATGGATCTTGGCAGAAGGCAGAGAATACGAGAAGAATGTCTATCTGTGCTTCATTGACTATGCAAAGGCTTTTGACTGTGTGGATCACAACAAGCTATGGCTGACTCTGAAAAGAATGGGAATCTCAGAACATTTGATGGTGCAGATTATCCGGGAGGCTGGGCTCTATGAGGAGAAATGTGGGGTCAAGATTGGTGGACGATTTATCAACAACTTGCATTATGCGGATGACACAACCCTACTTGCTGAAACTGAAGAGGACCTGAAGCGCCTGCTGCAGAGTGTCAAGGACTGCAGCCTACAATATGGATTGAGGCTCAATGTCAAGAAGACAAAGATTCTCACCACTGGACCAATTGGCAGCATCAGGATGGATGGTGAAGAGATTGAGATTGTACACAGCTTTAGTTTGCTTGGCTCCATAGTCAACAGTCTTGGCACCAGCAGCCAGGAAATTAAAAGGCGCATTGCCATGGGTAAGTCTGCTGTTAGGGACCTCTCTAAAGTGCTGAAGAGCAATGGTGTCTCTCTGGAGACTAAGGTACATCTGATACAGGCCATGGTCTTCGCAATCACCTGTTATGCATCAGAGAGTTGGACAATGACCAAGGAGGATAGAAGGAGAATTGATGCCTTTGAGCTGTGGTGCTGGAGAAGAGTATTGAGAATACCGTGGACTACTAGGAAAACAAACAGATTTGTCCTGGAAAGGGTTAAACCGGGTGGCTCCTTGGAGGCAAGGATTCTGAGGCACCGTCTAACATACTTTGGACATGTTGTGAGGAGAGACCGGTCCTTAGAGAGGGACATCATGCTTGGTAGGGTGGAGGGACAGCGCAGGAGAGGAAGGCCCTCTATGAGGTGGATTGATTCAGTGACTGGGATAATTGGGATGGGAGTGTCAGAGACAGCGCGATTGGCACAGGACAGAGCGGAGTACATAGGGTCGCTATGAGTCGCAAGTGACTCGACGGCACATGACAGCAACAACAACAATGTGAAACCTATACTTGGACCAAGAGGCAGTCATCAGAACAGAGCAGGGAGACGTTGGATGGTTCAAAATCAAGAAAGGGGTGTGTCAGGGATGTATTTTGTCTGCATACCTTTTCAATCTGTATGCAGAACATCCGAGACTCTGGGCTGTATGAGGAGGAATGTGGCATCAGGATTGGTGGAAGAATCATCAACAACCTGCGTTATGCAGATGACACAACCCAGCTCGCTGAAACTGAGGACCTGAAGCACTTGCTGCAGAAGGTCAAGGACTGCAGTCTTCGATATAGATTGAATCTCAAAATCAAGCAAACATTCTCACCATTGGGCTATCTATTCCTGGGGCCTTATTTTTTGCCATTTCCTTCAAAGCAGCCTGAACTTCTTCCTTCATCACCATAGGCTCTTGCTCATATGTTATTTCATGAAATTCTTCTGTGTCTGCCAATTCCTTTCGATACAGTGACTCAGTATATTCTTTCCATCTTCTTTTAGCACTTCCTGGATCATTTATTATTACTAAAGTTAAAAAGACTTCTTAGTCATAGCTTGAAAAGAAAGACTATTTAATGTTCTTAATGTCATACATATTTATATTTTTTTTCAAATGCCTATTGATTGTCTGGTGTATTCTAGGTATCAACTTTAACACTGGGGTGTGGAGGTGATTATTGTTTTTGTTGTTAGGTGCCATCAAGTGGAGTATGAACCATTGTGCTCCTCTGAATAACAGATCTGAACCCTCTTCTATCCTGTGTCATCCTCACACTTCCTGATACATGAAAACCCATTGCAGCAGTCATCACGTCAATATACCTTGTAGAGGGTTTTCTCTCCTTGCCGACCCTCTTCTTTTCTAAGCATAATATCCCTCTCCAATGAATAGTTGCTCCTAGAAACATGCCTGAAGTATATGAGGCGATGCCTCATCATTTTTGCCTTCAAAGAGTTCGCTGATTGCCCCCTCTCCAAGACATTTTTATTTGCTGAAATGCATCAATTATTCTTCTGTCATTGTTATTCATTGTCCAGCTTTCAGACGTATAGCAAGTGATCACAAAGACCATGCCCTGAGTCAGACACATCTTAGTTCTCAAACTGTCATGATTACTCCTCAATAATGGGGAGAGCCCCTAACTGCAGACTTACTCAGATAAATCTCTTGCTTTCCTGACTGCTAATACCAAGGGTCTTGATTGAGGATCCAAGTAATATAAAGTTTTTGACAGTTTCAATCTTTTCTCCATTTATCATGATGTTGCCTATTGATCCAGTGGTAAGAATCTTTTTCTTGACATTGAGATGCAATCCATATTGAAGGCTGTATTCTTTGATCTTCTGCAACAAGTACTTCAAGTCCTCTTCACTTTCAGCAAGCAAAGTTGTGTCATCTGCATAACATAGGTTATCAATGAGTCTTCCTTTAATCCTGATGCCACATTCCTCTTCATAGAGTCCAGATTCTTGAAAAAATTGCCCGGCATACATATTGAATAGATAAGGAGAGAGAATACAACCCTGAACCACTCCATTCTTAATTTGAAACCATGAAGTATTCATCCACTTCTATAAATAGCTTGCCTCTGGAAACCCTATGAACTTGGAGAAAGGATGAAAGTGATGCAGGTGTCGAGGACTTTTGTTCATAGGGCTGCTAAGAGTCGCCAACCACTCGATGGCACTTAACAATATAGAGAGACCAGTGGCCTACTGGACCCAAAGTGATGCTACCAAGCCAAAGATGGCTGACTCTAATCCGCGGTCTGTGATCCTGTCTTTATTTTTGGTGAAACCTTCTTCTAGGTTGTGTATCCCTGGTGTGTCCACTTGCCATACAGAGGTAACTCGTGGTTGCTGTGAAGCTAAACACTGTGACACTGATGTGTCAAATGTGATAACGGTTACCCATGGTGGACAGTGTTTGGTGGCGCTTCCAGGGAATCTCTGTAAATGTTCATTAAAATTAATTTAAAAACAAAATAAAACCCCAAAAAAGCTTGGAAGCAGGAGTGGCATCCACTTCTGTAAATAGCTTGCCTCTGGAAACCTTATGAACCTGGAGGATGAAAGTCACGCAGGTGTCGAAGACTTTTGTTCATAGGGTCACTATGAGTTAACAACGACTCAACCACACTTAACAACAAGTATTCTCTTGCTCTGTTTGCACAACAGCCTCCTGGTCTAGGTAATGGTTTCGTATGAATTAAGTGCTATGGGATTCCCTTTCTTCTCAATGTTAGTAGTCATAACTTGTGATCCACACAGTCAAATTCCTTTGCACACTTAATAAAGCATAAATAGACATTCTTCTGGTATTCTTTACTTTCAATCAGGATCCATCTGACATCAGCAATGATATCTCTGTTGCCACAGGCACTTCTAAATTGTGCTTGAACTTCTGGCAATTCCCTAGATGTCTACTGTTCTAGCATGTTTTCTCTTTTTTATTAAATGAGATTTTAATGAAAGTTTATAGAGAACTTGGATTTCCATTCATTTATTGTTGCACATTTCTCTCCCTACCCACTCAGCCCCCCAATTTACTTTTCTATTTGGAAAAAACACACAAACAACATTCTTTCATTGTTGTACAAACCCCCCACCCCTCCCACTCTGGAGTCCATTTTACTGTGCAGCTCTTATTCTTGACTGTCGACATGAAAATAATACCTAATCATATATTCCTTTTAAGCAGTTAAATTTCTCATCAGTTTCAAAGCAGTGTACATTGTTTTTCCTCTCTTTTTTTAGTTTTCCCCCAACTTCCATATCAGTCCTATTTTATAACAGTCATTATGCAGTATTTGTCCTTTTGTGACTGAGATATTCACTCAGCATAATGTCCTCCAGGGTCACCCATTTTGTATAATATATCATGAGTTCCTTGTTTTTCAGTGCTGTGTAGTATTTTATTGTGTGACTATATCACCGCTTATCTAGTCACTCATTCGTTGATGGGCACTTTGGTTGTCTCTATCTCTTTGTTACTGTGAACAATGCAGCAATAATCATGGGTGTGCATATTTCTGTTTGGGTGGCAGTTCATAGAGTGTATTTCCAGTAGTGGGATTGCTGGGTCAAATGGTATTTTTATTTCCAACTTTTTTAGAAATACGGTCTTCCATAGTGTTCCCACCATTTTACACTCTTACCAACAGTGAATAAGGGCTCCAGTTTCTATACAACCTCGCCAACATTTGTTGTTGGCTGCTTTGTTGAATTTTGCTGTTCTTATTAGGGTGAGATGATATCTCATAGTTATTTGTATTTGCATCTCTCTTAGAGGTAGGGATTTTGAACATTTTTTCATGTGTTTGTTCACCATCTGAATGCTTTCTTTGTTGAAGTGTCTGTTCATTTCCTGTTCCTATTTTGCAATTAGGTTTTTTACCTTTATCTTGCGGTGCTTAAGTATTCTATAAATTCTAGATATAAATACCTTATCAGACATATCATTAAAAAAATACTTTGTTCCCAATCTGTGGCTTTCCTTTCTTACCTTGTTGGAGAAGTTTTTGCATGTGCATAGGGATTTGATTCTTAGAAGGACCCATTCATCTATTGTTGTTATTTTTTTTAAACATACAGTTCTTTATTCACAGCTTTATTACAGAAATCCTTTTCATTCACTTATAGACATTGTTATTTAGTACTGTCAAGTAGGAACCCACCCGCAGGTGACCCTCCAGTAAGTTTCCAGAGGCAGGAATTACGCGAAAGAAGATTGCCCATCCTTCTCCTGCATGACAGCTGGTGGGTTTGAATCCTATGCCTTTGAGATTGCAATGCAATTTCTTACCAACAGACCACCAGAACTCCCCATACACTTGATAGGCACAGTCATAAAAAGAGGGTAAGCATGGTGTTGCTAAAGGTAGGTGGTGTTAAAGTAGATGGTTTTTCTTTTTCTTTTTTAAAATTGAGATTTTAATGAAAGTTTATAGAGAACTTGGATTTCCATTCACTCATTGTTGCACATTTCCTTCCCTGTCTCCCCTCCACCACAGTTTTCTCTTCTCTTTGGAAAAAAATATCTTTAATTGTTATACAGTCCCTCTCTCCCAAGTTCACTTTATTATGCAGCTCTTATTCTGGAGTGTTGTCATACCAATAATACCTAATCATAAGCAGTTCTATTCCTCATCTGTTTCAATACAGTGTACATTATTTATCCCCTCTTTTCTTAGTTTCCCCTCAAACCTCCATGTCTGTCCTGTTTTAAACAGTGGCATTATGCAGCATCTTTTAATATTGAAATTAAAAGCTTAATAATTGGTTCATTTGGTTGATGCCTGCCTGAGAGCCTTTTGTTTGAAGCAATTGGATTCTGGAAGGTAGGTTGTATTTATTTAATTAACAATAAGATGTGAGCTCTTTAGTTTTTTTTTTTATTTAATTAACAATAAAAAAATTAACAATCTTTTATGGATTGGAAGCCTCTTGTTTAAAACAATTAGGACCCAGTGGGTGTGTCTTTGTGATTAAAAATTGATTGAGGCTTCCTGAAGCCACTTGTTTAAAGCAGTTGAATTCAGTGAGGTAGGTAATTTTCATTTAACTAACAGTCAGTAATGGGCTGTTTGGTCTTTCTGATTTAATTAACAATCAGTTGTTCAGTTGTTAGATGTTTTGCCTCTTTTTTTTTTTTTAAATTAACAGTCAGTTATGACCTGGGAGCCTCTTGTTTAAACCAGTTAGGGTCCAATGGGTGAGACTTTGTCTTAAAAGTTGGCTGGGTCATTGGGCCTGGTGTGAAGACTGATTTGCAAACTAAATTGTTGATTGTGTTTGGGGAGAACATTGTTTTCATCTGTATAGCACTTGTCTGTCTGTTTGCTATACTGAGATAATTTGTAAGTTGCTGCAGTACTAAAAGCTATGTGTCAAATGCCAGAAATGTTACCCATGGTGGACAGGTGTTAGCAGAGCTCCTAGATTGAGACACACTAGGAAGCAGGATTGGCCATCCACTTTTTAAATAACAGGCCTCTGAAAATCCTATGAATAGTAGAGGAACACAGATAATTATAGCATTGGTAGGGTCCAGATTTAAAGTCAGTTGAAATAAGGAAAAATAATGGCAAACATCCTTTAATAATTGAAACACAGAATGTATGTAGCTTGAATATTAGAAATTGTGAAAAATGAAATTGAATGCATGAACATCAATATTCTAGGCATTAGTGTAATGAGATGGGTTAGCTTTGGCAATTTTTAATCAGAAAATCATATTACATAGTATACGGGGAATGAAAAACAGAAGAAGAATGTTGTTATGTTTAAAGCAAAAAGTGAATTTCAAGTTCTATCCTTAAAGACGGTGTTGTGGGTAAGAGGATATTATCCATATGCACACAAGGAAGACCCTTTAATATGACTATTATTCAAATATATGTTTCTACATCTAGAGCCAAAGAGGAAGAAGTTGAAAATTTTACCAAATCTTGCAGCCTGAAATTGATGGAACATGAATCAAAATGTGTAAAGGATAACTGGTGACTGGAATACAAAAGTTCAAAAAAAATGAAGAAAGAATACTAATCGGTAAGTATGGATTTGGTGACAAATGAGGTTTGAAGTAGAATGATTGAATTTTGTATTTTCAATGATTTTTTGTATTCAAATATCTTTTTTGAAAAACACAAATGGCTACTTTATACATGGACCTCACCTGATGGACTGCATCGGAATCAGATGGACTATACCTGTGGAAGGAACTGTTGGAGAAGCCCAATATCAGCAGTCAAAACTAGGCCGGGGTGGACTGTGTATTAGACCATTAATTCCTTATGTGCAAGTTCAAACTGAGTCTGAAAAAAAAATTAAAATAAGCCCATGAGAAGCAAAATATGATCTTAAATCTATTCTACATGACTTTCAAAATCATCTTAAGAATAGGTTTGAAGCACTGAACACCTGTGGTCGAAAACCACATGAGTTGTGAGATGATATCAAGGACATTATCCATGAAGAAAGCAAAAGGTAATTAGGAAGACAGGAGAGGAAGAAAAAACTCAAATGAATGTCAGAGGAGATATTAAAAATTTCACTAGAGTGTTGAGAAGCCAAAACAAAAGGGAAAACATGCTTAAGTAAAAGAACTTCAGAGAAGACTTCAAAAGGCAGCTTGAGAAGACAAACCAAAGTATTATAATAGAATGTGTAGAAAGCTGGAATTGGAGGATAAAAAGGAAAGAAAAACCCTCTCTTTCCATTTCTCAAGTTAAATGGCAGTGACTAGGAATTAAAAAGTCCCAATATGCTCCTCAGAGGCAAGGACAGTGAAACTTCATTTCTCATATTTTGGATGTGTTTTTTAGGAGATAACAGCAAGAAAAAAGGTCTTTCTAGGAAAAGTGCAAAGTCAGAGAAAGAGAGGATGACCCTCAACAAAAGGGATTGACGTGGTATCTATAACAAGGTTGTTGTTGTTAAGTGCCATTGAATCAAATATCACTCTGAGCGATTCTATAATCAATAGATCTGAAACTTGTCCTATCCTGTGCCATCCTTACTATCTCTGGTATAGTCAAATCCATTTCTGATGTTACTGTGTCAATCCATTTGGTGAGGCCCTTCGTTCTTTTGATCACACTCCACCTTTTCAAGCATGATGTGCCTTTCCAAAGTATATTCCCTTCCAACAACATGCTCAAAGTATATAAGATTTAATTTTTCCATACTTGGAGGCGGGGGTGTCTCCAGAGTACTGAAGAGCAATGGTGTCTCCCTGGAGACTAAGGTGTGTCTGATACAGGCCATGGTCTTCACAATCACTTTTTATGCATCAGAGAGTTGGACAATGACCAAGGAGGATAGAAGGAGAATTGATGCTTTTGAGCTGTGGTGTTGGAGAAGAGTATTGAGAATACCATGGACTGCTAGGAAAACAGATTCGTCCTGGAAAGGGTTAAACTGGGTGGCTCCTTTGAGGCAAGGATTCTGAGGCTCCGTCTAACATACTTTGGACATGTTGTGAGGACAGACCGGTCCTTGGAGAAGGACATCATGCTTGGGAGGGTGGAGGGACAGCGCAGGAGAGGAAGGCCCTCTATGAGGTGGATTGATTTAGTGACTGGAATAATTGGGATGGGAGTGTCAGAGACAGTGCGATTGGCACAGGACAGAGCAGAGTTTAGGGCTGTTGTACACAGGGTTGCTATGAGTCGCAAGCGACTCAACGGCACATAACAACAGCAACAACGTACTTGGCTCCAAGGAGATCTCTGACTACACTTCCTTTAAGCATATCAGAAATGGTAAGGTTGGAGCAGATTCAGGCAAGGTTCAAGTCTGTTGTTCATAGGGTTAATATATGCATCAGGATTGGAGGAAGACTCATCCGCAACCTGTGTTATGCTGATGAAACAACCTTGCTTGCCAAAACTGAAGAGGACCTGAGGCATTTGCTGCAGAAGGTCAAGGACTGCAGCCTTCAATATGGATTGAAGCTCAACATCAAAAAAACAAAGATTCTCTCCATTGGGCTAATAGGCAGCATCATGATAGACAGTGAAGGAATTGAGATTGGTAACAGCTTCAATTTGCTGGGCACCACAATCAACACTTTTGGTACGAGATGCCAAGAAATCACAAGATGAATTGCATCAGGAAAATGCACACTGTCAGGGACCTCTCTAAAGTACAGAAGAGTAAAGATGTCAGTCTGGAGACTAAGATGCACCTGATCCTGGCCATGGTCTTTACAATTACTTGTAATGCATCAGAAAGGTGGACAATGACTAGGGATGATAGAAGAAGATACCTTTGAGTTGTTGTGCTGGAGAATAGTATTGAATATATAATGGACTGCTGAGGGAACAAACAGTTTCATCCCAGACAAGGTGAAACAAGGCTGCTCTGGAGGCAAGGATTCTGAAGCTTTTCTGACATACTTTGGGCATGTTGCAAGGAGGAACCAGTCCTTGTAGAGGGACATCATGCTTGGAAGGCTGGAGGGACTGTGCAAGAGAGGGAGATCCTGGAGAAGATCATTAAACTCAGTGGATAGGGTAATGGGGATAGGTGTGTAAGAGACAATAAGGTTGGCTCAAGAGAGAACAGGGTTTAGAGTTATTGTGCATAGAGTCACTATGAATCACTACCAACTGTAGGGATATAATAAGATAGATTCATAACAGAAGCTGGGATACGGTCTGAGAATTCTCATCAGAGTGCAGTTGATAATTGACTAAAGACAAAATACAATGATATTAGATCCCTTAGATGATATAGTTATCCCCGAGTGTTTGACAAGATAATCATAAAATATTCAAGTAGTAAATCAAAATCAGCAAGATGAGGACTGAAGAAAATTACTATGTATTGTTGTTGTTGTTATGTGCCTTCAAGTCGCTTGTGACTCATAGCGACCCTATGTACAACAGCCCTAAACTCTGCTCTGTCCTATGCCAATCACACTGTCTCTGGTACACCCATCTGATTACCCCAGTCACTGAATCAATCCACCTCATAGAGGGCCTTCCCCTCCTGCGCTGTCCCTCCACCCTCCCAAGCGTGATGTTCCTCTCCAAGGACCGGTCCCTCCTTACAACATGTCCAAAGTATGTTAGACGGAGCCTCAGAATTCTTGCCTCCAAGGAGCCACCCAGTTTAACCTTCTCCAGGCTAAATCTGTTTGTTTTCCTACCAGTCCATGGTACCCTCAATACTCTTCTCCAGCACCAAGGCTTAAAGGCATCAATTTTCCTTCTATCCTCCTTGGTCATTATCCAGCTCTCTGATGCATAACAAGTGATTGCAAAGACCTTGGCCTGTATCAGACGCACCTTAGTCTCCAGAGAGACATCATTGCTCTTCAGTACTTTGGAGAGGTCCCTAACAGCACACTTTCCCATGGCAATACATCTTTTAGTTTCCTGGCTACTGGTGCCAAGAGTGTTGACTATGGAGCCAAGAAAACTAAAGCTGTGAACAATCTCAAACTCTTCACCATCCATCCTGATGCTGCCAATTGGTCCAGTGGTGAGAATCTTTGTCTTCTTGACATTGAGCCTCAATCCCTATTGGAGGCTACAGTCCTTGACCCTCTGCAGTAAGCGTTTCAGGTCCTCCTCAGTTTCAGCAAACAGGGTTGTGTCATCTGCATAACACAGTTTGTTGATAGATCTTCCACCAATCTTGACCCCATATTCTTCCTCATAGAGCCCAGCCTTCCAGATAACCTGTTCTACATATTGGTTGAAAAGGTATGGAGATAGGATGCACCCCAGGCGTATGCCCTTGCCAATTTTGAACCATGCAGTGTTTCCTTGCTCTGTTCCGATGACTGCATCTTGGTCCAAGTATAGGTTTCGCATTAGCACAATCAAGTGTTCTGGGATTCTCATCCTTCTCAGAGTCAGCCACAGTTTGTTATGATCCACACAGTCAAACGCCTTTGCATAGTCAATGAAACACAGATATACATTCCTCCGGTATTCTCTGCTTTCAGCCAAGACCTATCTAACATCAGCTACAATATCCCTGGTACCCCAACCCCTTCTAAACCCAGCCTGGACTTCTGGCAGTTTTCGGCTGATGTGTTTTTCCAGTCGTTTTAGGATAATCTTCAGTAGACTCTTGCTTGCATGAATTTTAATTAAAAAAATCAGGGATTGATTACTATTTTGGACTGGCGAAATTTGGCTTGAGAGCAATTAATGAGAAAAAGAGTTGATAATAAACTTCATGTGAATCAGTAGAATAATTTAGCTCTAAATCACACAAGAGTAATATAAAGTCAGAAAGAAAATGAAAAGATTTCTAGAAAGGACTTGGAACTCTTTATCCTTGAAATTATTCAGAGTTGGAATTAGGAAAAACAAAAGTGGAATCAAATGATTTTGAAAACATGCAGGTATTTTTGTTATTTTTTTTTTTTAAGCATGAAATGTGTATTGCCGCAAGCACTATTCCTCTTAAACACACCTATATGCATTTCAAAAAATTTCACCCATATGTCATTGGCAGTTAACTCATCAAATCTCTGCTGTGTCAGAACCATTTGATTTCAAACTTTCCATTTACGCTGTTATAAAAACTTCTCGAAAACTGGTTTTCCTGAATTATTGTATAGAATTTGATAAAAGGAATGAGAATGTAGATTTTTCTGTTTGGAACAACACAGAGGAAGCTTACAATAATTTTAAGCTTAAAAAATGTTCTTTTAAGACCAGGTTTCCTTGTACCATATTCTTTTAGGATAATGAGGATGGTGATAATAACGATGATGATTGTGGTTATTTGACTGACTGGGTTTGGGTTATTTCCTGATCGTTCATGGAAAAAAAGAAAACCACCGAAAGCCTTTCCTAATCATCATGACTGCAAAAATTAGAGCACACATAAAAACTGGCAGGCAATGTTAGAAAATAGCCAATAACTGTTGAGTTGAAAACATTGGAACATATAAAGGACATTGAATTTACAGGCAGAAAACATGGTTACTAAATAGAATATCAACGTAAAAGGAATCAAATTATCTCTGGCTTAGCATCTATGTAGAAAATTAATTTATAAGCAGGAAAACTCAAATTCTGGGCATCCAGATTTCATCTGTTTGAGATCCAACTGACAAGTGGGAATTGGGGGAATGGCCTAATCTTATATAGTAAATTCAGGCCTGAATACAAGTTCTCCATGGCTATATACTGTTATTGTTGTCATGTGTTGTCAAGTAGAACTCATAGTGAGTTCAACAAATGTGAACCTTGTCCTATGCTGTGCCATCTTTATCATCTCTGTTATACTTGATCCCATTGCTGCAGCCACTGTGTCAGTTTTCTTGTTGAGGGTCTCTCTCTCTTTTACTAACCCTCCATCTTTCCAAGTATAATGTTCCTTTCTATGGAAAAACCTCTCCTAACAAAAGCTAAAGAAAGGCAGATCTTTAACAAATTGAATTGACACAGTGACTGCAGGACAAGGCTTGAGTGTATCAGAGATGATGAAGATCGTACAGGATAGGTCTGTGTTCATTATATCACTGTAGGTCATATTTGACTCGACAGACTCTAATCACATCAACAGCAACAACAGTACGTCTAACGTATGTGAGATGAAACTTCACCATCCTTGCCTCTAAGAAACACTCTGGCTATGCTTTCTATAAAATATATTTGTGTGTTCTTTTAGCAGTCCGTGGAACATTCAGTACTCTTCTCCAGTACTGCAACTCAAAGACATTGATTTTTCTTCTGTTATCCTAATTCATTATCCAATTCTCAGATGTCTAGTAAGTTCTTTAAAAGTCCTTAGTTTGAATCAGGTCACCTTAATCTTTTAACTGAAATCACTGCTCCTCAGTTCTTCGGAAAGGTCCCTGACAGCTAGCTTCTCCAGTGGAACATGTCTTTCAATTTCTTGACTGTTCGTACTTAGGGTGTTGATTGTGTATACAAGTAAGATGAAATAATTGAAAATGTCTATCTTTTTTCAATCTATCAAGTTGTTGCCTATTGGCCCAGCAGTGATGATTTTTCTTTCTCTTGATGTTGAGATGTAATTCATAATGAAGGCTGTAGTCTTTGATCTTCTGCAGCAAGTGTTTCAAGTCCTCTCCACTTTCAGAAAACAAGGTTGTGTCATCTCTATTAGATAAGTTGTTAATGAGTAATTTTCCAGTCCTGATACCATATTCGTTTTCATTAAGTCCTTCTTTTCAAATTATTGGTTAAGCATATAGATTAAACAGATACAGAGAAGGAATATAGCCCTGACGATGAATGCCTTTCTTGATTTTAAACCATGTTCCCTTGTTCCCACGCTCTGTTCACATTGGTCTACACTGGAATCTTTCAAGAAATTGTATATGATAATGGTGATGAGAGATGAGTTCAAGTTATATTGAAGACATTGGTGAAAAAAAAAAAAGCCCAGGAATTGATTCATTACCAATTGTCATGTTTCAACTAAAAATGCAGCACTTGACTTGCTTAGTATTTTGTGCCAGGAAACTTGGAAGACAGCTACCTTGCTCCAACTGACTGGAAGAGCTGCATGTATAGATTTTCCAATTTCCAATAAAGGTCATCCCACAGAAGGTGAAGGTTATTAAACAACATCATTAATATTACATGTAAGCAAAATATTTCTGAAGATATCCAAAACAGGCTGAAACAATATATTGACAGAGAACTGTCAAAAATCCAATTTTGTTTACAAGAAGCCACAGCACCAGGGACATATCATCCTGATGTTAGATTAATCTGGTCTGAAAGTAGAGAATACCAGAACAATGTTTATTTGTATTTTATTGACTATGTAAAAGCATTTGACTAGATCTTAAAAAACTATGCTTAACATTAAGAATTGGAATTTCAGAACATTGAATTATGTTTATATAAAACCTAGACCAAGAAACTATTTATCTAAACAAAGCAAGTAGAACCATGTACTTGCCATTTATTTATTTATATATTAATAGACTATTTTATATAGGTAATCCTAGTGGCCTAGTGGTAAGGAGCTGCAATGCAAACTCAAAGGCATGTGGTTTGAATCCACCAGTTGCTCCACAGAAGAAAGATGGGAAGTCTCCTCCTGTGCAATTTACTCCCTCACAAAATACACTGGAGATCAGCTATGTATCGGTATTGAGTCAATGGTACAAACCAACAGCAACAACTACAACATTTTTTAGCCCTATCACTTACTTGCCAGTTTGTTGATTATGCATTAATGTATTAAGTGTTTCTGTGATACAGGAAGCTGTAAAATTGCCTTTTCAAATACTCACAAAGTGATCCAGTGTAGACAGGTTTCAGTGGAGCATTCCGACTATGGCAGACTGGAAAGAAGGATCTGGCAATTTACTCCTGAAAAACCGACAAGTGAAAAACTTTATGAAGAGTATCAGATCGTTCTCTGATATTAGTGCTGAAAGATGAAACACCTAGGTTCGTATTCGAAATATAGACTCGTTGGAAGCAGAAAAATTGCTACTTTTTCCAAAGTAGAATCAACTTAATGATGTAGATAGAATAAAGTTTTCATTTTTTTTTGTTTGTTTGTTGTTAGCATGCAGGGACCTGATAGGGTGGCTGAAGTCAAAGAATAGGTTTTTATACTTTCATTTGTATACCTTTAAAACTCAAGATTCGAAGAGGCATCTGTAAACATCCATTGTTGTTGTTGTGGGTCTATGTACATGTATAGGTTTCATGTGAGAACAATTAAGTGTTCTGGAATTCCCATTCTTTTCAATGTTATTTATAATTTAGATCTGGGTATGAGCAGAACTCTGGCATCTCTAGATGGGAATCAAGAACATAGCAATCATGGAGCAAGAGTGGTCTGTGGCAAGATTTGTTTGTGTGGAAAGAAATTCCAGGAGTATTTAGTTTCTCAGTTACTCTCTAATTACAAAACTCTCTTGGGTCTTGTGTTCACTTTTTGCGAAGGGGGGGCTGGATCCCTGTGCACAATTTTACCAGACTCTAAGTGTGAGAAAGTCATAATTACTTTTATATTGGATTCCGTCTCATAATACCACTCTACGCACAACAGAATGAAATACTTTTGGTCCTTGCATCATGTCACAATCATTGCTATTTTTTAATCCCCTGTTTCAGCTTTTTCTAATTTACTTTTTAAAAAAATGTGCTTTGGTGAAATTTTAAGTGGAAAGTTGTTTTTTTCATTTAATAGATCATATACATTTTATTTTGTGTCATTGACTGTAACTTCCACCATGTACATCACTCATCACACCTCCCACTATGCTTTTCATCCTCTCTTCCCATTTATCCTTTTATGGCTTCTGAACTTTGTCCTTTGTCGAATGCTACCTTGTGCCCATATATCTTGTTAGAGTTTTTTTTAGTTTTCATACATGATGTTCTGATAACATATCCAAAGTCTTTTTTAACTCACCATGTTAAAGAATCTTTCCTGTGGGTGTATGGATATTATCCTACCTTTGACAGCACTGTGTTTCAGTAGAGTTCTCGAAATGTTTATTTTTTACAAAAATGCAGTGAGGTTTTTATTCCTGTATAATCTTTATATTATTGTCTTTAGTTTCCTTTTTATAATCCATGATGGAAAAGATGATCATGAGGAATGTAAATGAAATTTAAATTGAAAGTAAAAAACAAAACAGTGAATCAGAAGAGACATTGTAAGGGTCACAAATAATATAAACTGAGATATTTTAATGAGTATGTGATAAAGGGTTATGTAGTTCTATTTAGATGTTGAATGGCAGGGAAAAAAGAGTATTCAGCATATCGCATATTAATGTTGCAAACTCTGGAAAGTACTATTTGTTACTAATTTTATTATTACTCTGAAGGGATTATAAGCATTCATCAGATCTAAGATTTTTGTAACTAGGCATTTTAAACAGTCTAGTCATGAGAATTTGTCACTCTAAGTTGTATATTTTATTAGCCACAAGCAAGTTGCATATTCATGGCTGTTATAGACCTTTAAATTTCCAAGAACATACTTGCATACACACATGTACATGTGTATATATATAAAGTATATGTATATATATGCATCTGTATGTTGTTGCTATGTGTCATTGAGTTGCCTATGACTCATAGAGACCCAATGTGCAATAGCTCTGATCCCTGCCCTATCCTAATCCAGTTTCATTGTCTCAAACACACCTACCTCCATTACCCCAGTTACTGTGTCAATCCATTTCTGTGTCAATCCATCTCATCCTAGGTCTTTCTCTCCTGCACATCCATCCACCCTTCCAAATATGATGACCTTCTCCAAGGACTGGTCCTTTCTGGCAATGTGCCCTAAGAATGTGAGACACAACCTCAAAATCCTTTCCTCCAAGGATCAGCTTGATTTCATTCTTTCTAGGACAGACCTATTTGTTCTTTTGGTGGTCTATAGTATGTTCAACACTCTTTTCTAGCAACAGAACTCAAGAACCTAGATTCTTCTGTCATGTGTAGTCACTGTCTAGCTCTCTGATACATAGCAAGTGATTGTGAAGACTATCACCTAAATCAGGTGCACCTCAGTCTCTAGACTGACAACATTGTTCTTTTGCACTTTGGAGAGGTCCCCAAGAGAAAATTTCCCTAATGAAATCCATCTTTTGATTTCCTGACTGCTAATGCCAAGAGTGTTGATTGTGGAGTCGAGCAAGCTGAAATTGTTAACAACCACAGTCTCTTCTCCATCTGTCAGGGTGCTGCCAATTGGCCCGAGAATCTTTGTCTTCTTGATCTTGAACTTCAATCTTTATTGAAGACTATAGTTCTTGACCTTCTGCAGCAAATGCTTCAGGCCCTCCTCTATTTCAGCAAGCTAGATTGTGTCATCTGTATAACACAGCTTGTTGATGAGTCTTCCTCCAAACTTTAAGCCACATCCCTCCTCATGAAGTCCAGCCTCCTGAATGATCTGTTCCACATACAGATTGAAAAGGTATGGAGACAGGACACATCCATGGCATATAGCCTTCCTGATCTTAACCATGCAGTGTGTCCTTGCTCTGTTCTGACAACTGCTTCCTGGTCTAGGTATAGGTTTTGCATGATCACAATTAAGTGTTCCAGGATTCCCCTTCTTCTCAAAGTTAGCCACAATTTGTCAGGTTTTGACACTGTTAAATGCCTTTGCATAGTCAATGAAACACAGAGAGATATACCTCTGGTACTCTCTGCTTTTAGCCAAGATCTTTCTGACATTGGTGATAATGTCCCTAGTGCCAAGGCATTTTCTAAACCTACCTTACACTTCTTTCAGGTTTGTTTTTTTTTTTTTGTGTGTGTGTGTGTGGTTTTTTTTTTTTAAAATGCATTGTTCTACTATTGCCAATATAAAAAGGTCAAAGAATACTGGGTTAATTCTTGTGGCAATCTTTTACTCTTTGTATCAGTTTGGGCCTATCCTAGATTTTCACAATACCCTTCTCAGCAGTACTTCCATTTGTAATCTCCAAGGCATAAGTTTTTCTTTGTATATACTTATCTCTGCCAAGTGAGGGTATTCTAGGGGTCATTTGATTTCTCCAGTGTTTCAGGAAGCTTTTAATCTAGTTGGAGAAATGAATACACACACGTATACATGAGGATACACACATTCAGTCACATATGCAGGCACATGATGCTAACTAAAACATGAATCAGTAAAAGTCAAATATCAAGTAAATAGTATAAATCATATGTTCTTCAGAAGTCAGAAAAAGATGAGGCCATTAAATATCTAGCTAAAATGAGTGTACTTCTGCTGCTATAAAGAAAAGTTTAGATATTATTTATATAGGTTTAAAACATCTGTATTATAAGAAATGCCTTTTAAAAAGAAAAATTATAAAATTAGAAAAAAACATTTTCTACACACATGGAAAAGGTAATTTTCATATTCATTTCAAAAAATAGAAAACAAAAAATGATAAACAAGGATGACCAAGAGGACGTTTGTAAAGAAAGAAAATGGTCAATAACCATAAGATGTTCAACCTCTGCATTATAAAAGAAACATAAAGCAAAGAAGCACAATACATGAGGCAGACAAAACCAGAGTCAGAATAAATCCCTGCCATCAAATTGCCACAAAGAAAAACATAAACTCAGCATTGGCTAAAATGTACGGAAAAATCATTGCTAACATACATTATTGGCGGAAATGCAGACCGGAATACATCTTTTCAAAGGGAATTAAGCAATATTTACAAAAGTTCAACTTGCATATTTTCTTTTCCTCACTCCATTGCTTGCAATCAGCATTTTAAATAAACATTTTGATATGAAAAGGTAAATGACTCTTTATTTCAGTATTTTTTTTATAATGGCAAAAATCTCTAACTGCTTAGATGTCCATCTTTGGGGAATGCAAAAACTATACTTAAACAAGTCACCAGATCAAAGCAAGGGGACACTACATGGTTCAAAATCAGGAAAGGAGTGCATCAGGAAATGCATCCTGTCTCCATAGCTTTTTGATCTATATGCAGAACAGATCATTTGAGAGGCTGGACTTTATAAGGAGGAATGTGGTATCAGGATTGGAGGAAAACACATCAACAACCTGCATTAAGCAGATGGCACAATCTTAGGCACAATCTTACTTGCTGAAATTGAGTAGAGCCTAAAATATTTGCTACAGAAGGTCAAGGCCTGTAGTCTTCAATATGAATTGAAGCTCAACATCAAGAAGACAAAGACTCTCACCACTGGGTCAATTGACAGCACCATGATAGATAGAAGAGTTTGAGATTGTTAACAATTTCAGTTTACTTGGTTCCACAATTAACAATCTTGGCAGCAGCAATCAGGAAATCAAAAGATGAGTACCTTTAGGAATATTTGCTGTAAGGGACCTCTCCAGAGTACTGAAGAGCAAGGATATCAGTCTAAAGACTAAGTTACAACTGATTCAGGTTATGGTTTTATCAATTACTTGCTATACAGCAGAGAGCTTGACAATGACTAAGCATGATAAACAAACTGCCTTTGAGTTGTGGTACTGGAGAAAAGCATTAAACATTCCATTGACTGTCAAGAGAACAAACAAGTCTGTTTTGGAGTGGCTAAAACCAAGTTACTCTTTGGAGGCAAGGATTTTGAAGCTCTGTCTGACATACTTTGGGCATGTTGCCAGGAGAGAACATTCCTTGGGGAATGGCATCATGTTCAGAAGGGTGGGCAGACAGCACAGGGGAGGAAGACCCTGGATGAGATGGATTGACGTAGTAACTGGAACAATGTGAGTTGGTGTGTCGAGATTAGTGAGACTGGCTCAGGACAGGGCATGCATCAGAGCTACTGTGCATAGGGTCGCTATGAATTGCAGGCCACTCAACATATCATGACGACAACAACATTCATAAAATATGGCTTATGCAGAGGTTTATGGACCCTGAAATACCACGCAGCGATTTAGAACAATGGAGTAGACATAAAGGCTGATTTCAAAAGATGTACAAAATGTATTAAGTAAAAATAAAGTGTATGGCATTTTATTGCATTAACAGAACGATCTTTTACATCTGAAGGACTTTCCTATGCTATCACTGTTTCCTGGCTTTCAGTTTGGCTCTCAACTCTTGATACTCTCATGTGTTTCAGACTATAACTGCTTTGCAGAGCTCTTTGGCTGTAATATTCATGGAAGTATGTTTGCATACCTTTTCAACCTATATGCAGAAGAGATTATCTGGGAGGCTGGGCTCTATGAGAAGCGTGGCATCAGGATTAGAGGAAAATTCATCAACAATCTGCTTCATGCAGGTGACACCACCCTGCTTGCTGAAACTGAAGAGGACCTAAAGCACTTGCTGCAGAAGATCAAGGACTGCAGTCTTCAATATGGATTGAGGCTCAATATCAAGAAGACAAAGATTTTCACCACTGGGCCAATTGGCAGCATCAAGATGGATGGTGAAGAGATTGAGATTGTTGACAGCTTTAGTTTTTGTGGCACCACAGTCAATACTCTTGGCATCAATAGCCAGGAAATTAAAAAACGTATTGCGATGGGAAAGTCTGCTGTTAGGGACCTCTCCAGGGTACTGAAGAACAATGGTGTCACCCTGGAGACTAAGGTGCACCTGCTACTGGCCATGGTCTTTGCAATCACTTGCTATGCATCAGAGAGATGGACAATGACTAGGAAAGATAGAAGGAGAATTGATGCCTTTGAGCTGTGGTGTTGGGGAAGAGTATTGAATATACCATGGACTGCTAAGAAAATGAACAGGTTCATTCTGGAGAAGGTTAAATCAGGCTGCTCCTTGGAGGCAAGGATTCTGAAGCTTTTTCTGACATACTTTGGGCATGTTGCAGGGGCATACCAGTCCTTGGAGAAGGACATTATGCTTGGGAGGGAGGCTGGAGGGACAGCACAGGAGAGGACGACCCTCTATGAGGTGGATTGATTTAGTGACTGAGGTAATCGGGGTAGGTGTGTGGAAGACAATGAATTTGGCACAAGATAGAGCAGGGTTTAGGGCTGTTGTACATAGGGTCGCTATGAGTTGCAGGCGATTTGACGGCACATAACAACAGCAACAACAACAACAACAGTATATATCTAGGGAGCTCTGATAGTTTAGCGGTAAGGAGGTGCACTGCCATGCCAAAGGTAATATTATATTTTTTTTCTTTAAACAATTTTGTGGATTTAAAGTATTAAAGATAAATGTAAAAAACCATACTTTGACTTGTTTTACTAAATTGTTCAAGTTCTTACTTTTGAGGAAATTATATTCAGGCATAATTGCAAAAGCTATAATTTCAGGGATAAGTGTTTACCTCAAAATTCAACTCCTCCTTCATTCTAATGAGGAGATACGGAGGGCTAGGTGTGGGTAAGGACCAAATTATGCAGGAAAAGACTAAAGTCCCCATTTGGGAACACTTACAGATGTCTAAGAAAACCTGGTGATTTAAAGTTTAAAGAATATGGCTGTTTACCAAAAAGCCAATGGTTTGAACTCATCTGCCATTCCATACAAGAATCTGCTTCTGTAAAGATTTACAGCTTCTAAAGCTCCTGTGGACAGTTCTATCAACAGGGTCATTGTGACAGTGCATTTAGACTTAAATAATTTGCCTTTCCATTGTTTCAAATTAGACCTTACACCTTTTTTCTAGGTTTGGGGGTGGGAGTGGAAAACAGATAACCTGAGGCCGAGCTACAGCATTCAATGGTAAAAGGTTTCTGTTTGCCCCACATTTTAGCAATCAAGAGTAGATGAAACAAAATACCAAAGACAGTCTAGAAGGGAAAGAAACAGCATAGAAAGCAGCAAACAGTCTTTGGGAGTCTTTATAGTGAAGTAAAAAAATCCTAGGATTAGTCTTCATGGTGGGTAGGTTTTGGGGGCTATTGGAATGGAATCGAGTTCTCAACATGTGTGAGGCTGCTAACAAAAAAGTCAACAGTTTGAGTCAATGAGCTACTCTGTGAGAGAAAGATGGGCAAATGCCTCTTATAAAAATCTACAGCCTCAGAAACCTGATGGAGGGTTGCCTTGAGTTGGAACTGACCCAACAGCAGTGAGTTTGCTTTGGCATGGAAATAAGTCTTGCGAGCTCTTCAAAGGCAGCCAGAATGACCCCTCCTTTCACCCTCCATTTGACTCCCTGGTGTCATTGTGAAGAATCCTTCCTTTGACTCTCTTGCAGTTAAGTTTTTTTTCCTCACAGCTTGGCAGCATCTATTGAAAATTAAAATGGATGCTGAGATCCAGTAGTGACATCTCTAGGTATCTCTCTTAGAGATCATTACATGCTCACAGGGGAATGAGTTCAGTGATGTTAGTGCCTCACATTTTATAATAGCCCCCCATTGGAAATGTTCTCTTAGTACATCTATGTGGGAGTGAGTTAAGAAAGAAAAATGTGGTGCAGTCATAAGAGGAAATACTATGCAGCGTATGAAAAGAATGAACTAGGTACATACTTACATAAAAAAACTCCCAAATGTACTTTGCATTGGGTAAAAAAGCAAATTGCAATACAGTATGATACTTTTATGAAAAATACACACAAAATGTATATATTTTTGTGAGTTATGAATGTGTGCGTCAGTAAGAGTAGGCTTAAAGTAACCTCATCACCTCCAGGAGGAAGGGAAAGGGACTGAGACTGAGAACCCTACCTGATCCTACACCTACCTCACAATCTCTGTTGTGCTGAAGTCTATTGTTCTAACCCCTGTGTCAGTCTGTCCCTGAGTGCTGGGGAGAAGGTGCCCTTGGATGATCAGTCATTTTCTTTCTTTTTTAATTTTATTATTTTTTTTAAATTTACAGCATATTCTTCCCATTTAATTTTTTCTCATTCA
>NW_006399845.1:5764657-5774334 GCF_000299155.1 Elephantulus edwardii | reverse complement strand
TTGCTATTGTGAACAAAGCAGCAATAAACATGGGTGTGCATATATCTGCTTGGGTGGTAGTAGTGGGAATAATACTTTAAAGTGGTTTTCTTTTGGAAACCACAGGATTGCAGAGTTTGGTGGGCAGAGGGAGAAGGTGAAGAAATTAGGAACGATCAGAGGGGACTCCAAAAGACAGTGTAAAGTCAGCATAGATCAATGGCTATTCTTTTAGAAAACACACTGTATGGGAATAATTGTATGAAACACAATGTGAGTAAAGGAGTGTGTGAAACACAATGTATACAAATTTTGTATGCAAATCAATATAAAATAAATTTTTAAAAAATAATTAGGAGACATGCATTGGGGAGAGAGGAGGGGTGGGAAGGAGAAAGGAGAGAAGAAAACGTGCAATAATTGAAAAATTAATAAAAAATAATTAGATACTTAAATATAATTGAAAAATGCTGTACAAGAGAAAGTCAGTGTGAGTTTGTAGATCTTTTTGAGAAGCTTAAATATACTAACCAATCTCTCCAAGAAGGACAGCATTTAGAATTGATTTCCACACGTGTTTGACCTCTTCTTTCTTCCATTCTTTCACCTCCAACAAAGAGCACCTATTAACTTGTTACCCAGATTGGTAAAAGGTAGAGTTATGAAGGTGACAGTTCTTAAATTGCCAGCAAAATTATGTTGATTGGTCTTGCTGGTGGCTGGCTTTTGATAAAGATTCTAGCAAGACAAGCGTTGAGATTATGTGTAGTTTTGCTAGTAAGAACTTAAATTTCACTTTCATAAAAGCCTGCTGTCCAGTCAAGCAGAAACACTCTGCCGCTGGTATGTGCTACAGACGCCAGTTTGGCTCTCACGGGGACTGGCATATAGCGGACACGCATCGTTGTAATAATAACCTTTAATAGCGAGGTAAGGAAACAGATCACCAAGCCAGCAGCTCAGCTCCAGTCAGGGCAGGCTATGAAGGGAGGTGGGGGGTGAGATCAAAGACCCAGGTTTAGAGAGTTTGTGGGCTTGCCAGATACTGGGCCTCTCTTGCAGAATTCATTTCTGCTCTTTCTCAATTTCTTGGCAGACACAGTGCCGTTTTAGCCACGGCTGACGTCTGTCTAAACTGAGTAGGAGCCTCTGATGATACATTATCAAAAAGACCAAACCAATTATCCGGTTAATTTAGAACAAGCACCTACATTATCTTCAACTCCACAAAACGACCTTCTCATAGCAATTAATAAAACCAAACTCATTGCTATTGAGTCAATTCCATCTCACGGTGACACTGTAGGACAGAGTAGAACTTCCCCACAGGGCTTGCACGGCTGTAATCTTTATAGAAGCAGACGGTTGTATTTTTCTCCTGTGGAGAAGCAGTAAAGTTTATGTATTAAAATTATAACTATGTAATAAAAAGGCAAAGCCGGCAATAATTGGGCCTTGAAGTCTTCATATGCTTTCCGACAATGAACAGCTCAGATAAATTGTGACAGGTAATGATTAACTAGAAATGTCTAAGCTTTGGAGACTAAAATACATAAATTCAAGTATGACCATCAGTGGAAGCTTTCAGCATTGTTCTAATACGTTTTCTTTTATCAGGGCCCTATTCCAGGACCGGAAAATTGGAGTCAGAAGAAATACAGTGAGAATACTTTTTATTTTTTTTTAAATATTTCATTATTTTAAAATCTATTTTATTTGATTGAAAGTTTAGAAATCTTATTGAGTCATACAATAGCTAAGCAAACCCTTATGATATGCTGCTATCCCTTTCACTCACCCTCTTCATTTATTAGTATCCCCCTCTCTTTTCTTTTATTTCCTCCCACTGCCATTTAATCTATAGTATATGTCTTGTTCCAGATCTTCAATTGTAATACATGTAATGTCTGATCATCTATTCATTTGAGATCGAACTTCCCTTCATATAGATTGAACTATTCTAATAAAGGAATTATCTATCCACAGAATGTTATTTTGATGAAAGGATGACGGGACTTTTTCTCATGTACCTTGGAAAGGTTATCAGGAGGAATCAATCCCTGGAGAAAGATGTTTGGTAAAGCAAATGGTCAGAAAAAAAGAGGAAACCCTTCAGTGAGATGAACTGAGACAGTGACTGAAATAACAGGTTAATGCACAACAGAAATTGTAAAGATGCGCCAGGCTATGGCAGTGTTTGTCCTGTCACACAGAGAGTTGCTATAAGCTGGGACTGACTTGACATATAACAAAAGCAGCAACATGTTAGATGGAACTTTGTGTTCAAGGCTCAATTGTTCAGCAGCGCAGTGAGCTGGTAAGGAGCAAAGGCTTTGGAGCTGGTGCCTGGGTCCAAATCTCAGGCGCTCTGTGCCCTGGCTGTGCATACTCTAGCAAGGTTCCTCTTAGAAGAATGCAAAGGGTCAGAGAAAAAAAATATTAAGTGCCAAGTACAGTACTTGGCACAGAATGAGCGCTCAACAAAGGGAAGAGATCGTTGTCAGCACAGTTCTCATTATCATTTCATCAACATCATCTTTATCATATTTACAACTGCTCAGATAGCAATTCGACTTCTATTTTGAAAGAACTGTTATATAGGTTCTATATACAAGACATATCCTAGTCAGTGATGGGACAGTGCCCTTTTCTTTACTATGTCTTAGAAATAGTTTTTCAAAAAGGTCACTTGGTGGTGGTGTGTTTTTCTTAGTTGCTGTTGAGTAGATTCTGGCTCACGGTAATCTCATGTGGTACAGAGTAGAGTGCTCCACAGGGATTTTTGGCTGTAATCTTAACAGCAACAAATCTCTAAACAGTTTTCCCCATGGTACTGCTTGATAGGTGTGAACTGCCAAGCTTGAGGCTAGCAGTCAAATGCAAACCTTTGTACCACCTAGGAACGTGCATAGGGGTTTCTGGTGGCATGGTGGGTAGAGTTGTGTTGCCCATACAAGGACAAGTGGTTTATATTCAATAGTTGCTCTGCAGGAAAAAGATGGACAATCTCCTCTTGTCCAATTTATAAACTTTAAAAATCTGCTGGGAGGTCAGCTATGCATTAGCTCTGACTTGATGGCAACAAATCAGTGAGTGAATGAGTGAGAGACTTCAGTAAACCAAACCTGTTGTTGATTTAGACATACAATAACTCTGTATGACATAACTGCCTCATAGGCTTTCCAATGTTGTAGTGCATGTTGCCTGGAGGGACGAGTCCTTGAAGAAAGACATCTTGCTTGGAAGGGTGGAGGAACAGCACAGGAGAGGAAGACCCCAGATGACATGGATTGACACAATAACTGGAGTAATGGGGGGTAGGTGTGACTGAGACAGTGATATTTGCTCATGGTATGGCAGGGTTCAGAGCTATTGTGCACAGGGTCGCTAAGAGTCATATTCGACTTGATAAAACATAACAACAATAAGTGAACATGCAATGCTCTTTGGAGGCTAGGATGGCAGAGCTTTATCTCTCATATTTTGGGCATGTTGTTAGGAGAGGCTATACCTTGGAAAGAGATGTAATGCCTAGAAAGGTGGAAGATCAGCGAAAGAAAAGAAGACCCCAATGAGATGGATTGACACGGTGACTGCTGTAATAGGCTCAACTATAGTAGAGATGGTGAAGGTGGCACAGGATTTGACAAGGTTCAGATCTGTTGTTCATAGAGTTGCTGTAAGTCGTGCTTGACTGATGGCACCTACCAACAATAATCTTATCAAAAGCAGACTGCCATCTTCATCTCCATGGAGCAGCTGGTGGGTTTGAACTGCTAACCTTTCAGATGGCAATCAGGATGCTTGGAAGACTATTGGAAGTTGTGAATTAGTGCTTCTACAGTTCTTCCAAGCTTTTACCTAATGAAGTTTATAGTCCTTGATTTTAGTCTTAGGTCCTTGATCCACTTTGTGTTGGTTTTTTGAATGGTGTGAGATGTAGATCTTGTTTGAGTTTTCTGCCGATGGTTTTCCAATTTTGCCAACACCATTTGTTAAGAAGGCTGTCATTTCCCCACTTAACTGATTTCATCTCATAAAAAAATTAGTTGACCATAGGTAGATGAACTGATTTCTGGGTTTTCAATTCTATTCCATTGATCTTTGTGTCTATCTTTGTACCAGTACCACAATGTCTTGACCACCATGGTAGCGTAGTAGGATTTGAAATCAGGGAGTGCTATGCCTTCCACCTTGTTTCTCTAGTTAAAGAGTGCTTTGCTTACTTGGGGTCTCTTTGCATTCTGAATGAAATTGGAGATTACCTTTTCCAGCTCCTTAAAGAATGGAACTGATATTTGTATTGGGATTACATTGAACGTGTAAATTGCCTTTGGTAGGATTGTCATTTTCACAATATTGAGTATTCCTATCCATGAGCAAAGGATATTCTTCCAATTCTCCAGGTGTCTTTCTGTTTCTTGTAGTAATGTTTTATAATTTTCTTTGAATAAGTCTTTTGTATTTCTAGTTAGACTTACTCTCTATTTAATCTTGTGATTAGCTATTGTGATTGTTTGTGGTTTTCCTTAGCTCCAGTTCTATATTATCTTTGTCACTGCAGAGAAATCCAATATTTTTGAATGTTGATCTTGTATCTTGCCACTTTGCTGAATTGTCAACTATGTCCAGTAATTTTCTTGCTGAATCTTTAGGGTTATCTAAGTATACTATGACTACATAATGATTAAGGGGCCAATAGAACAAGAAGATATAGCAATAATAAATATCTATTCACCAAATGAAAGACCTTTAATATATAGAAAACAAACATTAACAAAACTGAAAAAGGAAATAGACAACACTACTATAGTAATTGGCCACTTCAATATACACCCTCTCAAGAAAAGACAGAACTTTCAGAAAAAAGGTCGACAAAGATGCTGAAGAATTAAACCACAAAATAAACCAACTAAGTCTCATAGATATTTATAGGTTAATGAACCCCAAAACCACAGTATACCTTATTCTCCAATATTCATGGAATGTTCTCCAGAATAGATCACATATTAGGACACAAGGCAAGCATCAATGAGTTTTAAAAAGTATATAAATAATACAAAGCATCTTCTCAGACCACAAAGTTATAAAATTATAAATGAGTAACAAGAGGATAAAGGAGAAAAAAATACATTTGAAAACAGAACAACACCTTGTTTAAACATGAGTGAGTACTGTTGTTGTAATCAAGTGCTATCAAGTCGCAGGCGACTCATAGCAACCCTATGAAGGAAAGTCCTTGACGCTTGGGTGCCTTTCATCCTCTCTCCAGGTTCGTAGGGTTTCCAGAGGCAAGCTATTACGGAAGTGGATGCCACTTCTCCTTCCAAGCTTGTTTGAATCGGGGTCTCCACCTCACTCTCTGTCCACATTGGGTAACTAACCATTAACGCATTTGACACATCAGTGTCACAGTGTTCAGCCTCACAGCAAGCATAAGTGTCCACTGTACGGCAACTTGTACACCAGGGCTATATGACCTAGAGGAATGTCTGAAAAAACAATGAAAGGCAGCCCGAGGGCCCTACAGTGTCTTCCCAGCCCACCATGTCCAAGTGCTGGCAAACTCCCTGCCCTAGACCCCCAGTTCATCTGGCAGGTCTGCCCTGCCAACCCCCTTGTGGGCCCCCCAAAACCACCACACATGCCCAGAGTCCTCAAACCTATTGTGCCTCCAGAAGCCAGAGACCAGATTCAGCTGACTTTAATATCCCAAGACCTAGGCTGAGTGGGTGCTAGAAGAAATAAAAATGAAGTTCAAAAGCATCTTAAAACAAATGACAATGAAAACACAACTTACCAAAACTTCTGGGAAATAGCCAAAGCAGTAATCAGAGGTCAATTTATAGCAATAAGCAAACACATCAAAAGGCAGGAAAAAAATCACCATTAACTCTCTAACCCAACATCTACAACAAATTGAAAAAAAAACAGCAAGAAAACCTGACACTCTCCAAAAAAACCTGAAAGTCTAAAAATTAGTGCAGAAATAAATGAAATAGAAAACAGAAAAACAATGCAAACCATCAACAAAACCAGAATTTGGTTCTTCGAAAAGGTCAATAAAATTGACAAACCACTAGAAAAATCACAAAAGAAAAGAAGGAAGAGACACAAATAATCTGAATAAGGAATGAAACTAGCAATGTCACAACAGAACCAACTAAAATAAAAGGTTAACAATGGAATATTATGAAAAACTAAACTCAAACAAATATGAAAACCTAGAGGAAATGGATAGACAAATACCTAGAAAATCACACTCTACCTAAACTGACACAAACCAAAATTGAACACCTGAGCAGACCCATTACAAAAGAAGAAATTAAAAAAAATAATAAAACAACTTCCATTCAAAAAAAAGCCCTGGACCAGTTGTTTTGCAAGTTAATTTTATTAAATTTTCAGAGAAGAACTGTCATCAATTCTACATAAACTATTTCAGAAAATAGAAAAAGATGGAATTCTCTCAGACTCATTCTATGAAACAAATATATCCTTGATACTAAAACCAGGTAAAGATACCACCAAAATAGAAAACTATACGCCAACATTTTTCATGAACACAGATGCAAAAATCCTGAATAAAATCCTGGCCAATAGGATCCAAGGATACATCAAAACGATAATTCACCACGACCAAGTGGGATTCATAACAGGATGTAAGGATGGTTCAACATAAGAAAAGCAAACAATCTTTTCAAAGTGTGCAAAGCAAAGATGTTACTTCTAGGTGGGCCTGATCCTAAACTATGTTATTTTTAAACATATGAATAAAATCTTGATGAAGATTATTTTAAAAAATGCTGGAAGCAGTATATTGACAGAGAATTACCATAAATTCAAGTTGAATTTAAAACAGGCCATAGGACGAGGGATATCCTTACTGATGTTAGATGGATTTTGGCTAAAGGCAAAGAATACCAGAAATTTGTTTATTTGTGGTTTATTGATTATGCAAAGGCATTTGACTACAACAAATTATTTGACTATAACTAATTATGGACAACCCAGGTTACATCATGTTGTTGTTGTTAGGAACCACTGACTCCCACAGCTCATAGTGACCCCATTAACAAGGGATCCAACCTTGCCCTATCCTGCAGCATTCTCACAATCTTGGACATTCTTTTTTTTTTTTTTTTAAGAAAAGAAATTTATTATTACTTATGCCATCATTCACTTTTATATAATTATTCATATACATTGAAGTTTCATCATGATTGCACATTCTCCAAGACAGTACTATTTGTTTTCTTGGTAGCCCATGATATATTCTTCCCCAACAAGACAAACTAAAGGCATATTTTCCCCCCTGTCATTCTTATTCACTCTCCAACTTTCAGATGCATACTAAGTACTTGAAAAGACTGTAGCTTGAATCAGGCACATCTTAGCTTGTAAATGGACATCCTTGCTCTTTAGCACTTTGGAGAAGTCCTTGGCTGTAGATTTTTCCCAATGCAACATGTCTTTTGATTTCTTGACTGATTTTACCCTGGTTTTTATTGTGGATCTAGGTAAAATGAAATCATTGACAACTACAATCTTTTCTCTAGCTATCACATTGTTGGTACAGTGACTCTATATATTCCTTCCACCTTCTTTTGATAATTTCTGGATCATCCAAGATTTGCCCATCACATCCTTCAGTATTGTAACTTGAAACTTGAATTTGTTTTTAAGTACTTTCAGTTTGAGAAATGCTTAAAGAGTTCTTTCCTTTTCCATTTTCTAACCCCAGGTCTTTATAACTCTGTTATTATGCTTTGTCTTCTCATACTCTTCTTTGAAATCTTCTATTCATCTCTTTTATATTGGCATTTGCTTCCTTTGTTTTAGCTTCTTGATGCTCTGGTACAATTTTTAGAGTCTCTTCTGATACCTGTTTTGCTGTTTTCTTTCTCTTCTGTCTTTGTCATGACCTTTTCCTTTCTTCATACATGATATCCTTAATGTTATCCCACAACACATCTAGTCTTTGATCATTAGTGTTCAATGCCTCAAACCTATTACCAAGATGATTTTTAAATTCAGGTAGGATATAGTCATGGTTATATTTTGGACCTTCTGGATTTATTTTAACTTTCTTCATCTTTGACTTGAACTTGCACATTAGCAATTGATGGTGCATTCCAATGTCAGTGCATGGCCTAATTTTGACTGTTGACATTAAATATCTCCAATGATTCTTTCCACAGATATAGTTAAGTTTACTTCTGTGCAGTGCATCAGATGAGATCCTTGTGTGTCGCCACCATTTGTGTTTTTTAAAAAAGAGTTTTACTCTACAGCCAGGAGAAGATAAAATAGATGAATGGGACCTTTTAAAAATCAAATCCCTATGCACCTCCAAAAACTTCTTCAACAGGGTAAAAAGGGAAGCACAGATTGGGAAAAAGTATTTGGTAATGACATGTCAGATAAGATATCTAGAATTTATAAAATACTTGAGCATCACAACAAGATAAAGGTAAAGAATCCAATTGAAAAATGGGTACAGGATATGAACAGACACTTCACCAAAGAAGACATTCAGATGGCTAACAAACACATGAAGAAATGTTCAAAATCCCTAGCTCTAAGAGAGATGCAAATTAAAACAACTATGAAACATCATCTCACTCCAGGCAGAATAGCAAAATTTAACAGAACAGCAAGCAACAAATGCTGGCAAGGTTGTGGAGAACCTGGAACACTTATTCACTGCTGGTGGGAGTTGAAAATGGTGCGGCCGCTGTGGAATGTGGTATGACGCTTTCTCAAAAAGTTGCAAACAGAGATACCATTTGACCCAGCAATTCCACTACTGGGAATATACCTCAAAGAGACCATAACTGACATCCAAGTAGATATATGCACACCCATGTTTATCACATCATTGTTCACAATAGCAAGGAGTTGGAAACAACCTATGTGCACATCAACAAAAGCATGGATAGAGAAGCTTTGGTATACTCACACAATGGAATACTACGCTGCATTGAAAAACAAGGAACTCATGCAATATTATTCAAAATGGGTGACCCTGGAGGCATTATGCTGAGTAGAATATCTCAGTCACACAGGGACAAATATTGCATACTGCCACTGTTGCAAAACAGAACTGACACTGGGGTTTGGTGGAGATTGAGAAAGATTGGACAAATAATGTATACTGCACTGAAGCAGATGAGGGAGAAACTATTTAAAAGGGATATGTGACTAGTTATTTTTGTCATGACAGGAGTCCAGAACAAGGCTGCATAGTGGAGTGGACCTGGGGGAGTGATTGTAAAACTATGAAAGAATTTTTCTTTTTTTTCCCAAAGACAAGAGTTTACTGGGGGCAAGGGGTGGGCGGGAAGAAAATGGCAACAATGGATGAATGGAAATCCAGGGAAGGAGTGTTTCTTTCAAACGAGTCGCCTGCGACTCAGAGCAACCCTATGTACAACAGTAGAAAAGTGCAGCAATGAATGAATGGAAATCCAAAGTCTGTAATTTTCAATGAAATTAATAATAAATATAAAAAAAGGAAAAAAGGGTCTGTGGCAGAATATTTTGTGTCTAATGTTGTTTGTTGTTATGTGCCGTCGAGTCGCCTGCGACTCATAGTGACCGTATGTACAACAGCCCTAAACTCTGCTCTGTCCTGTGCCAATCGCACTGTCTCTGACACTCCCATCCCAATTATCCCAGTCACTGAATCAATCCAC
>NW_006399845.1:5764031-5764557 GCF_000299155.1 Elephantulus edwardii | reverse complement strand
GATATATGATTGGGTATTATGGTCATGACAAGAATCCAGAATGAAGGTTGCATAGTGGAGTGCACTGGGTAGGGGGGATTGTACACCAATGAAAGAATATTTCTTTTACTTTTCAAAGAAAAGAACAAACTGGGGGGGCGGGTGTGGAGAACAGGGAGAAAAAATGCAACAATGAATGAATGGAAATCCAAAATCTCTGTAACCGTTCATTAAAATTAATAAAAAAAGAGAAAAAAATAATAAAAAAAGAGTTTTGCAATGAATAAATCATTGATAGTACAACATTTCATGATTCAATCTCCATTCTTATTTCTGTCACCACATACATAATTTCTGATTACCATTTCTTTTTTTTTTTGTTTCCGACTTTCGCAGTTCACTCACCAACTGTGATTAATGCATCTTAATTGTGTGTTTAGTTGGATTTCTCTACAGCAACAAAAAGAATAAAGAGCCAGAACTAAGAGAAACAATACCTTTCACAATAGCTGATCACAAGATTAAATACTTGGGAATAAATTTAACC
>NW_006399845.1:5746972-5755963 GCF_000299155.1 Elephantulus edwardii | reverse complement strand
TGCAAAAGTTGGTAGAATTCCTTGATTTCTTAATCTTTGCCTCTCCAAAGTACTAAAGCCTACCAAAGATGTCACCTTAAATAGTAAGGTGTACCTGATTCAAGCTATAGTCTTTTCAATTACATGCTATGCATCTGAAAGTTGGACAATGAATAAGAATGGCAGAAGAAGAGTCTATGCTTTTGAGTTAGGGTGTTGGAGAAAAATTCTGAATGTCTCATGTACTGTCTAAAGAACAAACAAATATGTGTTAGAGAAAGCGCAACCAGGATGTTCCTTAGAGGCAAGATGGTGAAACTTCATCTCACATACTTTGGTCATATTGCTAGGAGGGGTAAGTTCCTTTGGAAAGGTGAAAGGTCAGCAAAGAATAGGAAGACCCTCAAAATGATGGATTGACATAATAACTGTAGCAATGGGCTTAAGTATTTCAGAGCTGAGGAGAATGGCACAGGATAAGGAAAGGTTCAGAACAATTCTTCATAGTATTGTTATAAGTTATACTTGATGTGAACATCACAGTGTTCATAGCATGTAAGTGAAAATATCATAACTTCAATCAGTCACATCTTTGTCTTTAACTTGACATCTTTGTGCTCTACATATTCAGAGAAGCAAGGATAAAGAAATCAAGGAATTCTATCAACTTTTGCTGCCTGCAGTTGACTAAACATACAATCAAGACACTTAATATTAACTGAGAACTGGATTTATTATTAATTTCAGTAGAGGAGCACTGAGGCAGTGTTCCTAGAATTTCCTTTCAGTATTTGTGTATATCTCTCTAATTTTGAGGAGAGAATGTCTGGTTCTTTAAATCTTCAAGTTCTAGTCTCCACTCTTTAGAGTTGTGGGGTGAGAGTTCTGTGAATGAAACTTATTTTTGTGATTCTCAGCCTGCTACTAAATCAATTCATTACAGCACTCTGTAGTCTCCTTTGTTGATGCCAAGAAAATATTTGAGATATCCATAATTATTAGTTGTTATTATTACATAACTGAAAGAAATGAAGGTGGAAAAGACATACACATACACAAACATCAAATACATACACATGCATATTTTTTAAAGTTATTGTAGACATTTGCCAGCACTGAAAACATTTAATAGAAAAGGGGAATAGTTTAAAAATCTTTGCCTCATCATTGTCTCTTTCATTTGTTTTTAATGTATGTGAACTAGCTGAACCCATTTGACTGTGTCTATACAATTTCTGGATTTAATATGTGCTGTCTAACAGCTTTTCAAAAGAAAACAGCTTCATTGAATCCTTGGGGCCCACACACAATACATATTAAAGGCCAACCAGAAATAAGTCACTACTAATCATAAAAACTTATGAAGATTCTTTTTCTCAAAAAGTACATTTCAAAGCTTTAAGTGAAATGTATATTGCTTAATAAAACCCATACTTTTGAGGAGAGAGTAAAAGCAATTAAAAAAGACAAGCAGAACAAACAATTCAAGTTCCAAGAGATTGGGGGAGGAGGAGAAGAACTCATGGATGGCTAAACTATCTTTTTATATAAGTTAAAAAATTAGTATAAACCTCAGAAGTCCAGAAAGTGCCTATTAGTTATGATTTAGAAAATGTTAAAAGAGCACAGGAAATTTCAGGGTTTTATTTTGATAGGTATGATTCCACTTTTGAAGGGCATTCTGTGTTTTCAGATAAATTCACTGTCCAAGGAAGCAGATCTGCCTGTGGTTTTATCAATAGCATTTTTCAATTGGGCATGTTGTTGTTGTGTTATCTGTGGTCCAGTCACCTGTGACCCATAGTGACCCTATGAATAGCAGCTCTGAAGCCTACCCTGTCCTGAACCAGTCTCAATGACTCAAACACATCTACCCATTCTATTGTCCAAGTTACTCTATCAATCCTTCTCAGCTGAGGGTCTTCCTCTCCTGAGCTGTCCCCCCACCCTTCTGAACATGATGTCCTTCTTCAAGGATTGGTCCCTCTTGACCATCTACCCAAAGAATATGAGATAGAGCTTCAAAATCCTATCCTGCAAGGAAAGACTTGGTTTTACCCTCTCCAAGACCTATTTGTTTTCTTGGCAGTCAATGATATGTTCAATACTCTTCAATACTTCTTCTAGCATTACAACTCAAAGGTATTAATTCTTCTGTCATCCTTAGTTATTGTCCAACTGCCTGGTGCATTGTCCAGCTCTCAGATGCATAGAAAGTACTTGCCAAGATCATGGCCTGGAATCCAGAATATTAAGACTAAAATGGCAGACATGTCCAACATACTTGAAGGACAGAAAAGTAGAACAGAAGAGATGGAGGAGAGAGTCAGTGAATTGGAAGACAAGACCTCAACAGAAACATACTAGAGGAAAAATCAGAGATGAGACAAGAAAATGAAGAAAATAGAATAGTGTGGAATTAAATCAAAAGGAATAACATATATGATTGGAATTACAGAATATGAGAGGGATAGGGAAATCACTGGGAAAATTGTGGAAGAGGTACTAGAAGAAAAATTTCCAGGTATTATGAAGAATGATGAAATCCCCATTCAGGAAGCTCAGAAAACACCAAATAGTCTAGACCCCAGACAGAAAACATTAAGACATATCATAGTCAAATTCTCCAAAATAAAAGATAAGGAAAAAATACTGAAAGGTGCATGAGGAAAACAATGAGTAACATACAAAGGAAAAGGAATAAGGTTAAATTCTGATTTTTCAGCAGAAACCATGTGAGCAAGAAGACAATGGGATGGCATATACAGAAAGTTGAATGAAAACAATTGTCTACTGAGGATCCTGTACCAACAAAGCTCTCCATGAAATATGAAGGAGAAATCACATCTTTTGCAGAAAAGGAAGAACTTAAGGAATTTGTGAAAATAAGACCAAACTGACAAGAACTTTTAAGGAAAGTCCTTCAAACAGAGACACCAAAGGAAAGTGGATGAACCATTAAAAAAAATAAAAAAGAAAAGAAATGAAAAAAGAAACAAGAACAAAAGAAACATACCAAATGACAATGATAAAAACCTGGCCTGTAAATAATCACACTTAATGTGAATGGACTAAATGCACTAATCAAGAAAAAACTAGTAGCAGAATGGATAAAAAAACCCCAAAACCCATCAATGTGTTGTTGACAAGAGACACATCTAATAAATGAAGAGAAAGATAGACTCAAAATCAAAGAGGAAAAGAATATATCAAGCAAATGACATCCACAAAATAGCAGGAGTTGCAATACTACTCTCTGATAAAAAAAGACTTCAGAATAAAAATCACCATAAAAAGATAAGGAAGGACACTATATAATGATTAAAGGCACAGTAAATCAAGAAGACATAACATTAGTCAACATTTGTGCACCAAATAATAGACCTGCTAAATACATAAAATGACTGCTAACAGAATTGAAGAAAGCTATAGACAGCTGCACAATAGTTATAGGAGGTTTTAATGCACCACTCTAGCAAGAGGATAGGTCAACTCAAAAGAAACTTAACAAAGATGCAGAAGACTTAAACTACACAGCCAACTTGAACTTGTGGATGTATTCTGAGCACTGCACCCAACTAAAACTCAATTCACTTTCTTCTCAAGTGTACATGATACATTCTCCAGAACTGATCACATATTAAGACACAAAGCAAACCTCAACAAATTAAAAAATATTGAAATAACAATACCATAAATCTACAAATTAATCACAAGAGGATAAAGCTTACTAAAGTCACCAACATCGAAGCTAAATAACACTCTTTTAAAACATGATTGGGTTATAGACTAAATAAAGAATAAAATAAAAAAAGTTCCTCAAAACAATGATAATGAGAATACAAGGCAACAAAACCTGTGAGATGCAGGTAAGGCAGTCTTCAGAGAACAGTTCATGGCAATAGGCAAATGCACAAAAAAATGAAGAAGCAAGATTAATGATCTAACTCAACACCTTCATCAAATAGAAAAAAAAAATGCACAATTTAACCCATAGCCTCTAGAATAAAGAAAATTACAAGGACAAGAGCTGAAATTGATGAGATAGAAAATAGATAAACAATAGAAAGCATCAATTAAACTAGGAGCTGTTTTTTTAAAGATTCAATAAAATTGACAAACCACTTGTAAACATAACAAAAGTAAAAAAGGAGACAGAAATAACTTGATTAAGGGATGATAGAGGTGACAACACAACAGAAACAGAGGAAAGTAAATCGATAATAGCAGACAATCATTGTAGAATGAGTACTAGGATCCAAGGTGGTTTGCTTAATCATAGAGTTGCACAATTTGATGGGTGGAGGGATGGGTAGTTAAAGGAAAGGGGAAAGATGTGGTGTGAAAAGCGATGTATAAGAACTTTGGAAGTAAATCAGTATAACATTTAAAACTCTCTCTCACACACACACACACACACACACACACACACACCACCACCACCAGAAAAAACCCCAAAACAACAGAAAAAAGATCATGCACTTCGGTCTCTAGATTCACATCATTACTTTCCAATAGGGCATGGATGTTTAAAAATTGCATCTGAAATTATGTATACTACATGGATTAATTTAAGTACAAAACAGAAGTTGTTTAAGTTATTTTTGCTACATAAAAACAACACCTGTCATAGTAAAACCTTCAGACTATTACAATAAAGAACATTGTTACTGTAGTTGGGTGTCCTCTACTTTGTTCTGCCTGGTGGTGACATTATACAGAACTAAACTCTGCCTGATCTTTCTCCACTATTTTAAAATCCAATCTTCTAATGACTGTATCAATTCTTCTCACTGAAATAATTCTTTACTTTCACTGACCCTCCACTTGTCCAAGTATGGTTCCCATTTCCAGGGACTGACCCCTCTGGACAACATGCCCATGTTGTGTTAGATAAGTTTCACCATCCCCACTTCTAAGAAGCCCTTTGATTTCACTTCCCTTGAGATAGATTTGTTCGTATTTTGGCCCTCCATAATATATCCAATGTTCTTTGTGAACACCACAATTCAAAGATATCAATTCTTTAGTCATCCTTATTCAGAGTCCAACTTTTGCATGCATATGAAGCAATTGAAAGGATGTCTTGGACTAGGCACACTTAGGCTTTAAACTGACATTTGTGCTCTTCAGCACTTTGTTGTATTTCTTTCCTTGTATGATTTCTGTTGAGAAATTGGAACTTAATCTTATTTGCTCTCCTCTGTAGGTCGCTGATTGTTTTTCTTAAACTGTTTTTAGAATTTTCTCCTTGTCTTAGATTTTGAACAATGCTAACTATGATATACCTTAATGTTTTTCTTTTAAAGTCTGTCCTGTTTGGGGCTCAGCTTCTTAGATGTCTATTTTCTCATTTTTCATAAAACCTGGAAAATTGATTCTAGTAACTCTCCCACAATTTTCTCAGTGTTTTCCCCACCCTTATTTCTGTACTTGAATTCTTATTCCATTTATTTTATTCCTATTGATGGTATCCTACACAATTCTTTTGAATTTTTCATTTTCCTTCTTTCATATTTTTGGCCTTTTCCTATAACTTATCAGTACTGGAGCTCTACCTTCTATTTCACTGATTCTGTGTTCCATCTCTTCAATTCTGCTGTTCTGTTCCTCCAACATGTTTACAACTTTTGAAATGTTGATCTTATTTTTCTGAGTTGATGTTTTTTTTTTGTTTTCCTATGGTTTCTGATATTTCATTGGTTTCATTTGCTTTGCCTTGTATTGATTTTTTAAAAATTCTGAAGTTTGCTTGCAGATTCATTCAATTCTTTAGAGCTTTCTTCCATCCTATGAAAACACTTATTCTTCTGCATTCCCTCTCAGAGAATGCCATCAGTCTTTCTCCTATTGGAGATCCACTGACTCCATGTTTTGATCACTTTTTTGGATGACATCTTGTTTTGGTTTTTCATGTGGTTTGAAGATAACTACTGTTTCTTTTTTTTATGTTTATAATTTACTTTTACTGTGATCAAGCTCTGAGAATTTGACTGTTAACCACAGATTTTTAATTTCAAAGCACTTTTTTACCTTATTCTGGAGTAGTCCTTTTTATTTGGATTTATACAGTGTAATTTGATATTGTAATATTTTTTTATTTACATTTTTTTATTAATTTAGTTTACTGTTTCTTGAACATTGAGATGATGGTGCAATTGTAGATTTTTAAAACTTCTTTTCTTCTGGCATATGTGTGATATCTGATGGGGGTCTGTTTGTTCTCTGCAACATACTATTGGTTGGAAGTGATGGTAATTGTTCATGGTTGATGTTTAATGCTGAATGAGTGAAGTAGATGTTGGGATTTGCTATGACGGAATATGTGGGTGCTCTAGTCTTGTGTATTATGGGATTTACAATAAGAGTATTGCAGAAAAAGACCCCGTGAAGATACTGGTATATTGTCTTTCCCCGTGGTGGAAGGAATCTTCGAGTCTTTGCTGCCTCTCTATGAATCAGAGATTCTTTGTGAAATGGAGCCTCTCTTTTGCAGTCAATCTTGTTTTATTGCACCTTTGGAGTGGGGTGGGAGGCTTTGATGAACCAATGGCAAGAACGGTGCTGACAAGTCAAAGGCTGGGGCCAGAATCCACCAGTTGCTCTTCAAGAGAAAATTGCTCCCCCATGAAATCCATAGACTATGAGAATCTGCCATGAATTTATAGCAGGGTCAGCTATGATGACATGCAATAACAGCAGCTTTTTGTCTTTAAATATTTCTCCTGGCTAGTTTGTGCTCATGTGGAACCTACATATATGATCAAAAAGCAGTAATTCAAACAGAACAAGGGGATACTGTGTGGTTTCAAATCAAGATAGGTGTAAATCAGGGTTGTATCCTTCCTCTAGAACTATTAAATCTGCATACTGAGAAAATAATTTGAGAAACTGAACTATATGAAGAAGAATGTGTTATCAGAATTGGAGGAAGGCTCATCAACAACTTTTATTATGCAGATGACAGTTCATATCTGTTGCAGTCGCTTTGGGTGCATTTATTTGTAGGGTGGGCTCTCAGGGCTTTACGAGGCTGCTGGCTATCAGGTTGTATGCAGTAATTAGGGTTTATGCCATGGTGTAGGGTTGCAGGTGAAGTCCATAGACATGGCTTTTGTGTTAAAAGGTTGCTCTTTCTATTGTACACAAATCTCCAATTCACTGCATATGTACTTGTCTCAGGCACCAAGTTTGAAACAACATTACTGAAGAATTTCCTCCTCCCTATCAGGAAAGCACTTCTTCTTCAAGGCTCAAGATGGCATTGGCCTGCTGGCTCTAGGGGAAGGGTCATGACAAGGGGTCCTCCTGCTCCCCAGAAACTTGTCCTTCCATTCTGATGGAAGTTTGCTCAGCTGGCCATCTGTGGGCAGCAGAAATATGAGGCCTTGGATTCTAGAGATAGTGGTCCTGTACTGGCAGACTCAGTTCTTTATTTTTGGTGGTTTTCTCTCTTCCCTTATTGTGAGACCTGGGTCTAGACAGACTTAGTATCCTGTGTTGTCATGTGTTTTTGTTTATATGGTCCTTATTCATGCCTTTGGAGTTTTGGTGGTCTACAAGAAACTTCGCTGTAATCCCAAAGACATGCGACTGGAATTCATCAGATGCTCTGCAGAGAAGGAAGGGCAGTCTCCTCCCATGCAATTGACTGCCTTTGAAAACCCACTGGAGGGTCAGCTATGAATGTGTCCTGCCTCTGTGACACATAACAACACATGCCTTCCCTTCCCTTTGTGTCTTATTTATTTCACAGTGCTTTCTCCCTCATTTTGGGGTACTAAATTTACTGTTATGTGATTGGATTTCACTGGTTTTTCTAATTCTATGAGAGAGAGGCACTATTGCTGGTCTGATTCATTCACTATCCCAATGGAAGTCTGCTCTTTAGCACTTTTTAGATGTTCTTAGCAAGAGATTTGATCAATATAATAACTTTTACGATTTCTTAACTGCAGCTTGTAGGGATGTTATTTATGCTAGGTTTTGCTCATGTGGAACCTGTATATTTAGATCAAGAAGCAGTCATTCAAACAGAGCAAGAAGATATTGTGTGGTTTCAAATCAAGAAAGGTGTAAATCAGGGTTATATCCTTCCTCCAGAATTATTAAATCTGCATGCTAAGCAAATAATTTGAGAAACTGAACTATATGAAGAAGAATGTGACATCAGAATTGGAGGAAGGCTTACCAACAACTTGCATTATGCACATGACACAACCTTACTTGAAGAGAGTGAAGACTTGAAGCAGTTACTGAAGATCAAAGACTACAGCATTCAGTATGGATTACATCTCAATATCAAGAAAGTAAAAATCCTCCCCACTGGATAAGCAGATGACATCATGACAAAGAAAACATCACCATTGCAATGATGTCATTTTACTTAGCTCCACAATTAACAACCATAGTTTTACTTAGCTCCACAATTAGCATCATGGTAGCTGCAGTTGTTGTTGGGTATCACTAATTCAGAACCTGCCATAGCTGACCCTCCGGTGGGTTTTAAGAGGCAGTTAATTGCTTGTGAGGAGATTACCCTTCCTTCCTTCATGGCAGCAATAGTCAAGAAATTAAAAAAAAATTGCATGGAGCAAATATAGGTCAAGGTCTAATAGGAAACGCTAAAGAGCAAGGATCTCAGCCATAGAATTTTAAGTTGCTTCATATGCATAGGAAAGTTGGACAATAATAAGGAAGATCAAAGAATTGATGCCTTTGAGTTTTGGTATTGGTGAAGGTATTAAATATCTCAGGAACTTCCAAAAGAACAAACAAAGCTATCTTGGTGGGAGATTAACCAGGGTGCTCACTAAATACAAGAAGAGTATATTTTCCTTCGTCTCTGATGCTTTAAAACCATTTTCAGAAGGCTTCAGTCCTTGGGCAAAAAAGTTAAGGTTAGAAAAGTAGAGGGAAAGCGCCATACTGCTTTCCACAGGGGTTGCACCATTTTACACTCCCACCAACAGTGAATCAGGGTTCCAGTTTCTCCACAACCTCGCCAGCATT
>NW_006399845.1:5714232-5740767 GCF_000299155.1 Elephantulus edwardii | reverse complement strand
GGTAATTGGGATGGGTGTGTCAGAGGCAGTACGATTGGCACAGGATAAAGCAGGGTTTAGGGCTGTTGTACATAGGGTCTCTATGAGTCGCAAACGACTCAATGGCACATAACAACAGCAACGACAGTGTGCTAGGGGGCAGGGTTGGGAGGGGAGAAAAGTGCAACAATGAATGAATGCATGGAAATTATAAAAATAGGACTAGAGGGGAATTTCTTCAACATAGTAAAAGTATATATGCACACCTGAGAGCCAACATTGTTCTCAATGGTGAGAGATTAAAGGCACTCCCTTTAAGAACAGGAAGTAGACAAGAATGCCCACTATAACCTCTCTTATTCAATATTGTATTGGATGTCTTAGTGATAGCAATAAGACAAGAGAAGGAAATAAGAGGTATCCAAATTGGTCACACCAAATTGTATTGTGTAATTTCTGTTCTCATTTCTATCATCATCATATTTTCCAGCTGCCTCTTTTTCTTCTTCTTTTAACCTCCCCATTCCAATCACTAATTATTATTAATGAGTCTTGATTATATTTGATCAGTTTCAGATTACAGAAATAAGGAGTTTATTCTTCTGTGGTTTTTAGTGGTTGGTAAAATTTTAATAGGTCTTCCTTGTACGTGTATGGGTATTAGTCTATCACTGAAAACTTTATACTTCAGGATAGATCTTGATGTTTTCTTTTTGACAATTAATATGACATTATTGCTCTTCAATTTGTCATTGCCATCTTAATAAACTTTATAATTGTCTGATTCAAAATGTGTAAAATCAGCCTATTTCAGATTAATAATCCGTAGCATATAAACTAGGATATACTGACTTTACAGCAATGATTTTTTTTGTTTGTTTTGTTTTGGTAAGTCTATTGTAAAAGGAGCAAGGACAACATGGGAAGGCTGAATCTTACCACAAATTACAAAGGGAAATTAAACGTTGAGTGAAAATTGTTTAATCATTATTTTTTTTTAAATTATTTCATTCACAATTATATGTAAACTGATTCATTGCCTGGATTTAGTTAACAAGCAGCCATGGTCTGGAGGCCTCTTGTTTTTGTCAATCTAGAGCTTGTGGGCAGGCCTTTGTATTTAAAAGTCAGTTGGGATGGTGAATAACACTGCTATAACATTGGTGTACAAGTTTCCACTTGTGTCTCAGTTCTCATTCTCTCAGGATATATTCCAAGCAGTGGAATAGCTGGGTCATATGGAATTTCCATGTTCAACTTTTTGAGGAAATGCCAAACTGTCTTCCACAGTAGTTGTACTATTTTACAATCCCACCAAAAATGTATAAGAGTTCCAATCTCTCTACATCCTCTCCAACTATCTCACTCCAGCAGCAGTTGAACTTTGCCACTGCTGCTGGAGTGAGATAGTATCTTATTGTGGTTTATTTTCATCTCTCTTATTGCCATTGATTTTGAGCATTTCTTCATGTGTCTGTTGCCATCCAAATACCCTCCTCTGTGAAAATTCTTTCCATGTCTTTTGCCCATTTTGTAATTGGATTATCAGTCTTTTTTTTTCTTGTGGAAGCCTTGTAAGATTCTGTAAACTTTTGCTATGGCACCATTGTCTGAGGTGTTGTTGATTGCCATCGAGTCAAGCGTGACTCATAGTGACCCAAGGAACAAAAGACCTGAAGCTTTCCTATAACTATTATCTTTTCTCAAAATTCATAGAGTTTCCAGAGGTATGTTGTTTAGGAAATGGATGTCATTCCTGAGATGGTATTGCCAAATATTTTTCCCCAGTCCATAGGTTTCCTTTTCACGCTGCTGCAAAATATTTTTTTGGGAAAAAAAAAAGATTATTATCCAGGAAAACAAAGTCAGTTGGGCTTAGTCTACAGTTTGGAGTCTCATGTGTGAAGCAGTTGGATTCTGGAGGGTAATACCATCTCAGACAAGAGTCTTATAACAAAAGTATATAGCATACTCCTAGACCTTCGCAAGAAAAAGACTAATAATTACAAAATGGGTAAAAGACATGGGAAGAATTTTCACAGAAGATTGTATTTGAATGGCAAACAGACACATGAAGAAAAGCTCAAAATCATTGGCAATAAGAGAGATGCAAATCGAAACCACAATGAGGTTCCATCTCACTCCAGTAACAGTGGCAAAGTTTAGCAGGGCAGCAAGTAATAAATGTTGGAGAAGATGTGGCAAGAAAGGAACTCTTCTACATTTGTTGGTGGGATTATAAAATGGTACAACCATTCTGGAAGACAGTTTGACACTTCCTCAAAAAGCTGGACATAGAAATTCCATATGACCTAGCTATTTCACTACTTGGAATATACCCTGAGAAAACCAGAACTGATATACAAACTAAGATTTGTACACCAATGTTCACACAGCATTATTCACCATAACAAGAACATGGAAACAGCCCAAATGCCCAACCACAATGGAATGTATTGAGAAACTATGGTACATTCACACAATGGAATACGATGCAGCACACAGGAGGAATCATTTTCTACATTTTTACCTAACTTGGGATGGAATGGAGAGCAGTATGCTGAGTGAACTCGGTCCCACAAGGATAAATACTGTATAAAACTATTATTGTAGAATGAGTATAAGGGTCCTAGAGGGGTGGGAAAGGATGGAAGCAGAGGGATGTGGTTGTGCAGTGGGAGTAAGGGATTAATCATGGGGTTGTACAATTTGTTGGGTGGGAGGATCAGGGAAATTGAAAGAATTTGTTCTTGAAAACATTGTATTTGAATTTTGTAAATAAACTAGTAGAAATGGTTTTTAAATATTCTCTTACATAGAAATATATGTATCTTTATTGGTTCTGTTATATTAGGGCACTATTTTCAATGTAATGAGACACTAAAGCATATTTTCTGCAAATTTCCAAAGTTCAATTAAGCTGCAAATTACGCAGTTGCTTTCAGGAGCTCAGTGCTGATAGCTGTCAAAATTCTTTCCTCTATAAATACATACCTGATTAAATCTGCTATTTAGAGATAGAAGTTACTGCCATGTCTCTGATACAGTATTACTCTGGTCAAAGATGGTGAAACTTTATCTCACATAGTTTGGACATGTTGTCATGCAGGGAAAGATGGAGGGTTAGAGAAGGAGGATATTCTCAACAGGACGTGCAGCCTTAGTGATTATAATAACGATTATAATAACGGCCTCAAGCATTTTTGAGGTCATGAGAATAACAAGGGGTAGGGCAAGGTTCTTATCTCTTCATAGGGTCATTATGAGTCATCATTGACTCAACAGCACATAACAATAACAACAATAATTGTGATTTAAGAACATACACTTTGCGATGTGTATACTTCACAGAAAGGTATTATGTAGCCTTTTAAAATGAGGTAGACTATATCTACTTAGTGAAAGATCCATTATATGGTTAAATCTTAGGTGAAAGCTCATGCCTTTTGGTTGACAGTGTAACTCCCTACTCACTAAGCCACTAGAGTTTCCTTATAAAGTAGTAATGTAATAGATACCATTCTTGTAATAAGAACCTACTACTCTAAGGGAGAAGAGTTGAACATTCCATGGACAGGCAAGAAAACAAATAAGTCTGTCTTGGATACCATGAAACCAAGTTTCTCCTTGGAGGCTAGGATTTTGAAGCTTTGTCTCACATACTTGGGCACGTTGCCAGAAGAGACCAGTCCTTGGAGGACATCAATCTTGGAAGGCTGGAGGGACAGTGCAGGAGAGGAAGACCGCAGTTGAGATGGATTGATACAGTAATTGGGGCAATGGAGGTTTGTGTGTAGGAATTAGTGAGACTGGCTCAGGACAAGGCAGAGTTCAGAGCTGCTGTACATAGAGTCATTATGGATCAGAGGTGACTCAATGGCACATAACAACAACAACAACAACAACAACAACAATTCTACTCTTGCCATCTAGTTAGAACACTTCTAGCTAACCTTGCATGGGCTTGCAACACTATAAATCACATAGAAAGAAATTGTTCATCTTTCTCCTGCAAAATGGCTGGTGGATTCAAACAATCAGAGAGATACAGGCTTTGAGTTAACTTGCTTATACTCACTGCTTTTAAGTCAACTGATTCATTGTTGACCCTCTAGGGGGTTTTTGGAGGCTGTAAGCCATATGGGAGGACATTGCCCATCTCTCTTTAAACTGCTGATTAATTCAAACCATCAATAATTTGTGGATTAGCAGGCAGCCTATGAGCCACCAAAGGTTCCTAGGTTAGTAGTACAGAATTATTACCTAAGTAATATCTGGACGGAGTCAACTTAGAGCTGTAAGTGCATAGTCATTCCATTTTCTCACTGGCTTGGCAGATTGCTTAACTTTTTTAGGGTTTTTTTTTTCATCTTTTAAGGTAATAATAATAATAGAATTTGCTTTCTAGTGTTATTATGAGTACTAGTCTGATAAGTAACACAATATAATAGCTTGACCACAGTAAAAATCCTATATATAACCATTGCCACTATGATAAATTAAAGATAGAAAAATGTCGACAGCTATTACCATGGATTTAGGCTTAAGAATGACTTGTGTTCTAAACATCATGCCCGTTTAGGTCAAGCATTGTAACATGTTACGTGTAATTTTCTGTATATGAACCTTACAAAATACACATTGTTTTATAATATGTTTTAATTTTTTATCTAGTTATCTACTTACATATCTCATTGTTCTTGTTGTTTTCACTAAGTACTGTGTTTTTAAGACCCATCCATGTATGTAATTAACCCATTCTTCATACTGCTTGGCAGTTGCTTCCTCAATATTTTGTCGACCTACTTTCTCAATCACAGAACTCCTATATTCCTTCCAACTATCCTATTACAAGTAATATTACAGTCCATATCTTCTTCCCCTATCCCACAGTCCATATCTTCATATACATTTTCTTAAGAATCCATGCAAAAAATCCTTTGGAATACATATCTATGAATTGATTGCTGCATAAGTGTATTTTGTACTTGACTAAGTAGTAGCTGATGCTCTCCAGAAAAGCTGTAGTCCCATCAGCAATGAGAGGATTCAAACATCCTCACATCTCCAGCAACAAGTGATCTTACCTACCTTCCTTTTTTCAGTCCACAAGTATAAACAGATAACCTATTGGTGTTTTAATTTACATTTTTCAGATTATTAAAAGTTTACAACATTTCTTCATATGTTTATGATCATTTGAGTCTACTCTTTTATAAATTGACTATAGCCTTATTCTTTTTCTGTTAGAGTTTTTGCCTTTTCTTGCTGATATACAGTAATTATATCATTTAGACATTGCTAATTATTTCCTTCCCATTCTGAAACCATTTCCTATTAAATCTATAATACATGTAAAGACTGTGTTGGCGTATTGTGTGAAGCAAGGATTTAATTTTATTTCTCCCCAGTGATCCAGTTTTCCCAACATAAACTATTAAATAATAGCTTGTTTTAGCTCCTTATCATAATAAAGATAATGATGGTATAATGAAGTATATGGTATGAGTCTGTACTTCTCTTTTGCTTTATTTGGCTTATTTATCTGGATGTTTGTAGCAATGCACTATTATTTTTGTTTCTATGGCTTTGCCATATGCTTTAATGTCTCTTTGGACAAACCTGCTCTCCATTCATGCTTCTTTTAAGTTGACCAATCATTTGGTGATACTGGTGTGTTGAAATCTCCTACCATTATTGGCGTGCTGTCTAATTCTCTCTTCAATTCGGTTAACTGTTGTTTTATGTATTTTGCAGGTCTATCATTTGGTGCATAAATGTTGACCTAGGTATATTTTCTTGATCTACTGTGACTTTAATCAGTATGTGATGTCCTTCCTTATCTTTGATGGTGATTTTCATTCTGAAATCTATTTTATCAGAGATTAATATTACCACTGAGCTTTCCATTTGTTTGGTATATTTTTTCCAGCCATTGATTTTGAATCTGTCTTTTCCTTTCTTAAATGTGTCTCTTTTAGGCAACATATTGATGGGCTTTGGGTTGGTTTTTTTTTTTTTTTTAATCCATTCTGCTACCCTTTCTCTCTTAATATGTGTATTTAGTTCATTCACATTAAGTGTGATTATTGTCAGGCCAAGTTTTACTTTTGCCATTTTGCTTTGTTTCTTTTTCTCTTGTTTCTGGTTACTATGGTCCATTCACTTTCCTTTGGTGTCTCTGTGTGTAGGACTTCACTTAAAATTTTTTTGTAGTTTTGGTCTTGTTTTCACAAATTCCTTACGGTTGTTCTTTTCTTCAAATAATCTATTTTGTCCTTTGAGTTTGATAGAGAGCCTTACTGGATATAGGATCCTTGGCTGGCAATTGATATCTTTCAACTCTCTGTATATGGTATCCGTTGCCTTCTAGCTCACATGGTTTCTGCTGAGAAATCACAACTTAATCTAATTGTTTCCCCTTTGTAGGTAACTCTTTTTGTTGTGCTGTTTTTAGAATTCTATCTTTATCTTTTAATTTGGAGAATTTGACTATGATATGTCTTGGTGTTTTTCTTTTTTGGGTCTAATCTATTTGGTTTTCTCTGTGCTTCTTGAATGTGGGCCTTCCTGTTGCTTGAGTTAAGGGGTCCCATGTTGTCAAGCTAAGCAGCAGTTTCCCCCCACCCCAAGTACCTGAATGACAAGAGGAAGCTTGTTGTTCCCTTCTGGAAATGGCTTCTCACCTCTGTTGTGGTGCCCAGAACCTCCCTTTTGTTTGAGTTAATGGGTCCTGTGTAGTAAAGCTAGTCAGCAGTTCCTCCCCTTCCCCCCGCCCCCCAAATTTCTGTGACAGCAGCGCTGGCAGCAAAGTACTGCTTCTTGCGATCCAGTCCTGCTTCTAAGAGAATTTTTTTTTACATAAACTTTTGGGTGATGCTGAAGATGTGAGGAAAGATGATACATTTTACTTATGTAGATCGAGATTGTTCACAGCTTTAGTTTGCTTGGCTCCACAATCAACAGTCTTGGCACCAGCAGCCAGGAAATTAAAAGACGTATTGCCAAGGGTAAGTCTGCTGTTAGGGACCTCTCTAAAGTACTCAAGAGCAACGGTGTATCTCTGGAGACAAAGGTGCATCTGGTACAGGCCATGGTCTTTGCAATCACTTGTTATGCATCAGAGAGCTGGACAGTGACCAAGGAGGATAGAAGGAGAATTGATGCTTTTGAGCTTTGGTGTTAGAGAAGAGTGCTGAAGGTGCCATGGACTGCTAAGAGAACAAACAGATTCATCCTGGAGAGGGTTAAACCGGGCTGCTCCTTGGAGGCAAAGATTCTGAGGCTTTGTCTGACATACTTTGGTCATGTTGTAAGGAGAAACGGGTCTTTGGAGAGGGACATCATGCTTGGGAGGGTGGAGGGGCAGGCGCAGGAGGGGAAGGTCCTCTGGGAGATGGATTGATTCAGTGACTGGGGCAATCGGAATGAGTGTGTTGGAGTCAATGAGATTGGCACAGGACAGAGCAGAGTTTGAGCTGTTGTACATAGGGTCACTATGAGTCGCAAGCGACTCGACGGCACATAACAACAACAACAACAGATTAATCTTAGCTAACCCAAAACAATCTTGTCTTTAATAAACTTCCTAGGCAGGCCTCCCAAAAGCTAACTCTTTTCAAGTTGCTAACAATAACTTCAAAGGATTCAGGTTCATGAGAAAGGAAATGTTTATCAGTTTGTGCTGGATCCTGTTAGTAATAATGATAGCACCTGCCATTGGAATCAAGCTTTACACTTTTCAAACTGCTTACATTGCCACTGACTCATCTGATTTGCGTAAGAGCCAAAGTGAAGAGCCATAAGTGAGATGACATTATCACACTTTTGAAGATGAGGAAACTGACGTTCTGAAGATCCAGAGGCTTTCCTTAAGTTCACAGCAGTAGCTTCCTAAGAACTTTAAGTTCAATGTTATTCTTACTATTCTACACTCCTTCCAAACTGGAATATGTTCCTACAGTTAAGTGCTGTTGAATTGATTCTAAGTCATACTGACACTATGTACAACAGACTGAAATACTGTCCAGTCCTGTGCTTTTTCATAATGTTGCAGCTTATTGTTGCAGCTTCTTTGTCACTCTATCTCAATGAGGATTATCTTCACTCTTTGCCAAACATAAAGTCCTTCTCCAGAGGCTTGTTGCTCCTGATGCAAGCCCAAAGTAAATGGAAGCATAGAAGAGAGGGAGAGTGGGGAGAAAACCTATCCTTTTGACACCTAAGGAAAATTCTATATGTGTTTCTTCAATCACAAATTTTCCATGCTTTTAGTAGTCCATGGTATGTATACCATAATTGAAATGAGACATCAATATATTGTTTTTGTTTGTTGCCATAAAGTGGACTACCACTTACTGGGACCCTCTGAACCTTGCTCTGTCCTTTGCCATTCTCACTATCTCTGATTTGCTCCATCCACTGTTATAGTCAATGTGTCTATTTTGTTGATTTTCTTCCTTTTTGTTCTGATCTCCCACATTTCCTAGTATGATGGCTTTTCCCAAGGACTGGCCCCTCCTGAAACATGCCCAAAGTATGTGAGATGACATTTCATGATCCTTGCCTTTAAGGAACACCTCGTTGCATTTCCTCCAAAACAGACTTATTTGTTCTTTTGGCAGTCCATGGGATATTCCAAAACCAGTACTCTTCTCCAACACCACAATTAAAAGACGTAAATTCTTTTCTTCTCTCATCCTCATTCATTGTCTAGCTCTCAGATACGAAGTATTTAATTGGAAAGACCATGGCTTGAATCAGATGCTCTTTAGTCTTTAAACTAGCATTCATGCTGTCTAGCACTTTGGAGAGATCCTTAACGGCAAATTTCTTCAATGCAACACCTCTTTGGTATCTTGACTGCTGCTACCACATCCCATATGTTTTGTTTTGTTTTTTTTTAAATGTTCGGTTTCCTTTAATGACCCCTATTCTCTCTGAAGGGCAGGGGCAGACAGCTAGTGAAAAGCCATTGGCTCACTTGAAGTTCTTGCCCTGGTTGAAGGCCTTTCCCATGTGCTGGAAGTCTCCTTCCCAGCAGAAGTACTCTCGAACCAGTGTCTGGGCCTCCTCACTTCCAGGATCCAGTTTCTGTCACGTGTAGGACTTGTAGTCCATCTACCAATCTGGACTCCGCTGGGAGGCAAGCTCTTGGCCTCTGAATACCCGAACTCCAGAAATGGATTTGGTTCCAAAGAGGATGACACTGACAAAGACATTCTTCCTCAGTTTATCCAGTCGCTGGAATAGTCCAGCTATGAGGTTGCAGTTCACGAAGGTCTGGGTGAGCTCCTAAGGCAAGTGGCATACCACAAGGAACCAGTTGTCCTTATCAAAATGATCCCCCAAATGGCGTATCCTCATTGGACTACTTGCACTTAAACTTGTCCAACACAAAGGTACTTTTGGGCAGATAAGCAGAGGGGTCCTTGGCCTTTGGCTCAGCAGCCAGCGCCTACTCACACTCATCTACCTGCTCCTTGAGAGCAGAAACAGCAGCTGCCTTTTTATCTTCCTTCTGCTCAGCCTGGGCCTTCTAATTCTCCTCCTCTGGTCCCTTCTCTTTCCATGAGATGTCTTAGTTAGGTTGGCTTTCTACAAACTTCTTAGCATTGAAATGGGCCGTATATTCTCACAGAGCTTCACCTCCCCCAGGACAGCCTGGAACTGGGGCTGGTAGTGCAGGTGAGGAACCAGAGGTTGGTATTGGGGAAGGCCTGTCAGCCACAACAGGGTACAGACAACCGTGATGTCATCCAAGGTCACACGTTTACCCACCAAGAAAGTCTTTGTTTTTAAGTGAACATCCAGGAGGCCCAAAATTCACCTCACCTCTTTCTTGGCATTCTCTGTAGCCTGCTCGTTGTGGTGCATGATGCCCAAGGTGGAGAACCTCAAGTGCTGGCTGGGGGAACAATGTCACTGTCAGCAAAGCTCACCCACTGCACCACCTGGGTTGCTGTCTCTGCGGTACTTCCCAGCAACTCACTCACATAATAGGCAATGACATTGCTCTCACACACAGAACCCATTGTCACCCTCAAATGCTGGAACCTTACCGGCTGGCAACTTGGGAGGCGGTTGATTTGGCCAAAGTGGAAGTGGGATGGTGCGGAGAGCATGTGGCCTTGAGCCCTGCTTCACTGAGTGGTGATGAGGCCCTCTAGTTATTGGGCTATGTGTACAAGGTCCCAGCTGCTATGGTGATTCCACAAAGAAATCCATGTTTCATATGTTGATTGTGAATCCAAGCAATATGAAACTATCAGCAACTTCAACATTTTCTCCATCTGTCTTGATGTTGCCTATTGGTCCAGTGGGGAGGATTTTTAATTTCTTCATGTTAAAGTCTTTGATCTTCCTCAATAAGTGCTTCAACTCTTTTTTACTTTTAGCAAGCAAAGTTGTGTCATTTGCATAACACAGGTTGTTGATGAGTCTTCTTCCAATTCTGATGCCTCAATATTTCTAATATAGTCCAGCTTCTTAAATGATTTGCTCAGATTGAATAGTTATGGGCAAAGGACAGAACCATGAAGCACACTTTTCCTGATTTTAAATCCCACATTATTCCCTTGTTCTGTTTGGACAACTCTTCTTGGTTTATATAGAGCTTTTGAATGAGCACGATTAAGTGTTCTGGGCTTATTTCTCAATGTTAGCCATAACTTTTTTATCATCCACACAGTCAAATACCTTTGCATCATCAATAAAATACAAATAGACATACTTCTTAAATTCTCTGTCTTCACCCAAGATCCATCTGCTATCAACAATGATATTCTTATTGCCTCTGCCTCTTCTGAATTCAGCTTAAATTTCTGGCAGTTTCCTCGCTGATTCTTAATAATCTTCAGCAACACTTTATTTATAAGTGATTTATATGGTATTATTCAATGATTTGCTTAATATGTAACATTACTTTTTTTGGGAAAGGGAACAAATTTCGATCTCTTCCAGTCAGTTGACCATGTAACTGTTTTCCATATTTGTGGGTAGAGAGTGGTGAACATGTCCAAGTTTGGATCTATTTTTTAAAAACCTGAACTGATTTTCCATCAATTCTTGGGGTGCTGTGGTACTCAAAAGGTGCCAATTTTCTTCTGTCATCCTTATTCATTGTCCAGCCCTCAGGCATATAATTACAAAATTCATACCTTGAATGAGATACATTTTAGTCTTTAAAGAAAAATCATTGCTCTTCAGGACTTTGGAGAGATCCCTGACAGCTGACTTTACCAAGTCTGTAAGTTTCCTAATCTCCTGACTATTGGTACCAAGGAATTATAGACCCAAGAGAGGAAATATTTGACAATTTCAATCTTTTCTCCATCTTTCATTGTGTTGCCTTGGCTCAGTGATGAGGATTTTTGCTTTTTTGAAGTTGAGATGAAATTCATATTTAAGGCTATACTCTCCATGATCTTCTGCAGCAAGTGCTTCAAGTCCTCTTAAATTTCAGTGAGCAATGTTGTTTCATCTTCATAAAGCAGATTGTCGATGGATTTTGTTCCAATCCTGATGCCACATTCTTCATAAATTCCAACTTCTTGAATGATTTGTTCAGCATACAGTTTGCATAGGTATGGAGAAAGGATATAGGCCTAACTCACACAGTTTTTTTGTCTTAGGTCATGCACAGAATCTTTTAGTATTGCAACTTGACACTTGAATTTGTTCAGTCCTTTCAGCTTGAGGAATGCTGTGTATGTTCCTCCCAGTTTTCTAACTCCAGCTCCTTAAGCATTTCACTAATAATACTTTGTTTTGTTTTTTTGACCTAGCTGCCATCTGAATTCTTCTGTGCAACTTTGTGATTTCTTATAATCAGAATGTAAGAATTCTCTTTTCTGGTCTTTCTTATTCATTGTTTAACTTTTGCATGTATTGAAATATAATTATAGAAAAAAAGAAGAAAATACTGGTTGATTAAAAGACAATGTCTTGACTCAGAGGAGCCTTACCACATTTTTGCTTTTTAGCACATTAAAGCAGTCTTTTGCATCAAATTTGCTCAATGCAACATGCTTTTTGAGTCTTTATTTTTTCCAATAATAAGAATTTTATTTGGCCATATTTCTCATAGATTCTGTAATGCTCAGTGATAGGGAAATTCTAAGAAAAGCAGAGATTGCGGTAGCTTTGCCTGCTTTATTGGTTGCAAGATTATGGGGAAAATCCACTGCTCATCTCTAGCCAAGTAATTTCCTGTCTCTCTCTCTCCATCATTCCCATGTACCTGGCTTGACTGATGCTTCCATGGATATTGGTTTTGGATTCTTTATTGCTGCTTCCGAGGATGTCAATTGTATATTAACGTAAAAGGAAATTCCTGACAATTTCAAACTTTTCTGTTTATTCTAATTGTTAGTTGCAGTCGAGTTGACTTACTCGTGGTAGCCCTACATCCAGCAGACTGGAAACTTGTCCAGTCCTGCACAATCCGCACAATCACCACTTTGTTCAAATGCATTGTTGCAGTCACTGTGCCAACGCATCTTGCTGAGGGTCTTCCTATCTTTCTCTGACCCTCCACCTTTTCCAGCAAGCAGTCATTATCCAGGAATTTGCCCTTGCTGACAACCTGCCCGAAGTACGAGATAAACTTTTACCACCCTTGATTCTAAGGAAAACTGTTGTTGCACTTTCTCCAAATTGACTTGTTTGTTCCTTTGGCCGTCAGTGGTAAGTTCAATACTGTTTACCAGCACCTCAACTTGTCCACATATGAAGATTTTTGTTCTCTTAATATTGAAGTATAATTAAAAAAATGTTTCTTCTGTATCATAAGTAGATGTATTTTTATTTTGTGTATTTAATCTTTGTTCCTAAAATATAATTACCACCTTGTTCACTGCTGTATTCCCAAGTCTAAACAGTACATAATACCTAATAGGTGCAAATATTTGTTGAATGAACAAATAAATTTTAATACCACATTTTAACAAAACAAAAAAAATAGAATCATTCATTTTTAGTGAGGGAACTATTTTTCTGGAGCATGAAGCTTGGAAACTAATATGAAAAGAATATTGTATAGCACATAAAGTAATTTATTTTCATTAGCAAATCAATTCCATTTTTTAAAAATACAAGATTCCTGGATGTTTTCTGCAAGTATGTTTGGTAGTGTTAAATATTTATTACGTGCTAAGGTGTTAAATTAGGTACTGTGGAGAGTGGTCATGTTTCAGTTCAGTCAGTGTGTGTCCCAGGAGTACAGGGAGAAGTGTGGAATTGGCCTGATCTCTTTCCTCCAAGCCCTTAGAATTCATTTAGGGCCCGAGAGTTTAGAGAAAATGAAATTGTCTTATTTGATTGTAACAATGTTTTATGAATTCTCTTAAATTCAGATTTCCTTATTTTAAAGAAAATTTAGACAAAAATGTTAGGAAGAGATTTTGTCTAGGACTACCTTCTTGTTCCTATAATATTTTTGCTATTTCTAAGTAGTAGAAACCTTCAGAACAAGCAGTTTTTAAAATGTATTTTTGCGACTGTACTTTGACAGTTGTTCTCTGGAATCCTTTAATCTCTTTGAGCCCTGACATTGGGACAAAATTTCTTCTGTTACAGGTCAGTCATCTCAGGCTATAGACAACTCCAATGCTTTTTTAAACTGGTACATATCTTCCGTAAATCTCTAATTACTTGAACTGAACTCTCTGTTTTAACTCTACTTCCTTAAAAGTATGTTGAGTCCATATAAAACTGACATTTTAGCGTTCTGTTTACCTTCCATTTGTTTCTTTGTTGAAAGTTCAGCTCTGCCACTTGTTCACTTTATTAATCCATGATGGGTGAGAATTTTCTGGTAATGGCTGAAAGGACTGGGAAAAAGAGTCCTCAAAGGCCTAAGGATCCACAGTGGGGGACCATATACAGTTCATGGCATAGTGAGCCTTCCTTGGCTGAAAGGGTGAACTACATGGTGTCAAAGTTAAATTGTTCTGCCCTAGAGTCAGAACAATTTATAGCCGGTTCTCCAGTAGGTTTTCAGAAGCTATAAATTGACCATCTTTCTCCCATGGAGCAGCTGGTAGATTTTACTAATATCTTTGGATGGGAGTACAACTTCTTACACATTAGGTCAGTAGTGAAACTTAATGGGTAAAGTTGTAACATACTGTTTTCAGTCCTAGCTTGAGTTATAAAGGTTGCACATGTTGAGTGAATTGAATGTTGTGTTGTTATGTGCCATCGAGTCACCTATGACTAATAGTGACTCTATATACCTATATACCTATAAACTGTGCTCTATCCTGTGCCAATCTTACTGTCTCTGATACACCTACCCCCATTACCCCAGTCACTGAATCAATCCATCTCATTGAGCGTCTTCCTCTCCTACACTGTCCTTCCACCCTCCCAAGCATGTTGTCCCTCTCCAAGGACTGATCCTGCTTTGCAACATGTCCAAAGTATGCCAAAAAAAGGTTCAGAATCCTTGCCTCCAAAGAGCAGCCTGGTCTTAACCTCTCCAGGATGAACCTGTTGATTCTCTTAGCAGCCCATGGTACATTCAGTACTCTTCTCCAACACCACAGCTTAAAGGCATTGATTCTCCTTCTATCATCCCTAGTCATTGTCCAGCTCTCTGATGAATAGCAAATTATTACAATAACCATGGCCTGTATCAGGCACACCTTAGTCTCCAGACTGACATCAATGTTTTTCAGTATTTTGGAAAGGTCTCTGACAACAGACTTTCCCAATACAATACGTCTTTTAATTTCTTGGATGCTGGTGCCAAGTGTGTTGACCATGGAGCCAAGCAAATTGAAGCTGTTAACAATCTCCCATCCATCATGATGCTGCCAATTGGCCCAGTTCTGAGAATCTTTATCTTCTTGATGTTGAGCTTCAATCCATATTGAAGGCTGCAGTCCCTGACCTCTGCAGCAAGTGCTTCAGGTCTTCCTCAGTTTCAGCAAGCAGGGTTGTTTATTTGCATAACATGGATTATTCCTCCAATCCTGATGCTATACTTCTCCTCATACAGCCCAGCATCCCAGACATTCTGTTCTGCATATAGAACAGTGAAATGAATACCACCGAATTTTACATGCAAAACGTATTGAAATGACAAAAGTTTTAGGGGTGTGTGTGTGTGTGTGTGTGTGTGTGTGTGTGTGTTCTCAATGTTACTGAAGGAGTTCTGGTAACCAGAGCTAACTGTGAGATGAGGTCACTGGTTCCAATCAGCCAGGTCCTCTGCATGAGAGAAAGATGGGAAGTCCCCTTCCATGATCATGTTTCCTCACAAATGGATGGAAAGTCAATCATGTGAGTAACAATCAACTCAATATAATAAGTTGAGTGAGTTAGACTGTAGACTTAATTCCCTTGTTTCTTTCTGACAAGGATGAGTGTAGTTTCCAAATCCCAAGAGGGAGTAAATTATTTGCATATTGCTTTAACAACCATATTTCTTCAAAAATTGTAATTTGGTTTTGGTGTTTGGTTTTGCCAAGAAATTTAGAGGATAATCACTTGGCCAACTGACTGTAAGAAAGCCATATTTATTCCCAATTCAAAATAAAGGTGCTCCAACAGAGTGTGGAAACTCTAGAATGTTATCACTAATATCACATCCTAGCAAAATCCTGCTGAACATTGTAAATTAGTGACTTTAACAGTACATATACAGAGAACTACCAGAAATACAAGCAGCATTTAGAAGTGGCCATGGCACTAGGAACATCCTTGCCAATATCAGATGAATCTTGGCCCAAAACAGAGAGTACCAGAAGAATGACTATGTGTATTTCATTGACTGTACAAAGACATTTGATTGTGTAGATCACAACAAATTGTGACTAACCTGTAGAAGTAAGGGAATTCCAGAACATCTGATTGTGCTCATGCAAATTCTATTCTTGAACAAGGAGGTAGTTGTTAGAACAAAGCAAGGAAACATTGCACAGTTCAAAATCCTTACCTTTTCAATTTGTATGCAGATTAGATCACCTGAGAGGCTGGACTTTATGAGGAAGAATGTGGCAACTGTATTAAAAGAACTCTCATCAACAACTTGTATTATCCAGATGACACAATTTCACTTGCTGAAACTGAGGAGGACCTTGCTGCAGAAAGTCAAGGACTATAGTTTTGAATATGGATTGAAGCTCAATATCAAGAAAACAAATATTCTCACCACAGGGCCAATTGGCAGCACCATGATCGATAGAGAAAAGACTGAGATTGTTAACAATTTCAGCTTGCTCGGTTTTGAAATCAACAATCTTGGCACCAGTCATCAGGAAATAAAAACCAAATTGCATTGGGAATATGTACTGTCAGGAACCTCTTCAAAGTGCTAAAGAGCAGGGATTTCCATCCAGAAATTAAGGCAAGCCTAATCTAGGCCATAGGCTTCACAATCACTTGCTATGCATCAGAGAGCTGGACAACCAAGGATGATTGAAGAAGAATTGCTTTCTTTAAATTGTTGGTGCTGAGAAGAATATTGAAGATACCATGGAATGCCAAGAGAACAAACAGGTCCTGTAGATGGTGAAACCAAGTTACATCTTGGAGGCTAAGATTTTGAAGCTCCGTCTCACATACCTTAGGCATATGGCCAGGAGGGACAAGTCCTTGGGGAAGGACATCATGCTTAGAAGGGTGGAGGGACAGCACAGGAGAGGAAGACCCCAGATGAGATATAATGACACAATAACTCGTGTAATGAGAGTAAATGTTTAAGAGACAGTGAGATTGGCTCAGGATAGAGCAGGATTCAGAGCAATTGTGTATAGGATCACTATTAGCTGCAGTCGACTCTCTGGCATATAATAACAACAATAATATTATGATGTTGCTTACTGGCCCAGTGGTGAGGATTTTTTGCTTCTTAATGTTGTAATGTAAGCTCTGGTGGTATAGTAGTAAGGAGTTGTTGTGTTACCAACCAAATATTCATTGAAAGTTAGATAATCTCCTTCCACGAATTTACTATCTCTTAAAACCCACTAGAGGGTGGACTATGAGTTGGTTCTGACTCTATAGTACCTGACAACAACAACAACAAAAATGTGAGTGAGGGAAAAATATGTAGGAGAAATAAAAGTGTAACATCAATGAACTGGTGATATATTTCAAGTTCTAGAGACAATATTTGAAGGCAGAACCTTAACTGAGAATCATATTCAGTAGAAAGAAGTATGTCTGAAATGTCTTTTGGACTGAAATGAACTGACATCCACTCAGCAGACAAGTAGTAAGTATAATATATGGGCCAGACATTTTGTTAGGCCCTGAGGACATAGAAATAAAGTAGCAATGCTATCTGTTTTCATAGAATATGCACTTTAGTAGGGTGAATTAATGAGAGAAAATAAGTATTTGCCAGTGTTTAGTGAGGAGAGCTTGAGACAGGGACACACACAGAGAACAAAATCACTTTTCTAAACTTAAAATTGTCCAGTTTAAAAGATAATTCTTTAAAAAAAAAGATAATTCTTATTACTAGTAAGATTTTCCAACTCCATATGATGAGTATTGCAACTTTTTAAACTTTATTTATAGCATTTTATAACCATCACTTATTCCTTTTGTTGTTACCGAGTATTGTTGAGTGGCCCTTAGGATAATAGCAACATTATGCACGGCATAAAGGAGGTCTGGTGTCCTGGTGGCAAGAAGCTGTGCTGCAATCCTGAAGGCACATGGTTCAAGTTCATCAGCTGCTCCATGGGGAGAAGGGTGGGCAATCATATCCCATGCAATTTACTGCCTCTGAAAAAAAAAACCCAAACAAAGAAACAATACAAAACAAATAAACAAACAAAGCAAAAACAACACCAGTTGGAGGTTCAACTGTGGGTCAGTTCTGATTCAATTGTATACAAAAACACAACACAACACAGCACAAGCAGCAGGTGGTAACATAGTCCTGTGCCATCTTAAGGACAGTTTGTGCACTATTCTGATCTGTAGAGTTTCTCTGGCTGATTTCTTTCAAGCAGATCATCAGGCCTTCCTTACTAATTTGTCTTAGTCTAGAAGCCCTTTGAACCTGCACAGCACTGTAGCAATACACAAGCTTTCACTGACAGATGTCTGGTGGCTTCTCACAGGATACGTTGGAGTGTCAGTAGAAATCTCACCATGTGGAAGAAGTTCTTGCCATGTACATTGTTGGGATGCTTTAATCCATTACATTAACAAATATCTAAATTCATATGTATTATGATCTCTAATATTAACAAGACAAATCTGTCCTTATTTTAGAGATGAAATATTGAATTTTGATGCAGTCTGTCACTGGTGGTCAAAGAAAAGAGATGCTATATAAGAAGGCCTGACTACTGCATAGTTTTAAGCATTTAAAAAAGGAAACCTATTGAATCTAGTATTTTTTGCTTGTTGTTTCAACTGACTTGCAGACACACTCTCTCTCCTCTTTGCTGAACTTACAGATGGTTTTGTTTGTTTGATGGTGTCAAGGTTGAAGGCTTCTCAGTCATGCGGACCTCCTAAAAGCTTTCCTTCAAACACATGGAAAGATCTGGTGCACACGTGCTCCACCAGGAGAAGGTACAGTTCAGAAGGAGAGGTGATTTCAGGGCTTAGACACAAAACATTCTGTAATTTGCAGTCTGCTCTGGCTGGGCACTTCTCACAAAAGTGCAAATCTGCTGATATTAGAACTTTCTTGAAGCAATTTCATGAGATTATACATTTTAGATGCATATCTCACCCAGAACAATAATTGAAACTCATGAGAACTCAACTTGTCAAGCTGCATCACAATTGGAGGAGAAAGCACATGATGTTCATTGTGTCATAACTGCAATGAAGAAAAAAGCAGAAAACAATCTGAATTTTCATCAGTAGGGGACTAGTTTAAAAATATCAGACAAACTAATAAACAGCCCCACTTCCCCCCAAATAAAACCCTCAAACATTGTCGTCAAGTTGGAACTGACTCAGTTGACCGGCCAGAGGGTTTTGGATGCTGTAAGTCACCCGGGAGGAGCTTGCTTTTCTCCCTCTAGTGGATTGTGACTGTCTTTGGGTTAGCAGCCCTCCTCCCTACTGACTACTCCACCATACCTCCCCCAATAAAACACTAGCAACTTACTAAACAGAATGAATTATAAGTAGTATAATGAGGTAGCACCACAACTATTACCAGTTCATTGCTTTTAGTAACAATTTGAAATATATACAGACTCATGGAGTCCCAAAAATAGTAGTCTTGTTTACTCACCTTCCCATAATGGTATATCCAAGATATATTTTAATTAAAAGCAAAATTGATGGCAGAGTTGTATATGAGATATACAGCAATTTGTGTTTAAGAAAGAGGTGGAGCTACAAAATTGTTAACAGTAGATATATCTCTAGTACATAAGCTACGGTACACAACAAAAAAAGCAAAGTGAGAAACTTCCTTCTAAAATATTTGTACTATTTAATACAGCTGTCGTTAGCTGTGCTTGTATTAGTGCTGAATCGTGGTAACCTTGTGTACAACAGAGCAAACCATTACCCAGTCCTGTGACATCTTTAAGATCATTGGTATGCTTGAGGGTATTGTTGCTGTCATTTATATTTTTAATATCTTCTAAGCTAGAAGGTTTATCTTCCACACTTTTGTTGTTGTTGTGTACCAGGCAATCAGAATCGACCCACACTGACCTCTGGCGGGTTTTCAGAGGCAGTTAATGACACGGGAAGAGATTACACTTCCTTCTCCTATGGAGCAGTTTGTGGACTCCAACCATTTACCCTTGGGATTACAGTGCAGCTTTTTGCCCCTAGGTCTCTAGAGCTCATGATATTTAACAATAGTCTACTGTGATCCATAGGGTTTCAGAAGTAGTTCACTAGGCCTTTTTTCCTAATCTGTAGAAGTTCCACTGACATATGTCTCTCTTGGGTGACCCTGTTGGTGTTTAACACACTAGAGGGGTATCTTCTAGCATTGTAGCAACACGCAGGCTATCACAGTGTGAGAAACTGACAGTTGAGTGGTGGTTAATAACAGAGCTACCCAGATCTATGTGCAAACCCAAACCAGAAGCACAGTAGATTCCAATGTATGACCACTCCAAGCATCAGAATAGAAGTGCTTAATAATTTTCTATGTGTTTATTATTTTATTATTTTTTTTTTTACGAAAATAAAACCCAAGTCTTTCTTCCATGGCACTACTGGTTAGATTTGAACCTTAAACCTTTGGAATACTACTTCACCTAGTAGATCTATGTCAAATTCCATAAAACCCACAGTCACTGAGTAGGATTAAACTTGCAGTGACTCCTCATTGGCTTTTTGAGGATGGAATCTTTATCAGAGCAGAAGGCCCATATTTCTCCAATGAATGGATTCAAATTGCCAGCCTCTCACATTATACACTCTGCCACCAGCACACACACACACACACACACATACACCTTCTCTCTATCTGTATTTTTTTGTATAATAAAACTATTACATAATAATAATAAATTATTTATTTCTTGCTCTTTTACAACTTATATAAAAAATTTAAGCAAATGATTGCTATGAAGGAAAATCAGTGCAAATTAATTCAGACTTCTAAAAAATTAGTTATGCTTCGTGTGACAGTTTAAAGAAATGGAAACTTTAGTATTACAGACATTAGATGCATATTGATCTAGAATCACCACAGCAATTTTCATAGATATGTCCATAATGACATTTTTGGTGAATTACAAAGTACATTTTCCATGACTACATAGATTGTTGGACCCCTTAGAGGCAAACATGGGCTATGGTCTTGGAAGCCAAAGTGTAAAGTAATTCTAAAAGTCTTGTTTCTATATTTAAGCATAATTTACTGGCAGAATCTTGCATTACCCATTTCTCTCTAAGGCAGCTTTTGCATGGACATGGACCCCTAGTAGCTAGAACTAAAATCTGACCTTGGTATGCAATCTTGACTATTTTAAGCTCTCTGAGTCCCCATGTGCTTTTTATCAACCTTTCTCCATTCTACAAGTATTTGAATTGTCTGGTACACAATAAAAAATGCATTCCCAGCTGTATTGTACCAGCCAGTAGTGGGTGAAGGAGCCTTCCAGTATAATTTCTCTGTGAGCTTCAGCATATGTATTTGTCCTCTTCATCCTGGCTATTTGGAGTCCTCCCAAATTCCACCAGTTGTTCCACTGCAGGGCCATGGAGAGGGAAGGTGAACATGAAGGGAAGGGGACCAAGCTGAAGGCAGTGTGTGTAACATAACACTCAATCGGTCACTCCTAATGCATTTAAACATTTATTTATTGAGTAATTTAACTCTGGCACATTAGGGGGTTGTTAATCGTGCTAGAGAAGAGTAATTGCTGTTTCTGTGATTAAACTGAAATGAACACAGATGCATAGTTAATAAGACACAGTATTTACATAATATTAGTAAGTTGCATAAATAGATTATTCTTCCTAGAATGATAACCAGAAACACATGAATCATTCATAGTGTTTATGTATGTACGTGACTGAATGAATGTTGATGATTTATTAAGTGGAATTAGTGAGGAAGTGGATTTATATGAAGAGTACTGTTACTTCTACTTTCTATTGATCAGAACAGCTTGAATTAAAGAAACTGAATAAAACTTAAAAAAAATAAAATGGAAAATATGATCTATAGGCCCTGTTAGCAACATTCCCACTTCCTGAAAGACACACAGCCACCTGGCCAGGCCAGGCACATATTCATGCATTCATCACACCAATATTTATGGGAAGGCAAGCTCTATGTGAGGCTGTGAATACAGGAGCTCTATGTGAGGCTGTGAGCCCAATATAAGTCCCATTTACCATTAATAAACATTAAAATTATTTCACTATCACTGAATCAAGGACTCTGAGGGCATAGAGTAAGTTCTATGAGAAAGCATAAGATAACAATGTGATTTATGTTCGAGGGTCACCGTACGTTCCCACAGGAGTGGTGCTTGAACTGAGATCTGAAGAGTAACTTGGCCATAACTTGTGTGTGATTGATGTAGGAGAGTGTGTGCGTGTGTGCTTGTGTGTGTGTGTGTGTGTGTGTGTGTGTGTTGACATGATTTGTCCAGCACTGAGAACAATGAAGGCTATCGGTTTGAGAACAGACAAAAATATTTAATAAACTGCAACATTTCTAGGCGTCTGGACCATAGACAAACACGAATATGAAACTGAATGTAAAACTGGGAAAACAGTGCCCAGAACAAAGTTTGGTAAGCCTTGGCCAACACCAGAAATGCTGGTGAAACTTTGAAGGGCTTAAGTTCCTTAGAATATATACCTTTTCTTCCACCTCTAACACAGATTATATCCCAAAAGAACAAATAAAAAAGTTAAATGTATGCTCAAAGACATTGCTCTATAATACATTTAAACAGCTCTCTGTTACAATTCTCTCATATTGTTTAGGGTCCTGTGTGCAATCATGGCAGGACAATTCCAAAAGACTTCTACAACAATGAGGCATTAATTTATTTTTTGTTATTTATTTATCCCCGAGTGTTTACACTGAGTTCATTATGAAGCTAAGACACTTATGTGCACATGACCAGATGGCATGACATTCCCAGGTGGATCTCTATGATTGTACTGATTAGTGGCTGCTTGGATTTTCGTTCGGTTTGAAGATTTACTAACATCACACACAGAAAAAAGAGAAAAAAAAAATCAATAGAAGTAGATATATTGTAAACATAACTTAAACACTATCAACCATGCAAGAGAGCCCACTGCCCCAACCCTACCCTGTATGTGACTACCAAAAAACTTTGACAAGTATGGCAACTGACCCCTTACTTACATAGTGGCACCGACTAGTCACTCTGTTCTAGTGTCATGAAGTTCAATTGTGGATTTTCCAGGGGACAAAGTCAGAATGGTTTATAGGAGGCTATGATGTATTCTGTGTGACCCCAGACTTGCAGGAACATTTGGTTTGAGGATACTCAAACATTACAGTTGCTTAATAAGGATTTACTATCAATGACTAGGGATGATAGAAAGAGAATTGATGCCTTTGAGCTGTGGTGCTGGAGAAGAGTGTTGAATATACCATGGACTGCTAGGAACACAAACAGGATTGTCCTGGAGAGGGTGAAGCCGGAATGCTCCTTGGAGTCAAGGATTCTGAAGCTTTGTCTGACATACTTTGGGCATGTTGCAAGGAGGAACCAGTCCTTGGAGCGAGACATCATGTTTGGGAAAGTGGAGAGGCGGCGCAGGAGAGGAAGACCCTCAATGAGATGGATCAATTCTGTGAGTGGAGTGGTGGGACTGAGTGTGTTTGAGACAGCGAGGTTGGCACAGGATACAACAGCATTTAGGGCTCTTTTACATAGGGTCGCTATGAGTCGCAAGCGACTTGAAGCTTGATGGCACATAACAACAACAACAACAACAACAACAACAACAACAACAACATAATTTGTTGAGGCTTGCTTTGTGTCCTAATATATGATCAATTCTGGAGAATGTACCCTGTGCACTTGAGAAGACAGTGAACTGTGTTTTATTTGGCTGCAGTACTCTGAATCAATCTACAACTTTGAGTTGGCTGGTTGTACAGCTTAGATCTTCTGCCTCTTTGGTGGTTTTTTTGTTTTGTTTTTGGTTTTGGTTTTTTTTTATCTTTGTTGAGTTTCTTTTGAGTTAACCTATCCTTTGGTGATAGTAGTGTGTTGAGATCTCCTACCATTATTGGTCTAATGCTCTCTTCAATTTGGTTACTAGAGTCACTCTGAGTCTCAGGCTACTCGATGGCACATAACAACAACAATAACAACAACAACAACAACAACAACAACAACATCTATAGATGTACTTCTGCCCCTGCAAAAAGCCAGCATATGCAACCAAAGCATGAAGTTTGATTGATTGATTCCACACACCATTTGTTTAGCTTTATGACTTGGTTATGTTGACAGAGACACATATTTACCAGTCACCATGTCTAGGCCTCCAGAGCTCCTGTATCACAGAAGGGCATAGTTTGAATCTAGAAAGTGAAGTCCTCCTGGAATTTGTGAATGAACTGACTCTCTGTGAGCTCAGGAAAAAAAATATTCCTGTTAAAGAAATGAAAATACCACATGTGATGAAGCAAATCAGTATGAATAAAGTCATGATACTGTAAACGCTTTCTGATGTGAAAAAAAAGAAAAAAAGAAAATCCCAAATAAAACCAGTCACATGGCAAGCTCAGAAGGGCTGGCGAGGCCACAAATTCTGAACAAGAGTTTTAGGAAGGAAAGAAGAATTCACACTTCATTCACACATGTACGAGAATAATCTCCTATAATTCTAGAGTTTGAACTCAAGATAATAAAATAACAGTTGATTTTTGAAGATGATAATATGAGAGGTACTTTATTTGTACTTTGTAAAACAATGGTGTTTGTCTTTAGCAATCCCAAGAGAATCACTTTAACAATCTAGAGCAGAACTCTTAGCTTGAAAATTGCTCTTTATACATATGAATTCAGGGAGCTGTACTGGATTTGCGCTGCTAACTCAAAGGCTACATATCTCTGGTGTCTGGAATCCACTAGTGACTCTAAGGGAGACAGACAATTACATTCACTATGATTCATGGCCTCAGGAACCCATCGGAGAGTCATCCATGAGTCAGTTGCCACTAGAAGACGATAAAATGGGCAGTGACAGAAATATATTAATCCACAAAACCGTATATAACATGAAAAATAGTTTAATCTGCCATAGCAAGTCAGTCCATAGTTGTAATTACATGTCTACCTAGCTTTGTGCTAGGAGTAGTGTGTCTGTGTATATGGTGTGTTTGTGTGTGTGGTTGTATGTGTTTATGTAAGAGAAAGTAAGTATGATCTTTTCTAGGGAAGGAGAGTAGGTACATTCAGCCTTCATTTAGGTTGTTTATTTTTCATTTCAATGAACATCTACAGAGATTTTGGGATTGCATTCATTCATTGTTGCACCCTTCTCCCTGCACAAACCCCTCCCCCCCCCCCCCCCCATTTGCTCCTCTCCTTGAAAAGCAAAAGAAAAACTCACTCATTTTTTTAACAAAATAGATGAAAAACTGACGATTACAGTGTCATGGAAACCTAACCATGGAAATCTCATAGAGATATTAGGAGATTAAGGGAGTATATAAAAAAAAATTTTAGAAGTACTGCTACCACTTGATTCCCACAGTTACTATAAAAATATACCATTTTTACCTTCCTATTGTCAGTGAGAGAATCTCACAAGGTGGAAAATCATGCTCACTATTCTGCAGCGTTTATGTACAAATACTGAAAATAAACAACTTGGAAAATAGTTACTTACTCAAATGAAATGGAATTGGATTAAAGGCCCAGGTTGAAGAACTAAGAAAATGACATAAACTGCAAGTCATCTTTGAAAGCTCCTGCTGCTTACTTTCAGATCTAGTGTACCCCCAGCCTGTATCAATCTATCAAGCCCCATTCATTTCATGTCATACATATATTTTGAAGCCACTTCTCTCCATCTCTAACTCCAAGATGCAAGCACTGTCACCATCTACTACCCCAGTCAACTTCTCCCCTTGTGCACTTTTATGGCACTCTTTGCTTTTCTTTCACACTTTACACTGTATGTGCATGTACTTTTCTTTTGTTCATTTATTTACTAATGTACTCTAGGATTTCTCTAGGCTCAACCCTGTTCTAGCGATAGTAGAGGTGTGGCAATACAACATGAGACAGGTTCTACTCTCTCTGAACTTCTATTTGATTGAGCAGAGACAGGTAATTATGTGGCTAAATGGCCAAACAAGAAAACTCCTACTGTCTAATTGGTATGATAGACACTTGATACGTTATCCACTCAGCCCTCAGTATGACCTTTAAAGACACAGCTGGTCACTTCACTCTCAGATAACTTTCAAAGACTTCCGTAACATATAAGATAAAATGCAGTCTACAAATGGAAACAAACTATTCTGTGCCATTGAAGAGAGTGTTTTGGTTTGAATATCCTACTAGGTGAACAAACACGATTTCAGGTCTGTTTTTTGGATTTGGAGTGAGGCAGTGAAGGAATTAAGAACAGTGGGGGTTTGATAAGATGGCATAATAGTGGTCATGGATCAATAGTGATTAATTTTATAAGACACAATATATGGGAAAGATTATATGAAATGCAATGTGAATAAGAAAAAAAAAACCGAAACAAACTAACAAACCCCAAAATGGGGGGAAAAGTCTTTAAATAAACAAGCGCTTGCTGTAGAGGGTCAAGGACTGCAGCCTCCAACATGGATTGAGGCTCAATGTCAAGAAGACAAAGATTCTCACCACTGGACCCCTGGCAGCATCAGGAAGGATAGTGAAGAGATTGAGATTATTCACAGCTTTAGGTTGCTTGGCTTCACAGTCAACATTCTTGGCACCAGTAGCCAGGAAATTAAAAGGTGTATTGCGATAGGAAAGTCTGCTGTTAGGGACCTCTCCAAAGTACTGAAGAGCAATAGTGTCTCTCTGGAGACTAAGGTGTGTCTGATACAGGCCATGGTCTTTGCAATCACTTGTTATACATCAGAGAGTTGGACAATGACTAGAGAGG
>NW_006399845.1:5696584-5713962 GCF_000299155.1 Elephantulus edwardii | reverse complement strand
ATTGGCACAGGACAGAGCAGAATTTAAGGCTGTTGTACGTAAAGGTCGCTATGAGTTGCAAGCAACTGGACGGCACATAACAACAACAACAACAACAACAACGAATAAATAACCCAAGTCTAGGAACTTGTCATAACAGGGGGCGGAAAAAAGTACTAGTATTCTCTCCATACTCTTCAGTGTCAATATCTCCAACAAAAGAATAGAGATGCATTTTGTTTTATACTAATATTTTATTTCTATGTGTTCAATTTTCAAAGGTTTATTTTTTACCATCAGATTTTTTTCTGAGAAACTACTATTTGACAAGCTATTTAACTTCTCTGAGCTTCGGTTCTCTCATCTATGAAATGGGTGCACTCATAGAATTCTTAGGTGAAAGCAGTCTCTTAGGGACAGCAAGGAAATGCAAAATCATTCTTTGAATATTATGTGACCAAGAGGGTGTAATGCCTTCAAGATACTAGTTACCTGTTGCTTATGAGTTAGTCTCCACTCCTGGTATCTCAGTGTGTCAAAATAGAACTGCGTGCTGTAGAGCAGCTAGTGGTTGATTGTTCAGAAATAGATCACCAGGCCTTTCTTCAGAGGCATGTCTGGGTAGAATTGAACTACCAATCTTTTGGGTTAATAGCCATATGTGCTAACTGTTTGCACCACCCAGGGACTGTGAGATAGTAAACATTTAATTATGCATTCTTCCTTTTCTAAACGAAGCACTGCTTATCCTGCATTGCTGAAAATAAGCAAACTTACATTGGAACAGTGAAAGACACTGAAATAAAAATAACATCATTGTTTACTCCGCAAAGGTCACTAATGGGACAAAGAAACCCTGACAACCTGGGTCACTCGTAACCTGTCAAAGGGACTGAACTGACACCAAGCCTTGCTCTGAAGCAGGTATTTTTGTTCAGTTAACCTTCTCTGGACTGGCTGTTGATTATGCAACATGTTTGTTCTCTGAGCACACATTGTTCTGATGTGGCCGGCATGGTCACTAAAAATCCTGCCTACTTTAGAATCTTCCTACTTGTAAATACTATGCAATGCAGTGGGAAAGGCTTAGAAGTGGGCAGAAGAGCTGAAACGATTCTGTGATGAAGAGGTTTCTCTTCTGCGGTACTTCCTGAGGGAAAAATGACTTTATCAACTGGACCTCGACTTGAACAAAACTGTGTCTGTCACCCTTCCATCTGCTTTACACTTACAAATGTTCTTTTTACATGCATTCTTAATTTTATTACATTTTCCTGACCATAAAATAAAATAAGTTAAAAAAAGGAATACCTAACAAAAGGAAACAAAGAATGCTAGTCATTCTATCATCTTCCCACTTCCAAATCAGAATGTTTACCTATTAATCTGTATTAAATAATCATTTATATTGACTTATTAAGAGCATGGACTAATGAACTAAATTTCGCCTGGTTTCTTATTACTTATGGGCATAAGGGAAATTTCTTTCAGCTGCCCTGCCTCATTTCCTCATCTACAAAATAGAAATACCAATAGTGTCTCTCTCCTGAAACAATGAGAAGGTTAAAGTAATTAACATGTGAAATTCTCAGAATGGTGCCTACCATAGATATATACGAAAACAAAAGTCCTCACAACTGGTCTGATAGGCACCATCCTGAGAGATGGGGAAAAGATTAAAATTTCCAACTATTTCATTTGACTTGGATGCACAGTTAGTGTCCATGTTAGCAGCAGGCAAGAAATCAAAATACATATTTTACTGGGCAAATCTACTGTAAAGGACACCTGGAAAATGCTAAAGAGCAAGGATATTAGTATAAGGACTAAGGTGCACATGTCTCAAGCCATGATATTTTCAGTTGTTTCATATACAAGTGAAAAATGGACAATGTATAAGGAAGGACAAAGAAGAATTGACACCTTTGAATTGTAGTTTTGACAAAGAGTACTGACATGTATAACATGGATACCAAGAGAACAAACACATTTGTTTTGGAAGAAGTGCAATCACAATGCTCTTTAGAGGAAATGATGATGGAATTTCATCTCATGTACTTTGGAATGTCCTCAGAACGCACCAGTCTTTAGAAAAAGACATCCTGCTGGAAAAGGTAGAAGGCCAATAGAAGAAAAGATGGTTTTCAAGGTCACTTGATCACAGTCACTGTGATGGGTTTGAGCATGATGAAGACTTGTTTGATGGAGACAGTGTTTCACACCATTCATAGAGTAGCTGTGAGTCTCAACTAATTTTGGCACCTAACCACAGCAAATAACAATTATATATACATATATAATTATGTATATGATAGAAGAAGAATCAATGCCTTTGAGTTGTGGTATTGGAGAAGAGTATTGAACATAGCATGGGCTGCCATGAGAGCAAACAGGTCTGTTTTGGAAAGGGTGAAACCAAGTTTCTTCTTGGAGGTGAGGATCTTGAAGCTCCATCTCACATATTGGGCATGTGGCCAGAATGGACCAGTGCTTGGAGACAGACATTATACTTGGAAAGGTGGAGGGGCAGTGCAGGAAAGGAAGACTCTGAATGAATTGGATTGACACAGTAACTGAAGCAATGAGTATAGGTGTTTCAAAGTTAGTGAGACTGGCCCAGAACAGGGCAGAATGGTGCTATTGTACTTAGGGTCACTATGAGTGTTAGGTGACTTAATGGTACATAACAACAGTGAAAACAACAACAGAGAATAAAGTAGAATGTCACTTCTTCACAGTTAATTCTCCAAACCTGCTACATTGCAGATGCTCAATACACATTTGCTAAATAAATGAAGGTTGAGAAATAAATTAATAAAAACATGAATAAATAAATTACAATAGGTCAGTGTAATATCAGTGTAGAGAAAAGCTGTGCAAACTTTCTTGGCTGAGGTACATCTTTTGGAGTCTTGATTATTTTTTTCTAGAAATAATGGTAAGATTTTGTTTAGTTTGTTAGTACTGCTGAAACAGAAATACCACGGGTTGTTGTTTTTTTTTTAATTGAGATTTTTATGAAAGTTTATAGAGACTTTGGATTTCCATTCAATCATTGTTGTACATTTTCCTCCCTGCCCACCCCTCCCCCTAATTCACTTTTCTCTTTGAAAAGAAAAAAAAATATTTTCATCGTCATACAATTCTGCCCTTTCCCGCCCAAGTCCACTTTACAATGCAGCTCTTATTCTGGACTCATGTCATGAAAAAATACCTAATAATATTCCTTTTCCTTTTTTTTTTTAAAAACAAACAAACAAACAAACCCGATTTTATTCCAGAAAATATACAAGGCTTTTTCCTTATAAAGAAATGTACTCTTTTCTCTTTTCCAAGAAGATAGACCCACTGCTTTCGGTCTTCTATCAGTGCTTTCCATGACAATTAAAGTGTTCTTAATGGTAGCTGATGTTTCTAATCATACTCCTTTTAAACAGTTCTCTCCCTCGTCTGTTTCATTGTTAACCTAACCTTCCCTATCATCCAATCTCTACCGTGCTCAAACCATCACAGGATAAGATCCTTTCTCTCCCAGCATTCCTTGGTGACCTTCATGTGGTGTGGAATCTGTCTTCCCTCTGCTGTACTTGCTTGTGTTTGTGTCTTTGCAACTCTTTTGTTATATCTCAGAGGCTATGTGTTTGAGGATATGTACTCCAGTGGGAGAGCCTTATTTCCAGACAGGATTTTATCATCAGGTGTAGGGTTTAGGGTGCACATTTAATACGTAACAAAGTTGTACTGGGTACCTGTGGATTTCTTGGTGAGTCAGGGAGGTTTGAAACTGGAGGACATCTGGCTTTCTCTTTGTTTTCATGTCTCTCTTTGCTGCTCAAATGTCACATACATCTTCGGGAAGGAGCTGAAAGGCTTCATTCCTGCGTCTGGCCATGATTAGAAGGAGTCCCTTCCCTGGCATTGAGCTGTGTTTTGCATACTTGTTTATATCTACAGCCTGAGATGCCAGGAGTCAATTGCTTATTATGAGGTCTCTAAAATTCATCTGCAGATCTTCCCCAAGCACAGTTTCCTCCATTACCTCTCAATTCAGGCAAGGAAAACATTTCTAACTTAAGGTGTAACATCAAGTTCTCTGAGAAAGCACCCAGGGAAACTCCAAACATGAATATTTTCAGTCTTGATTCTTTGAAGAGAGGAGCCTCAAGGGGGGTGGGGGAGGATGTGTGAAGCCTGCAGACCCAACTGAGGCTGGCACCATAGAGGTGGTTTTCACACACTGCTTGTACTAAGGCCTGTTTTTCACCCTGATCAATGTCATTACATCACCCTTTTACAGTTACAGGAAATCCAATGAGTGTTAGCCCCAGTACCACCCCCAGATCCAAAGCAAACAAGCCTCCCCCTCCTCAGTCTTGGAGAATGATGGAAAAGCCAAATAAATAAAGGAAAAGCCAAATCACAGCATCCCTCTGTTAAGCCTGAGAACTGAGGCTAAATTTATTAGCCAGGCAAGCAGTGGGCTGCTTTCTGAGTGTGTTGTTGTTGTTGTTATGTGTCATGGAGTCACCTGTGGCTCATAGCGACCCTACGTACAACAGCCCTAAACTTTGCTTTATCCTGTGTCAATCTTATTGTCTTTGACACACTTTCCCCCATTACTCCAATCACTGAATCAATCCACCTCATTGAGGGTCTTCTTCTCTTGTGCTGTCCCTCCGCCCTCCAAAGCATGATGTCCCTCTCCAAGGACTGGTTCCTCCTTGAAACATGTCCATAGTATGTCAGACAGAGTTTCAGAATCCTTCCCTCCAAGGAGCAGCTTGGTTTAACTCTCTCTTGGACAAACCTGTTCATTTTCTTAGCAGTTCATGGTATATTCAATACTCTTCCTCAGCACCACAGTTCAAAGACATCAATTCTCCTTCTATTGTCCCTGGTCATTGTTCAACAGCTTTCTGATACATAGCAATAATTGCAAAAACCATGGCCTGGATGAGGTGTACATCAGTCTCTGAGTGCATAGATACTCTGATATCAGGGACTTGAACCCCTGTATTTTTCTTTCTTTCTTTTTAAATAAACATTTGAATTTCATTTACCAAGTTGCCAGGACTCAAATTACAGCTCACTCTCCATGGGATATTGAATAAGTCTCCGGATCTTATTAAGTCTCAGATTCTTCCTCTATAAAATGGAGATATTAATAGACACTGTCTTAGTAGTTAAAGTGTTTGGCTGCTAAGTGAAAAGATGATGGTTTGAGCTCAGGTACTCAATGGGAGAAAAATATAGCCCTCTACTTTTATAAAGATTTTTAGCCTTTGAAACACTATGGGGCAGTTCTACTGTATCCTATGGGGCAGCTATGACTTATAATTGAAAGAGTGGCAGTGAGTTTGGGGTTTTTTTGGGGGGTCTTAGATGACAGATGTGCAGCCAGAATGCATCTTAGAAATAAGCATGGCAAGTGTAGGGTTCATGAGAAAGAAGACACTCAACACCATAGAGTCACGGAGTGAGTACAGCAATGGGCTCAAGGGTAGCAATGATTGTGAGGGTGGTCCAGGACTGAGAAACATTGTGCTTCAGGATGCATCAGGATGCTGTGACTCAATGGCACGGAAAATAATCAGACCTCTCCTTAATGGTACATGAGAGAATGACATTAAAGAGCCAGGTGGTACATTCACCTTACAAACTTACATTAACCTGCTCACTTATGTTTCTGCTGTGTTCAGAAAAAAAAAAATTTATATATATTTCTCTCCCTCTCTCACTCTCCCCCTCTTATATATATAACTCATGGTTACCTTTTTTTATATATATACAACCTCAGTGGAACAAGAGGCTAAATTATTTTGTTTAAAAAACTTGTAACCACAAATATTGGTGAGAATGTAGAAATCAAATTTTTGTATGCTACTTCTTATAACAGTGTACAGCATTGGAAACCAAATGGAAGGTTCCTATGAGTCACAATCAACTTGATGGGAGTGGGTTTGGTGGGGGAGAGTGTAGTGATGTATCAATGTGCTTTTAATTTGCATTACCCTCATGAGTAAGATGTGTGTGGTACCCTATTTAATATGTTAATTGCACATTTTTAACTCTTCCTTTGTAAAATGCCTACTCAGATTTTTTGTCATTCTTCCACTGGGTTATCAGTCTTTTTCTTACTAATTTAAAGAGATATTCTAAAGATATACCTTCTAGATACATAGACACACCTTCTAGATTTTGTTAAGTATATGTATACATTTCTTTCAACTGACTGGAAGAGATCTATATTTGTTACCATTCCAAATTAAGGTGATCTGACAGAGTGTGGAAATTATCGAACAATATCATTAATTCACATGCAAGCAAGATTCTGCTGAAGATTATCCAAATACGACTGGAACAGCATGTCAAGAAAGAACTACCAGAAGTGCAGGCTGTGTTTAGAAGGGGTTGTGGTAGTAGGGATATTGGAGCTAATGTTAGATGGATCTAGGCCCAAAACAGGGAGTACCAGAGGAATGACTGTGTTTATTAATTATGCAAAAGCATTTGACTGTGTGGGTCACAACAAACTGTGGCTGACTCTGAGAAGAATGGGAATCCCAGAACACTTGATCATGCTAATGTAAAACCTATACTTGGACCTGGGAGTAGTCTTCAGAATAGAGCAAGGAAATACTGCATGGTTCAAAACTGAGAAGAGTATATGCCAGGGATGTGTCCTATCTCCATATCTTTTCAATCTACATGCAGAACAGATTATCCAGGAGGTTAGGCTCTATAAGGAGAAATATGACATCAGGATTGGAGGAAGACTTGTCAACAATCTGCATTATGTAGATGACACATCCTGCTTGCTGAAACTGAGGAGGACCTGAAGCACTTGCTGTGGAAGGTCAGGGACTGCATGCAGTCTTCAGTATGGATTGAGGCTTAATATCAAGAAAACAATGACTCTCACCACTGGGCCAATGGGCAGGATCATGATATATCTTGAAGAGATTGAGATTGTTAACAGCTTTAGTTTGCTTGGTTCCACAGTCAACACTCTTGGCACCAACAGCCAAAATGTTAAAAGATGTATTGCAATGGGAAAGTCAGCAGTTAGAGACCTCTCTAAAGTACTGAAGAACAATGATGTCAGTCTGGAGACTAAGATGCACCTGATACATGCCATGGTCTTTGCAATCACTTGCTATGAATCAGAGAGCTGGACAATGACTAGGGATTATAGGAGGAGAATTTATGCCTTTGAGCTGTGGGGTTGGAAAAGAGTATTGAATATACCATCAACTGCTAAAAGAATGAACAGATTTGTCCTGGAGAGGGAGAAGCCAGGCAGTTCCTAGGAGGCAAGTATTCTGAAGCTTCATCTGACATATACTTTGGACATGTTGCAAAGAGGGACCAGTCCTTGGAGAGGGATGCCATGCTTGGGAGGGTAGAGAGACAGTGCACAAGAGGAAGACCCTTGATGAGATGGATTGATTCAGTAACTAGGGTAATGGGAGTAGGTGTGTCAGAGACAATAAATTGACACAGGATAGGGCAGGGTTTAGGGCTGCTGTACATAGGGTCACTATGAGTTGCAAGACACTAGATGGCACATAGCAGCAACAACAACAGCAACAATGTATGTATAGTATCTTTCCTAGTCTACAACTAACCTTTTTGGTTTTTTTTAAAGTGCCTTTGGTGTGTAGAAATCCTGAATTTTAATGTAATCCAGTATACTGATTTCCCCCCCATTATCTATCAACATCTGTTTGCCAATAGGCAACATTATAATAGATGGAGATAAGATTAAAGTTGTCAATGATTTCATTTTACTTGGGTTCACAATCAACACCTGTGGTGACAGTAGTCAAAAAATCAAAAGATGTATTACATTGTGAAAATCTGCTCTTAAGGACTTTTCCAAAGTTCTGAAGAACAAAGATGCCATTGTCTGATTCAAGCTGTGGTATTTTTAATGCTTCTTATGCATCTGAAAGTTGTGTAGAGATGAGAGATGAAAATCAAAGATGAGAGATGAAAAATGAATGCCTCTGATCTGTGGTGATAAGAAGAGTATGGACTAACCCATGGACTGCCAAAAGGGCACATAGTTTGGTCTTGGAGAAAGTACAGTGAAGATGCAAGGATGAAACTTTGTCTTACATACTTTGGGCATGTTGTCAGGAGGGACAGACAGGTAGAGGGTCAGAGAAAGAGAGGAAGACCCTCAACAAGATGGATTGATACAGTGGCTAGAGTAATGGTTTTGAGCATGTCAGAGATTGTTAAAGATGGCACCAAATAGGGACACATAGCAGCAATAATCTCTCGGTTAGTCCTCTTCATGTCTTATTTTAAGAAATGGCTTTCTACTTAAAGGGAGAAAAATATTTTCTGATGTCCTAGAAGACCTTCCCCTCCTTTTTGTAGCTTATGTTAATTTTTGAAAATGATTTGAGGTTAAGATCATGATTAATTTTTTTGCGTATGTAAATTTAATCAGCTCAGCATTGTTATTGAAAAGGTCATCCTTGATGTAGTTCAGATTAATGAACTAATTGCCAGCTCTATGGTGACCACATACGTGAAAATCTAGCTTTTATCCCAATGGTCTATTTATTTCTTTTCCTACCACCACTAAACTGAAACCAATGTACTTGCTCCAAGTCTATGCTGACTCATGGCAACCTTGTGTGGGCAGAGTAAAACCATCCCATAAACTTCTCAAGGCTGTGAGCTTTCAGAAGCCTGTCATCAGGCTCGCCTCCTGAGGCAACTCTGAGTTTAAACCACCAGTCTATTGATTAGCAGTTGAGGGTTTTAGTGATTGTGCCTCCCATAAAACTAAGCCCTCATACACTATCTCAGTTACTGTAACTTTATAAGAAACCTTAAGATTTTGTGTCTGATCTTAGAATGGGAATCCCAGAGCACTTGATTATGATCATGCAAAACCTATCTTTAGATCAGGAAGCTGTTGTCCGAACACAGCAAGGGAACACTGCATGGTTCAAAATAAAGAAAGGAGGACATCAGGGATATATCCTTTCCCCACATCTTTTCAATCTATATGTGGAAAAAGATCATTACAGAGGCTGGACTTCTTAAAGAAGAAGATGGCATCAATATTGGAGAAAGACTCATTAGCAACTTGAGTTATGAAGATAATACGACCTTTATCACTGAAACCTGAAGTATTTCTTGCAGAAGGTCTAAGACTACACCTTTACATATGAATTGCATATTAACATCAAGAAAACAAAGATTCTAACCACTAGGCCAACTGGCAATATCATAATAGATGGATGAAACTTGAGGCTGTTAACATTTTCATCTTGCTCACATCTTATCAACTTTCTTGCCTCTGTTGTTGTTGTTAAGTGCCGTTGAGTCCTAGATAACTGATAGCGACCATGGGAACAAAAGACCTGAGCACTGTTCATAGAGTTTCTGGAGGCAAGCCATTTCGGGAGTGGATGCCACTCTTGCTTCCAAGCTTGCTTTATTTGGGACCAAACACTGTCCACCATGGGTAACCATTATCGCATGTGACACATCAGTGTCACAGTGTTCAGCATCACAGCAACTATGAGTTACCTCTGTACAGCACATGGACAGACCAGTACTATACCACTTAGAAGATTGTTTGACAAAAAACAATTAAAACCAGGCTGTAGATTAAAATCACCCACCTTGGGCTTGGTAGCATAACTTTCTGTCCACTAGGTCAATGTAGCTCTCTCTATGTTGTCATTGTTATTGTTGTTAAGTGCCATCGAGGGTTGTGTTGGGAAAGTTTGCTGACAGGAACTATGCAAAGTGTTAAAGAGCAACAATTTCAATCTAGAGACTAAGGTGCTCCTGATCCAGTCCATGGTCTTCTCTTTTCTTGTTATGCATCTGAGAGCTGGACAATGAATAATGACAGAAGATGACGACAGAAGAAAAATCAATGCCTTTGAGTTGTGGTACTGGAGAAAAGTACTGAACATATGAGGAACTGCCAAAAGAACAAAGAGATTGATCCCAAAGGGGATGAAAGCAGGTTGCTTCTTGGAGGTAAGAATTTTGAAACTCTGTCTCACATATTTTGGTTATATTGCCAAGAGAATCTAGTCCTTAAGGAAGGACATCATACTTGAAAAGGTGGAGGGTCAGCACAGAAAAGGATAAGATGATTCCTTGAATAAGATGGATTGACACAGTGCCAGGGAAGTTGGCTCAGGATAGGACAAGATTAAGAGCCATTGTTCATAAAGTCATAAATTGTAGTTGACTTGATGGCATGTAACAAAAACAACAAAATCTGGTAATCTACTAAAAAAATCTAGCTTTTTTCTCCTTCAAGTTATTTTCATTAGGAGCTTTCCATTTGTTGTGCACACACAGATCCACATCCACACCCCACACACCCCCACAAACACAACAGCTGCTGAGATTTTTCTTCAGATTGCATTGGAAAGAGTTTTGAGAGAAAAATAGTATCTTTATTAAGTTATTCCATTTCAAAAATGTTTTATGCCTTGTGGCATAGAACTTTTGTATATCTTTCTCTAGATTCAGCTCGAAATATCATGTTTGATTGATATTACAAAGGATTCTATTCAAAGTTCATTTTACAATAGTCTTTATGATAGTTTTATATAAAAGTAATATCAATATTTTGTATGCCTACATTACATCCAGCAATTTTATGTAATTCCTTTATGGTTCAAACAGCATATAAATATTTATCTTAAAAATATGTGCACCATCACGAATCTGAAAATAATGACAATTAAAATGCAATTAAGAGGCCTTCTAAAGTTTAAATCTCTGTGCTCATCAAAACCTTTTTCCAACAGGGTGCAAAGAAAACCTACTGAGTGGGAACAAACATTTGGCAATACCATCCCAGACCAGGGTGTCATAATGAATGTTTACAGAATCCTACAGGACCTCCAGAAGAAAAAGACTAATAACCTAATTACAAAATGGGCAAAAGACATTTAAAGACTTTTCACAGAGGAAGACATTCGGATGGTCAACAGGCACATGAGGAAATGCTTAAAATCACTAGCAATAAGAGAGATGCAAATCAAAACCACAACAAGATATCATCTTACTCCAGTAGCTGTGGCAAAGTCTAGCAGGGCAGCAAGTAATAAAAATGTTGGAGAGGATGTGGCAAGATAGAAACCCTTTTATATTGTTGATGAGGTTGTAAAATGGTACAACCACTCTGGAAGACTGTTTGACATTTCCTCAAAAAGCTGAACATAGGACTTCCTCATGACACAGCTATTTCACTGTGTGGAATACGAAAATGAGGGGTGAGGCATAGAGATTTGCACACCAATGTTCATAGCAACATTATGTTCACCAAGCACATGGAAACAGCCGAAATGCCCAACCACAATAGAATGGATTGAGAAATTTTGGTACATTCACACAATGGAATACTGTGCAGCATGCAGGAACAATACTTTTGTAAATTACTACCTAACTTGGGAGGGACTATAGAGTATTATGTTAAGTGAACTAACTCAATCTCATTAATTTGTCATTAAGACAAATACTGTATAAGACCATTATTGTAGAATGAGGACGAGGATCTAAAATGGGGGTGTCACTTAATCATAGGGTCACACAATTTGATGGGTGGAGGGAAGGATTGGTAAAAGCAAAGGGGAAAGATCTGGTGTGAAAAACAATATATATGAACTTTTTGAACTTTGTATATAAACCAGTATAATATTTTTTAAAAAATCATAAAAAGAAAATGCAATTATGTACTTAAAGTTTTTCCAGTTCTGATTTCTAAAACATACATATCTCCCACTACAGCACTTAAACAAAAAATGCACCTCAGGATATTTAAGCTGTGATTTTGTGATTATATTGGGTAATCGGGCCCATCTCCCAAAGTTGTACCTACTTTTGTTCATGAGAAAGTTCAGCACCCAAATGAATTCCCCAATTTCTTTCAGAGAAGGAAACTTAATTTTACATTTTACTGTTTTGAAGTAAAAAGTAATCTCCAGGGACAAAATAACTGAAAAGTAACTACGAGGTTGTACATTTTGTGCCTGGTGTCTTCTAGTAGTGCAGTAATTTATTTCCTGGAATTCATAGATTGGTAAATACTTTTCTACATATATTTTGTACCTAAATTTAATTGTGTACTACATTAAGAATATTTGTCACTATCAACTGAGATTCCAGAACTTAGAGAATGAATGTTTAGTTTTCAGAAGATATAAAATGCACAGGAGATTGCCCATCTTTCCCCCTCTGAGTGACAGGTAATGCTTTTAAATTGTTAGTCTTTGGGTTGACAACAAAACTCCTTATCCACTATACCACCAGAGAAGTTGACATAAAAATTCTTCTTAGTATTAGATCCTGGACAAACACCACTACCAATTAATCATGCTTGTCCAATAAAATGGAATCTATTTGTCATCTTTAACTTGGGATTTCTGTTGCTTTTTCCTCTACTATACTCATAAAGTTCCTAGGATCCTGTTCCTTCCAACTAATAATCCTACATTTTGCTCTGGATTGTCTAATATTAGATAAGTTGTGATTGACTCATAACTGCTTTTACAATGGTGTCAAAGAAGACAGGTGGCTGCCTCCAGCAGGTCTGTTGAGGTAGTGATTCCTTGCTGAGGTAACCTCAGGACAGGACCTAGACCTCACCTTTACAGATTTATAAACTTTATTCACTTAGTTGTCCCTGTGTTTGTCAGGCTCCTGGAGGCTGACTCATAAGGAAACTGACAGGAGATAGATTTATGAACCAGAATGCCAATTGTCTGATTTATAGTAGGAACATGAACACTGGTTTCTAATTATGTTGAACTGAATAGGAATAGATGTAATTCTGGTTTGTATTTATTCTTTGTCACATGGGACTACCTGGGAAACTGAATTAGGAACTGGAGGTTGAGTAGTTAGTTAATAGCTCAAGCTCTTCAGGGAGATGCCAGGTTTGAATCCAGGTCCAGTGCCTCTTGCTTGATGTTACCTTCTAAGTTTCATTTTTCCTATATGTGTATTAGCATGGTGGTAAAGGGACCAATAGTCGTTACCTATAGTTCTGAGGATTCAGTACATTATTCAACAGTTTATCACTAGGCACATTGTATGCATGCAATAAAAGTTAGATTATTAATCTGGGCTCAGCACAAAGGGCACATAGCAAGCTAAGGGCTGTTTTGCTCAGACTTTGAAAGGGCTTTACTTGTTTTAAGAAGCCCCAAATCGTTTGGTTCACATGATAAAGTGTATGGCACATAGAGAATCTCCATTCTCAAGATTTAATGCCCACTTCCACCCCTTTTTTACAACCATCATGACAAGATTAGATAAAATGAAAGGATTAGATTATAAAAATATTTTTAAAATATTAGTCACATTCTAAGTCAGAGGATAGAGGTTATCCTTCTACTCTTCTTGATTGGACAACAAACAGATTGAGAGCACTTTGGTCTTTGGCCTCAGGAGATACCCTCAGCTCCTTGATAAAGCCTTGGGAGAGGCAGATGTAGGGTGGACATTTTTATTTTGATTCACTGGAGAGAAGTGTAGAGAAAGGAGGAGCTTTTTCCTGTGTGGTTGCTGTTTATCACAGATACTCATGTGTTACCTCTGTTAATCTTCATGACAACTCTGTAACAGTGGTCTTTTTATCTACAGTTTATGGGCAAAGTACAGAATACATGACTAACCAGCTCTGGCAGCCTGGAGGCTGCCAACCCCAAAGCAGGCAGTTTGAATCCACCAGCTGCTGTGAGGGAGACAGATGTGTAATCTCCTCCTCTGTGATTTACAGCCTCTGAAAATTTGCTGGAGGGTCAGTTATGACTTGATGGCAGTAAGATTTTTGTTTGTTTGTTTTATTTTTTGAGAGCTTAAGACTATATAACCAGCAGGTGGCTGATTTGAACATCTGGTAGATTTTAACTAGATCTGTTTGATTTAAGAGCTTATGCACCTTCTACAACATCTTAACATCTGTGACTATGTGACAGTATTCTTGACCTCATCCCGAATATTATATAGTTTAAAGGCTCCGAATCCCTTTGTGTGATCACTAAATCTGCAAACATCCAGGAGGAGGCTCAGGAGAACAATATACAGTGTATGAAGTTACTTATTTAAACTCATGGTTCTCACACTTGACAGGCATCTGCTTCATCTGTCTGTTGTTGTTGCTCTCTTGACTGCAATTCATCTGGAGTCTTATTAAAATTCGGATTGTTGGACTCCCAAATCCTACAGATTTAGTGGGTCTTGTGAGGCCCGCGAATTTGCATTTCTAACAAGTTTCCAGGTGTTTCTGACGCTGCTGTTATAAGGTACTCACTTTGAGAAGCTCTGTTTTTAAGCTATGCAAACAAACAAAAAATACCTCACAAAGAAAAACCCAACACAAACCATCAACACCCCAAAACAGAATGGAAATGCTAGTAGGCTAGAGGGTTACACGCAAAAGAAAAATCTTTATTTCCATATAATAGATTATCTTTTTTTAGGATCCTCATTTCAGGATTCATAATTATACCTATGACATAATTATCAGTCAAATGTATCAGTTAGTTCTCAATCGTGTGTCAGTTCTAGAAGTGCTGGGAATGGGGTTGAGTAGGGGAAGATATGAAGGATAAGGAACCAGACAGTGTTCTGTTTCCCTTCTATATCCAAGTTGTCCTTTCCAGAGGCAGGTTTTACTCTGACCTGGATCTCAGCAGGCAAGAGTGAACCAAACTAGACTGATATTAGATAGTAGATTTTCAAGGGACCAGTCTTTGAAAAAAAGATATCATGCTAGAAAATGTGGAGGATCACAGAAAGAATGAAAGACTCTCAACAAGACTGATTAACGCAGTGACTACCACAGTAGTCTTGGGCATGACAGACAGGGTGATGATGGCTGAGGATAGGGCAAGATTCAGATGTGTTGCTTATAGGGTCACTATGAGTTGTACTCAACCTAAGGGCACCTGACAAAAGCAAAACCAACATTCTAAGGGGAGAGGTTGGACAGCCAGGCCTCCAACACGAAAGCTTTAAGTTGCATAATTGGCTCTTGGGTCATTTATTCCTGTTTCTGTACTGTTATTTAAACCAAGACAAGGCAGACTTTTCTCATCAAAGGCACAAAACACAGAGAGGAGCCTTGGTAACCACTCCATAGAAGACTTGGAAACTTGTCTCATGAAAAGGTGAATGAGAAGTATCAGCAATTTGCTTTACTAGTTACTGTTTGGTATTGGACTTTGGATCTGGAATTTGGTTTAAAGTAGATAGGGAAAAATATTTCCTTCTTAGTAGATTGCCCTTGGGCAGAGAAGAATGTCAACAAACCTAAGGAAAAAGAGCTTATTGGCATTTAACTGCCTAGCAGAGGTGTTTGTTTTTATATCACTTAAGCTTGCATGTTGTTTAAGGTGGAAATAATCGTGATTAATTTCACTTATTGTTGCATGATTCTTGGGCTTCACTGATTTTGGCCTTGAAGGAGAAACACTGATACAGATTTCTCAGCAATTTTGAGGGACGCCATGACAATTTATGTACCCCACCATTTCTTGAGAATCGACTGGTTGCGAGGTACTATCGGGTGCTTGTAGTACAGCAGTGAAAAGAGCACCAAATCAAGTGTCAAGTGCTGGGATTGCATTTCAGCTCTGCAGCTTATGACCATGAAGCTATATGTCTATTAAGCTTTGTAGACCCTGAATTCCACACGTAAAATGGGTAGCTTATAATGTTATTTCAAAATGATGAAACTAATAATGTTAAGTGTCTAGAAGTAGCATTATTTTAACATTTGAGTTACCTTCTTTAGGAATAATTTACATAGACTCCATTGTGTGGTCCTGGATTAGCACAAGGCCTGAGGTCTAGTGGGTGATCAATAGTCATTTGTGAAAGGTTTGGAAGAAAAGCGGTACAATAAATTGACCTTCAGTATTTGCACTTTAGTTTCTGTTCTTTCTGAATAAAGGTCCTTTTGGGATAAGATAATAAACCAGAGGTGGTGAGGCAAGATCTGAACTGTGCCTGCAGTAATTCACTTGTGGTCAGGCTTGGGCACTGACTCACATTCTCTTGCTCAGTGATCATTGAACCTTAAGGGGTCATTTCACCATTGATACTGGTTCCTTCTGACAAATGGACACAATAACCCCATCGTGACCATCTCCCTGGGATATTTTGTGGAATGAACAAGACATGAAAAGATGGTAGGCTTGAAAATTGGGGACTACAATGCAGACAGTACCTTTCCTTATCTCTAGTTTTGTTTACATCTGTCTCTTTTCAACATATTCCTTAAAGGAAGATTTTATTTTGTTGTCTTGCTAGAGTGTTGCTCTCTTATGAACTTGAGTAACTGTTCACATAAAGTTGGAAAGAAGATATTTTTAAAACAAGAAAACCATGACCTGTCTAAGCACCTCTAGCAGGAAGCTCACAGTAAAAACAAGAAGTGGCAAGAGAAATGAATATTGTATGAAAGAGAGAAAATATCAGCAGCCTGCAAGAAGGATCAAAATAAATTCAAACACATTGCCATAGAGTTGGAGCTGACTCATAGCTGACTATCCAGTGACTTTTCAGAGGTTTGGGAGGAGATTGCTCGAGAAGTGCTTCCTTCAGGTTAGCAGAACAACTCCTAATATGGGCTATGCCACTAGAATCCCGTAGCAAGAAGAATAGGAAAGAGAACAGGCAGTGGCTGATCAGGAGGCTGTGCTAGTTGGTAAAGCTGGTCAGGTAACCTGTTGCGATAGCTATAGACCTTCTTGGAATGGAGATGGAGATGACTTGGTTTGTGACAAGTCCAGGTCTTCACTTTCTTCAGTTTTGGTGTTTGTAGGGCAAAGATGTCTGCTTTACTAACTTCAGTCTGAACTGTGTCCTTGTCCTGTGCGTGAGGCTCATAAAGAGGCTCATCTGTAGAAGTCAGTCAAGGTAGACAAAAGAGTGAAGATTGTAGGCAAAAGAAATAGAGAGTTCTTGGAAGAATAGATAGTACAAGAGCATATAAGAAAGCTAAAGGTAGCAGTTGCTTCAATTATTTGAAGCCATTCTGAAAAGCACCCAGTTTTTATTATTGTTCATGTAACTCTGTACAACAATCAGGAAATTTTAAAGAATTTTTAAAGCAATATCTCTATTTCAAAGTTAGAATTTAATTCAAATCTGTATGTGACCAACACAAAAAAAATCTCTAATTTTCCTATTTGCAATCCATAGCGTAAACCCTTCTATGTGTCTTAAACAAACCTTTATTAATTTGTGTGAATTTCTCATAATAACTATCAGTATAAGTCTTTTTTTTGCATACCAGTAAGTCATATTTTTTTATTATTAATTTAGTTTGTTTATTTTTCATTTCAATGAACATCTACAGAGATTTTGGAATTCCATTCATTCATCATTGCACC
>NW_006399845.1:5689016-5696419 GCF_000299155.1 Elephantulus edwardii | reverse complement strand
AAAAATAGAAAAATTCCAAAAAGAATGAAGAAAGAAAAACCCAAACCAAAACCCCTTAAAATTGTACTAGAGTGTCGAGACAGAGGGAAGAGATACTGAAATAAAACAGATGAACAGAAGATTTTTAAAGAGGCTATGGCACCTGGGATATCATTGCTGATGCCAGATGGATTCTGACTGAAAGCAGACAAAGTCTTCTTTATTGGCTACGCAAAGACATTCGACTTTGTGGATCATAACAAACTATGGCTGACATTGAGATGAATGGGACCCCTAGAACTCCTAATTGCTCTCATGAGAAACCTATAACTAGACCAAGAGACTGTTTTGCCAACAGAGCAATGAAATGCTACATAGTTTAATATTAAGAAAAATCTACATCAGGTTTATATCATTTCTCCATACCTACTTAATATGTACACTGAGCAAATAATCTGAGAAGCTGGACGTTATGGAAAATAATGCGACATATGGATTGAAGAAAAACTCAGTAACAGCCTGCATTGTGCAGATAATATAATAGTGCTTGTTTAAGGTGAAGAGAACTTGAAGTACTTGCTGCAGAAGACCAAATATAACAGCTTTCAATATGGATTATACCTCAACATCAAGAAACAAAAATCCTCAGCATTGGACCAGTAAACAACATTATGATATATAGAGAAAAGATTGAAATTGTCAATTACTTCATCTTACTTAGATCCACAATCAAAACTCTTGGTACTGGTCAGGAGATCTGGAGATGTATTGCAGCTGGAAAGTCTGCAGTCAGGGACTTCTTCAAATTAGTGAAGAGCAATGATATCACTTTGAAGTTGAAGGTTCACCTGATTCAGGACATGATTTGTTTCAATAACTTGCAATGCATCTAAACAATCAATAAGGATGGCAGAAGAAGAACTGATGCCTTTGAACTGTGGTGTTGGAGAAGAATACTGAATATTCCATGGACATTCAAAAGAACAAATAGAAATGCCTTGGAGAAAGTGCAGCCAGAGTGCTCCTTGGAGGTTGTTGTTATTGTTTTTAGGTGCCATTGAGTTGAGCATGACTCATTGCGACCCTATTAAGAAAAGATCTGAACTTTGTTCTGTCCTGTGCCATCTTCACACTTCCTGACACACAAGAGCCCATTGCAGCAGTCACCATATCAATCCAGCTGGTTGAGGGTTTTCTTCTCCTTTGCTGACCCTCCACTCTTCCCAACATCCTGTCCGTATCCAAGGAATAGCACTTCCTAGCACATGTCCAAAGTATATGAAGGGAAGCCTCATTACTCTTGTCTTCAAAGAACACTCCGGCTGCACCCTCTCCAAGATATATGTGCTTATTCTCTTGGCCGTTCATGGAATGTTCTCTGCTCTTCTCTAACACCACAGCTCTTTTTCTGTCAGCCTTAGTTATTGTCCAAGTCTTGGATGCATAACTAGTAATCAGAAAGACTATGGCCTGAATCAGATGCATCTTAGTCCTCACACTGACATCACTAACTAATTTTGAAAGGGCCCTAACTGAAGATTTTCCTGGTGTAAGGTGTCTCTTATGTCCTGACTGCTAGTACTACGGGTGTTAATTGTGGATCCAAGCAAGATGAAGTTGTTGACAGTTTCAATCTCCTCTCCATCCTTCATGATGCTGCCTATCGGTCCAGGGTATGAATCTTCATTTTCCTGACATTGAGGTGCAATCCATACTGAAGGATGCATTCATTGATCTTCTACAACAAGTGCTTCAAGCCCTCTGCACTTTCAGGAAGCAAGGTTGTGTTATTTGCATAACCCAGGTTATTAATGAGTCTCCCTCCAATCCTGATGCCATACTTCCCCTCATGAAGTCTACCTTCTTAGATTATTTGCTCAGCATACAGATCCAAACCACACAGTGCTCCCTGCTCCATTCGCACAACAGCCTCCTGATCCAGGTATAGGTTCTGAATGAGCATAATCGAGCACTCTGGGGTTCCCATTCTTCTCAATGTCGGCCACAACTTATCTTAATTCACACTGTCAAATGCCTTTGCATAGTCAATGAGTCACAATTAGACATTCTTCTGATTGTCCTTACATTCAACCAGCATCCACCTGACATTAGCAATGATATCTCTGATGCCACAGCCTCTTCTAAATCCTGCTTGACCTTCTGACAGTTTATCTACATACTGTTCCACTTATTTTTGTATGATCTTCATCAGGACTTTGCTTGAGTGTGATATTAATGATGTTTTTGATAGCTTCCACGTTCAGTTGGATCACTTTTCTTGGGAATGTGAACAAATATGGACCTCTTCCAATCCATTGGTCAGACATCTGCCCTCCAAATTTCCTGGCATAGACTTGTGAGTACATCCAAGGCTCCATCTATTAATTAAAACAAATCAATTGGTATCTCATCAATTCCTGGGGCCTTATTTTTTTCTAATGCCTTCAAAGCAGCCTTCTACTTCCTCCTTCATTACCATTGGCTCCTGTTCATATGGTACTTCCTGAAATTTTTCAGTATCCATTAATTCTTTCTGTTACAGTGACTGTGTTTTCCCTCCATCTTCTTTTGATGCTTTCTAGGTCATTCAATATATTGTTGTTTCAATATTGCAACGTGAGGCTTAAATTTATTTTTCAGTTCTTTCAGCCTGAGAAATGCAGAATGAGGAGATAAAGACGGCAAAAGGTCATCTCTCATTCTTTGAATATGTTTCTAGAGAAGCTATTCTTTGGAGAGAGACATCATGTTTGGAAAGTTGGAAGGTCAGCAAAAGAGAAAACCCTCAACCAGATGGATTGACATGGTGACTGTAGCAATGGGCTATACTGTGTCAGAGATGGATGAGGATAAGACAGGATAGGTCAGAGTTCAGATCTGTTATTCATAAGGCTTCTCTGTTGTTGCTGTTGTGTATGGTTGAATCAACTATGTCTCATAGTGACCTTGTGAACAATAGTCCTGAATCCTGCCCTATCCTGACCAATCTCACTGTCTCTGACACCTGCTTCCCTTGCTACAGCGACTCTATCAATCCATCTCATCTCGGGCCTTCTCCTGTGCTAACTCTCTAACCTTCTAATTATGATGTCATTATCCAGAAACTGGTCCCTTTTGGCAATATGCCCAAAGTATATGAGATGGAGTTTCAAAATCCTTGCTTCAAAGGAGAACCTGATTTCACCCTCTCTAGAACAGACTTGTTTGTCCTCTTGGCAGTTCATGGTATGTTGGTATGTTTAATACTCTTCTCCAGAACTAAAATTCGAAAGCATAAATTCTGCTTCTGTCATTTTTGATCAGTGTCCAGTTCTCAGGTACATGGCAAGCAATTGAAAAGACTGTGGCCTAGATCAGGAAACTTTTGTCTCTGGACTGATATTGTTGCTCTTTAGCACTCTAGAGGTGTCCTTGACAGCAGATTTTCCCAATGAAATTTGTTTTTTATTTCCTCATTGCTGGTGCCAAGAGTGTTGAGAGTGGATCCAAGCAAGATGAAATTGTTAACAATTTTAATTTTTCTTCATCTGTCACAATAATGCCAATTGGCCTGGTGGTTAGGATCACTGTTTTCTTGATGTTGAGATGCAATCCATATTGAAGACTGCAGTCACTGAGCTTCTGTAGCAAATGCTTTAAGACCTCTTTAGTTTCAATTAGCAAGGTTGTGTCGTCTGCATAATGTAGGCTACTGCTTAGTCTTCCTCTAATACTGACGCCACGTTCTTTTTAATAAAGTCCAGCTTCTCAAATGATCTTTTTCACTTATAAACTGAAAAGGTGTGGAGAAAGGATACATCCACGACACATTCCTTTCTTGATTTTGAACCATACAGTGCTCCCTTATTTTGCTCATATGACAGCTTCCTAGTCTAGGTATATATTCTGTGTAAACACAATTAAGTGTTCTGGGATTCCCATTCTTCTCATTATTAGCCACAATTTGTTGTAACTCTCATAGCCAAATGCTTTTGCATAGTCAATAAAACACAAATAGACATCCTTCTGATATTCTTTGCTTTCAGCTAGGATCCATCTGACACTGGCAATGATATCCCTAATACTATGTCTCTTCTAATCCCAGCTTATATTTCTGACAGTTCTGTGTTGCTGTACTGTTCTAGTCACTTTTGGATAATCTTCAGCAAGATTTTGCTGCCAAGTGATATAGTGATTTTTTTTTTTTATGATTTCCACACTCTGTGGAATCATCTTTTCTGGAATGGAAATAAATATGGATCTCTTCTGGTTAGTTGGCCAGCTAGCTAGCCTCCAGATTTCTTTGCACAGACCTGGTGAGCATGTCCAGAGCAGCATCTGTTTGTTGAAACATATCAACTGGTATTCCATTTATTCCTGGGACACTATTTTTTGCAAATTTATTCAAAGTGGCTTTAACTTCCTCTTTTATTATTATTATTTCCTGAAAACGTTGTGTGTTATCCAAATGTTTTTGGTACAGTGACTCTGTGTATTCCTATCTTCTTTTATGCTTCATCTATCATTCAATATTTTTTCCACAGCATCTTTAAGTTTTACAACCCATGATGTGAATTTGTTCTTTAGTTCCTTCAGCTTAAGAAATGGTTATAACAGTAAGTATATCAGAGCATCTTGATCCCCTCCTTCTTACAAGAGCTTTCGTACATCTTGTGTAGTGGTTATATTTTTTGAGTTCTGGGGTGAGATAGGCCTGCATTCAACTTCCTTTTTCAGTTTTTCTCAACTGTGTGACCTTAGACCTGATATTTAACCTTCTGAGCATTGGATTTCTAATCTGATATGGAGATAATTACAGTTTGCTCTTCAACTAGGCAATGCGAAGATTAAACACATATAAACTATTTGGTGCCACGACTGTCAGTTAATTATCATTATGTAAATGTTATTAGTGTGATTAATAAACAGTTGACTAGATCTGGTGGTTTAGTGGCAAGGAATTGTGTGGCTAATCCAAAGGTGGGACATTTGAATCCATCAGCTGCTTCGGAGGAGAAAGATGAACAATCTCCTCATGTGTGTTTTACTGTCCCTGGAAACCTGCTGGAGGGTCAGCTATGGGTCACTTTGTCTCAATGGTGCATAACCATTTGACTTTATTTAGACAAGTGTTTTAGTTTAACCTCACTAAACATTCTTCTTTGAAGAGGCAATGATTGAACTTTTATTTTACATCCTAATCTTCAAAGCACAGGTTCTCAAATACTGGATGAAGATATTTACTGCTACTGTCATGCTGCCATTATTACCACCATGAGGGCTTCTGTTACTACCACCTCATTACCATCTTCAATTCCATTGACTTCTTTATAATCTTCCCATGGCTGCCAATACCATCATTATCATCACTGCCATTATCCTTGTCACTCTCATCACCTTTAGGATACGTATCACCATCATTATCATGATTGTTACCATCAATACCATTATCCTCATCAGAGGATCACTTACCACATATCATTGTGTACCAGTTTCTGTAGTGGTACTTTACATATCTGTTCTCCCTATATACTGAGACCAGCCCTATTGACTCAGACTTTCCTCCTTTCTTCCCTACTTTATGAATGAAGATACTGAGGTTGTAAGAGAGTAAAAATTTACCCTGAGACCACCAGTAAATAACATAAGAACTGGGATTCTGACCCACCCAGATCTGCCTCATTCCAAAACCCAAGTTATTTTCTTCCATTATATACTTGACCCATTTGAGAAATGAAGGTGGTGGAAGTTACAGATTATACAACTGGTCTTGGACGACTTAGGGTCCTAAGGTGTGTGTCCCTTTGCATTTTGGTACATTGCTATCATTTTGTCTTTTTCAGATGCTGATAACAGTTTATTTATAACTGAGAACTGACAGTCTGTTTATCTAAATAGCTCTTTGAAAGGTTCCAATTATGGTTCTGCCACATCTCTGAAGGCTGGTGGCAGAAAGCCAGAGAGAAGCTATTTGTGCTGACTATTTAGATACAAAGCATAGCAAAACACCATTCTTTAAGAGGAGACACTGGTTGAGGCAGAGACAGCCATGCTACAGGGGAGGTCAATGCCAAACATGACGCTGGCTATGTTCCAGTTCACATCTTTAAAACCAAAAACCAAACCAAATTTGAGACCTCTATGTGTTGTATGATAGGACTGCACCATAAGGTTTTTGTGGCTGCATTCTTAATATAATGAGCTCTGGTGGCTTAGAGGTAAGGACCTTCCCTGCTGACATGAAAACACATGGTTCAAATCTACCAGCTGCTCCATGGGAAAAGAAAAACATTGGCAATCTCCTCTTCTGTAATTTACTGCTTCTGAAAAGCACTGGAGAGCTACCTATGGGCCGATTCTGACTGTGGTCCATAATCCAGCATAACAACATTCTTAAAAGATGCAGGTTGCTAGCCTTTACACAGGAATGCTAGGTAGCAAGGAGTTTAACATAGCACTTGTGCCACTTTACAGAACCTTTGTGTCCTTAAAGAAAAAGTATTTCTATAGTTGGCTCATAACCAAAAAGACATAGCTTTTCTGAGGCTCTAAATTCTTATGGGACCAAACTCCTACAACTTTCTCCCTTGGAGCAGTTGGTTAAAAATGCTGACTCTTTGGTTAACAGCCCAACACTCAGCTCTATGCCACTAAGGCTTCATCCATGTCTTTAAAAAAAATCCTTTAAACTCCACTTTTATTAAGTCAATTATGATTTGGGGATCCTCCATCAGTTTCTGAGGCTGTAAATCTTTGCTAAAGGAGACTGTTCATATTTATCCTGAGAAGAAGTAAGTGGATTCAAGTAAACCAACCTTTCAATATATCTAGAAATATAACCTCTAAACAGTAGATTTATTTCATCCTTAATTTACAATATCAGCCATGAGGGTAGGATATCCCTCCTCATCCTATCTTACCATCAAGACAAGCCAGTTAAGTCTCATCTGTCTTTCAGCCAGCCAGTCCAAAGACAAAGGAGCAGCTACTGGATTCACTGCTGAGCACCAGAGATGCTTAAAGTAAGAATCAGAGTCTTTGCTTTTCAACAGAATTGAATATGCTTAGTGTTAGAAGAGTTCAGATCTGATACAATATTGGAGGCTAGCCATGGCAGTGTGTTTTATATCAAGATGCTCTGCTTTCAAATGTGATTCTGCAAATTTGCGTGCCTCTGCATGGAAGTGAAAGAACTTCATCAGCAGAGGCAGTGTAGTGTAAAGAGAAGCTGATCAGACATCTTCACCACAGATTTGCTATGTAAGCGTGGCCCTGCCGCTTGATCTGGAGTCAGATTGTCTGGGCTTGACTCCTAGTTTTGCCACACATGAGCTATGTGATTTGGTTAGATTGATTAATTCCTGAATCTCAGTTTCATTTTTTAAAAAATGAAGATGAAAACTTTATTAAAGAGTTTTTAAGAAAAAAGTGAAACAAAATTATAT
>NW_006399845.1:5682577-5688916 GCF_000299155.1 Elephantulus edwardii | reverse complement strand
AATGAGAGTTTACAGAGACTGTGGATTTCTGTTCATACATTGTTGTACCCTTTCCTCCCTGCCCACCCCTTCCCTTTTCTCTTTGAAAAGTAAAAATAAAAATTCTTTCATTTTTATACAACCCCCTCCCCCAACAGTCCATTCCACTATGCAGCTTTCATTGTGGACTTCTGTCATGACAATAATACCTAATCATATCTTCATCCTAAACAGTTCTCTCCCTCATCTGTTTCAATGCAGTCTACATTATTTATACCCTCATAGTTGTTCCCCGAACCTTTGATGTCAGTCCCACTTTACAGCAGTGGCACCATGGAGTATTTGTCCTTTTGTGACTGAGATATTTCACCCAGCATAATGTCTTCCAGGGTCACCCATTTGGTATAATATTTCATGAATTTCTTGTTTTTCAATGCAGCATAAAATTCCATTGTTTAAATATACCATAGCTTCTCTGTCCATTTGTTTGTTGATGGGCACTTGAGTTACTTCCAACTCTTTGCTATTGTGAACAAAGCCACAACAAACATGGGTGTGTGTATATTTGCTTGGATCGTAGTTATGGTTTCTTTAGGGTATATTCCCAATGGTGGAACTGCTAGGTCAAATGGTATTTCTGTTTCCAACTTTTTGAAAAAGCACCATTAAAGTAAATCACTTATTACGTGTAAAGTATATGATTTATAAAGATAGAAACGTTATTCGTTTTCAAGAAAAAAGTAAAACAATTATATAGATAAAATTTGCCCAAATAATATTAATATATAACTATAGTTTCAACCCTTCTACTGAGCTCTGTAATCATGTGTGTATATTATTTATAGATGGATAGATGGTAGATACTTCGACAGATAGATGCCTGATGAGTCTTCAGAACTCTACAAGTCCCTTGGTTGAATCCTTCTTATACACTTCCCCATCAAACCTTCTCTCAGCTCAGTAATCATATCAGTTCCATCTTCCTGATGTTCAAGTCAAAAAGCTTGGCAACATCTTTGACTTTGTCTCACTAACTCTGGCCACCTCCCTCAGCAAATCTTTCCAACTCTATGTTCATGTTATCCAGACTCTGACCACCTCTCAACACTTCTTCTCTTGTCTTAACCACCAGCATTCCTTCCATGACTGTCTTAACAGTATCCTCACTGGTCTTTTTTTGCCTTCCTTCAGTCTATACTCACACAGCAGTCAAAAGGATATTGTCTAAACCTCAGTCAGATCATGCTTTGCTCACACCCTCTAGTGACTTCCCATCTTGCTAAGAATGAAAACACTTTCTTACCATAGTTTACAAGGCTCTTCATCTCTGACCCATTTCTGGTCCACCAATCTTGTTACCTGCCATCCTATCCCTTTTTCTTTGGGCTCTGTAGGTTCCTACCACAGGGCCCTATACTTGCTGTTGAAGGAATGCTCATACTAGGAGCATATGTGACTCACAAATCCATATTTAAATGATGCTAATAGGAGTAGTTTTCCATGTCTAACCTATAATGAGGTTATTATTAACTATTATTATTAGAGGTTATTATTAACTATTAACCTATAATAACCTATCCTCTTCTTTTTCCTTTTTTCTTCTTAGCACTTGTACCCCATATTGATCTATCGTCTGTTGTTATTGCTTTTTATTCCTTCTCTCCTTCCCCAAAAATGTTAATTTACTGAGCACAGGATATTTTTTCCAAGGTCCAATATGAAAACAATGCTTAATATATAGTAGAAATTATAATGAGTTAATGGTAGGCTACCCAGTGCGGACTGAGAGTGGGGTGGAGCTTCTTGATTAAACAAGCGTGGAAGGAGTAGTGGCATCCACTTCCATAATAGCTTGCCTCTGGAAAACCTATGAACCTGGAGAGAGGATGAAAGGCACCCAAGCATCGAGGACTCTCCTTCATAGGGTCTCTATGAGTCGCCTGCAACTCGACGGCACTTAACAACAACAACAACAACAACAACAACAACAACATCTTTAAAGAATGAGTGTTCATTGTGGATCCAAATAAATGAAGTTATATTTTAAAGTATTTTTCATGTTTTCTGAGCAATTTGGACAGGAAGTTGTGAAAGCTAGACAAAGATTAAGGATGACAAAATCTGAGTCGATACTTTTGAATTGTAGTGTTGGAGAAGAGTACTGAACATCTTATGAACTGCCAAGAGAAAGAAGTCTGACATAGAGGAGGTGCAGCCAGGGTGCTCCAGTCAGCGTGCTCCAGTCAGCGTGCTCCAGTCAGGGTGCTCCAGAGAGCAACTCTGTTGAAACTTCATCTCTGATACTTTGAGTATATGGTCAGGAGATATTGGTACTTGAAGAAAAGACTTCATTCTGAGAAAGGTAGATGATCATAGAGATAGAAGAAGACTTCCAACCAAAATGGATTATCACAGTGACTGTAACACTGTTTTTGAGTATAGCAGAGATGTGAGGATAGTGCTTGTTTCTGATCTGTTGTTGTAGAGGAAGACCTTCAACAATATGGATTGTCACAGTGACTATAACACAGTTCTTGGATATATCAGAGATGTGAGAGTAGTGTACGTTTCTGATCTGGTGTTCATAAGAGCTTTATGAGTCAAAGTCAACTAGACAGAACCTGACCTTAGGAGATATATTTCATTTAAGACTTAAAGATTATCTCAATGCAGTATTTTCAAATGTCATCTAGTCTCCATGGTTCCAGAAAATCTACAATCTGTTAGAATTTGAAATTCCAGTCTATATTTTCCATCTTTTGACTAAGACTCCTTTATAGATTGTAATAAAAATATTCAGTAATAATAGCTACACACCATCCAGTTCTTCTAGTATCATGGTAAATGAGGCAGTTGCCCGTGATGGCAATTGTCTCACATAATTTTTGTTTTTTACTGTTGTTGTTAATATTATGTGCCATTAAGTTGCTTGTGACTCTTAGCAACTCTATGTACCTGCCCTATCTTGTGCCAATCTCATTGTCTCTGACATATCTACCCCCATTACCCCAGTTACAGAGTCAATCCATTTCATTCAGGGTCTTCCTATCCTGCGCTGTCCTCCACCCTTGCAAGCATGATATCTTTCTCCAAGGACTGGACCCTCCTGGCCACATGCCCAAAGTATTTGAAATGTAGCTTCAAAATCCTTGCCTCCAAGGTTCAGCCTGGTTTCACCCTCTCCAGGACAGATCTGTTTGTTTTATTGGCAGTCCATAGTATGTTCAATACTCTTCTCTAGAGTCACAACTCAAAGACATCAATTCTATCATTCTTGTCATAGTCCAGCTCTCTGATGCATAGCAAACAATTGTGAAGAACACAGTTTGGATTAGGCATACTTTAGTCTCTAGACAGGCACTGTTGCTTTTCAGTACTCTGGAGTGGCTCTTAACAGCATATTTTCCCAATGCAATTTGTCTTTTTATTTCCTGACTGTTGGTGCCAACAGTGTTGATTGTGAAACCAAGCAAGCAGAAAATGTCAACAATCTCAATGTCTTCTGTGCCTGTTATGATGCTGCCAATTGGCCTAGTGGTGATAATCTTTGTTTTCTTGATATTGAGATTCCTTGTCCTTCTTAGCACCTCAAGTCCTCATCAGTTTCAGCTTGCATGGTTGTGTCATCTTCAAAATGTAAGTTGTTAAAAATACTTCTTCCAAATCTGATGCCATATTACTCCTCATTTTTCTGACTCTTCTTCTTCCTCTATTGCCCCAGGCAAATAGAGAACAATTATTGTGCCTTAGATAGACTCTTGAAAGCTTTTAAAAGACTAGACACTATGTTGTTTTAAAAACGTTTGCTACATAGATTTTCCAATTCAATTTTTTTATATAAATATAAAAAATAATTTATATTCTGGACAAGAGGAAGACTCATTAACAACCTACAATATGAAGATGACACAATCTCGCCTTCTGAAAGTGAAAAGGAATTGAAAAAACTAGCTGCAGAAGATCAATAACTACAGCCTTTAATATGAGTTATACCTCAACAAAGAAAACAAGAATCCTAACTCCTGGGCCAAAAGGCAACATGGTGATAAAAGGAGAAAAGATTGAAGTTGTCAGAAATTATCTTTTATTTGGATCCAAAATCAGCACTCATGGTAACAGTAATTAAGAAATCAAAAGATATGCTGCATTGTGAAAACTGTTGTCATTTACCTCTCCAAAATGCTAAACAACAAGGATATCAGCTTGAAGAATAAGGTATTACTGATCCAAGCCATGGTACTGTCAGTTTCTTCACATTCATCTGGAAGTTGGAAGATGAGTAAGGAAGACTGAAGAACCCATGTCTTTCAGTTGTGGTGTTGATTCTGAACATCCCATGGGACTGCCAAAGAATAAACAAATCTATCTTGGAGGAAGTGTATAACTGGTGGCCCGTCGTGGCAAGGATTGTAAAACTTAGGCTCACATACTTTGGGCATATTGTCATGAGGGGCCAGTTTCTGGGACAAAACACCAATCTGGGAAAAGTGAACAGTCAGGAAAAAAAAGGAAGACCCTCACTGAGGTGGTTTGAACCAGTGACTACAACAGTGGGCTGGAGCTAGGTGGGAAGCATTGCAGGGAGCAGTATAGAATAGCTCTGATCTGTTGTTCAAATGGCCACTTTGAGTTGGAGCTGACTTGATGGCACATAAAAAAATAATAAATTATATTTATTGACTCTGTGCACTTAATCAATGCTAAACCTATACTTATTCTTAATATCAAAGCTCACTTTTTTTTCCATTTGCCAATTTTCCTTCCTCTTCCCTGATTCATTCACTCTTTCCCATTTGCACTGCATGGATAGGAGGCTAGTCCACAGGCTGCCTTTCCTGAGTTTTCCTGCCTGCACTTGTGCTGGTTTGGCTAATTAATAATGGAAAGCTGGAGACAAGAGACAGGAAAAGATAGGATTGGAATATTTTGGTGCTGCCCTTTCTCTGTGCCCCCAGTCTCATCTCTTATATGACCACACCACAACACCACTCCTGCCAAGTGACTTTCTCTCAGCTATAGCTTGCACTGGCCTCCCACCACATCCTTTCTTTCTTTCTTTTAATCTTTAATCCTGGGAATGGAAATACATTCATTTTGCTCCTGGTCCTTGAAGCTTCAATATCCCATGTTGGCTCCCTTTACCATGTAAACTATCCTTTTGTAAGGTTTCTTTAATTAAGCATGATGAGTGGAAATCTGTCTCCTACGTGACCAGATCCTCAACAGTAGTAAGTATAATTTCTTTGTATTTTGGAAAATGTATAGTTGGAGTACAGAAGATTTTCTGTGTAACCTCTTTCAACTGTAAGTGTGTGAACCATGCAGTTAATTGTAGCTAGAGCTAGAGAGCTGTAAAGGTCAATGTGGAGAGAATCAATGAATTCTTTGACTTGGTTAAATTCCCAGACCCATAAAATGAAGTCTTCTTGGAGAAACATGCATGGATTGACACATCATGAAAGTTCCACTGATACTTTCTCTAGGGTGGGCATAAAAAATCCATCAGAGCATCACATAATTTTAATGTTCTTACTGCCTGAAGGAAATTCTTTACTCATCCTCTTTACTGTACAGGTATGAGAAATCATTCTGCATGCCTTCCTTGGGAGAAGAGTTTCGAATTCCTTGCTTTATCTTTATTCAGAACAGCTCTACACATTCCTGAAGAAACAAGCCTTAAACCCAGAAATCTGGGTGACAGGGCAGTGGCAGAATGCCAGGAAACATATTATCATGTGTGCTAACCCTGTCTAAGAAAATAGATCATTTTAAACTTAAGCAGGTTACATGGAAACTAAGTGAAGCAGAACGAAGAGCGCTAGCAGAGACAGCATAAAATGGGACTAACACATACTTAAAAAAAGAGGTAAGGGAAAGTTTATAAATATATGAGAAGGAGCAAAAGAGTTAAAGGAAAATAAAAGTTAATAGTAAGGTAAAATGTTCAGTTCTTTTACCTTCGTTCTTTGGCTAGAGATAAAAACCTATCCCTAGATTGGTGTATTTCAAAGCAAGATATTTTAGCTGACTGGAACTTTCCAGTCACCACTGTAAAGAATGAATTAACATTCCTCATTCTATGAAAGAACCTAAATCCGCATCTGTGGAGTTACAGGTGGGTAAGATTTTATAAATTGACAAACAACAGTGATTATAATTTGTTAATTTCACCTTTGTAGCCTCAAGAAGACAAAGATTCTCACCACTGGACCAATTGGCAGTGTCAGGATGGATGGCGAAGAGATTGAGATTGTTCACAGCTTCATTTTGCTCGGCTCCACAGTCAACACTCTTGGCACCAGCAGTCAGGAAATCAAAAAGCGTATCGCGATGGGAAAGTCTGCTGTTAGGGACCTCTCT
>NW_006399845.1:5647228-5682187 GCF_000299155.1 Elephantulus edwardii | reverse complement strand
ACTCAACTGCACATAACAACAACAACAACAACAGCCTGTAGAACATGCCCCCTTCAGAACAGGAAGGATTTGAGTTCAGTAAAGCCCTCTTGTTTCTACTGGAGAGAGAAAGAAGAGGTGAAAAGTAGGAAGAATGGCTGATGAGGATAATTCCTCCTTTAACTGGAGCCTAAACATTCACTCAAACACTGGCTAATATGGCAATCGGAACTCTTATGGAGATCTGTGACTTTGGGACATGGCCAGAAATCATACACTCTTTGTTTCAGTAGAGTCTTGAAAGCAGTCTATATTTTGAGAGTAAGCCCTTATCTCCTTTTAGTTCTATAAATGAACCCATTTGAGGAACGTTGTGAGTCTTTTGCAAACTTACTCCTTATTGTATTGCCCACTATACTACTCACTGCCCTTCACATAAGAACCCAGGGGATATATTGTGTCAGGGACTCAGCTCCAAGCTAATGTAATCTATCTTGCTTCACTTTATGTTTTGATGGATAGTGATCTCAAGGAGTCTTCTTTGTTATTTTATTTTTAAACAGTAATGCATTGTGGTTGTTAGGTGCTGTTGAGTATGACTCAAAGCAACCCTATGAACAAAAGATCTGAACCCTGTTTTATCCTGCGCCGTCCTCACACTTCCTGACACATGAGCCCATTGCAGCAGTCACCGTGTCAATCCACTTGATTTAGGGTCTTTCTTTCCTTCTCCGACCCTCCACCCTTCCAACATCATGTCCCTTTCCAAGGAATAGCCCCTCTTAGCAACATGCCCAAAGTATGTGAGGTGAAGCTTCATCATTCTTGCCTCCAAAGAGCATTCTAGCTGCACCCTCTCCAAGACATATCTGTTTTCTTGCCCATTCATGAGATGAGCAGTGCTCTTCTCCAACAGCACAGCTCAAAGGTTTCAATTTCAAAGGTTTCTTTTCCTGTCGTCCTTATTTATCATCCATCTCTTGGATTCATAGCTAGTAATCAGAATACTATGGCCTGAATCAGAAACACCTTAGTCTTAAATTGACATCATTGCTCTTCAATAATTTGAAGAGGTCCCTAATTGCAGATTTTCCCAGTGCAATGAATCTCCATACTTACTGACTGCTGGTGCCAAGGATGTTAATTGTGGATCTGAGCAAGAGGAAGATATTGACAGTCTCCATCTCCTCCTATCCATCATGATGCTGCCTATTGGTCCTGTGGTAAGAATCTTTGTTTTCCTGACATTGAGATGCAATCCATACTGAAGGCTGCATTCCTTGATCTTCTGCATTAAGTGCATCAAGTCCCCCTCACTGACAGCAAGCAAGGTTGTGTCATCTGCATGTCGCAAGTCATTGATGAGTTTCCCTCTAATCTTGATGCTATATTCTTCCTCATAGAATCCAGCTTCTTGGATAATTTGCTCAGGTATGTGTTTCTGTGAAATAGAACAAACAACAACAACAACAACAGATTGAATAACTATGGAGAGAGAATACAGCCCTGGAGCACTCTCTTCTCACTTACAATCCTTGTAGTGTTTCCCTGCTTTGTTCACAAAGGCTGCTCTTGGTCCAGGTACAGGTTCTAGGCAATTCTCTATCTACGTACTGTTCCAGCCATTTTTGGATGATCTTCAGCAGAATTTTGCTTACGTGAGATATCAATGATATTGTTTGATAGTTTCCACATTCCTTTGGATCACCTTTCTTGGAAATGGGAACAACTATAAACCTCTTCCAATCTGTAGGCCAGACAGCTCTCCTTCAAATTTTCTGGCATAGACTGGTGAGTGCATCTAAGGCTGCATCTGTTAATTGAAACAAGTCAATTGTTATCACATCGATTCCTGATGACTTATTTTTTCCTAATGTCGTCAATGCAGCTTCTACTTCCTACTTCATTGCCATTGGCTCCTGTTCATTTGGTACTTCCTGAAATTTTTCAGGGCCAATCAATTCTTTCTGATACAGTGACTCTTTGTATTCCCTCCATCTTCTTTTGATGCTTTCTGAGTCATTCAGTATATTGCCCACAGTATCTTTCAACATTGTGACACAAGGCTTAAATTTGTTTTTCAGGTCTTTTAGCTTGAGAAATGCAGAATGAGTTCTCCAATTCCAGTTCTGTGCTCATTCCATTAAAATACTTTGCTATGACCTCCTGAATTGCCCTTTGAAATCTTTTGTTCAGTTCTTTTAATTCAACATATTTCCTTTTGTTTTGCCTTCTCAAAACGGCAGTGCAATCTTTAGAGTCTCTTCTGACATCCATTTCAATTTTTTAATTTCTCCTTTGTTTATGTAGTGACCTTTTGCTTTCTTCACACAGACAAACACACACACACACAAGAGAGAGAGAGAGAGAGATAGAGAGAGAGAGAGAGAGAGAGAGAGAGAGAGAGAGAATGCAATACTTCTAATAAAAATCTATGTCGGAGTTCAATGCGTAAAACAGACCTAAGAAGTTTTATTCTAAGTGGAACAGAGGTGGGAAAGTCTACATATCTAGCCCTTCTCACCTTAATCCTCCCTTGGTGGCCTCTAAGCTGCCTCTTAGCACCATCTCAGGGAGAGAGAATTTCTCAAACAAGATCTTGGAAAGCACTGTGTCATAAAGGAACATATTGTTGCAATATTCATATCAAATCAAATAGTTGATAACATCAAATCAAAATACTTCTGTTTTGAAAAAAATCACCCTAAATGAAGTTAATTAAAAAACAATTAAATAGAAGACATCCTAACCTTTAAAACTAGCCCAGAATATGTTCCTAGTTTATATAACGAATATTTACAAATTAACCAGAAAAAGATAAATCTTCCAAATTAAAAAGAAAGACAGAACTATATGTAATTGTCAAAAGAGGAAAACCACCCAGTTAAGTGACAGAAAGATGGTCAGTGTTACTACTAATTGGGAAAATACACAACAATTTTACACATGTCAGATAAACATGAATTTAAAGGTCTTATTGTTGGTAAGGATGTGGGGAAATATACTGTTGGTTGAAAATTGCTTTAGACACTTAGAGGAGCAATTTGGCAATACCTTCAGAAGTTAAAGAAGCTCTCTTCTCATAGTGGATTATGAGCTTGTCTCCTAACTGAAAGGCCCACAATTCCAATCCATTAATCAATAGGGAGAGAGATGAACCTGTCTCTTCCTGTTAAGATTTACAGTCTCAGAAACCAGATGGAGGGTTATGATAATTCAGAATTAACTTGACAACCATGTTTTGGTTTTGGGTTGTCAGAGAAGCTGTAGATTTATGTGAGAGCATCTCTCTCCTAAACCCAGCCTATCATGTTAAACACTATACGAACTTTGTAAGTAAACAAGTATAAAATAAAGAAAAACACAAAAACCTCTGAAATTTTCTCCTGTATGTGTTGTATGTTAAATAATTCTGTTGTCATCAGGTGCTGTTGAATGACTTTCAGGTCTTAGCTATCCTATGTGACACTGTAGTCTTTGCCCCATAGAATTTCCCAGGCCATATTCTTTATATGGGAGAGGATCACAAGTCTTTCCCTTGAGAAGTCATTGGTCAGTTCAAACGTTTTTAAATTCAGGGTATTTAACTGTTTCATAAACACTCAAAACTCGTTACCATGCAGTTGAAACTGACTTATAGCTGACCTTCTGGTGGGTTTTTGGAGGCTGTAAATGACTTGGGAAGAGATTGCCCACCTTTCTCCCCAGAAGCCATTGGCGGAACCCAACTGCCATTGAGGCACTGATTTTAGATAAGATTTCCTACAGATTGCCGTCATCACTCTTTGCATAATTCTTGTGGTTTAGTGTGTAGGGAGTTGCACTGTCAATTCCAAGGCAGCTGGTTCACATCTATGAGCTGCTTTGTGGGAGAAAAATAATCAATCTCATAGTTAGTGATTTATTGCCTCTAACAACCCACTCGAGGGTCTGCTACGAGTAAGTTCCAACTCCAAGACCATTAACAATAGCAACATATATCCCGGTATGCACCAAGAGTCATGAATAAGAAAGTTTATTAGAGAAATTTTTGTAATAGTAAATAGCTTGTAAACATACTGATGTATAGCAACATGTGGTTGTTAAGTACTGTCAACTCATAGTGACCAATGCACAACAGCTCTGAACCATGGTCTATCCTGTGCCAAATTCGTCATCTCTGACACATCCATCTCCTTCTCCTCCGGAAGAGGTCCATGGCTGCCGATTTCCTGGCTGCTGGTGCCAAGTGTATTGGTTGTGGATCAAATAAGATGAAGTTATCAACCATTTCAATCTTTTCTCCATCTATCATGATATTGCTTCCAATTGGTGAGAATTTTTGTTTTCTTTATATTGAGATGCAATCCACATTGAAAGCTTCAGGGTTTGATTTTCTGCAGCAAATTGAGACTGAAGAAAATGAAAACAAGCTCATGAGAATCAAAATATTATCCTGAGTCCATACCCTCTGAATTGATAAATCATCTAAAGAATATAAAAATAGGCTTAAAACATTGAACATTGATGATCAAAGACCAGATGAGACCAAAGATCAAGGATGTCATCCCTGAAGAGAGCAAAAGGTCACTATAAAGTTTGTTGTTGTTGTTGTTATGTGCTGTCAAGTTGCCTGCAACTCATAGTGACTCTATATACAATAGCCCTAAACCCTGCTCTATCCTGTGCCAATCTTTCTATCTCTGATACACCTACCCCCAGTATCCCAGTCACTGAACTAATCCATCTCATCAAGGTTCTTCCTCTCTTGTATTGTCCCTCCACCCTCTCAAGCATGACGTCCCTCTCTAAGGACTGATCCTGCTTTGCAACATGTCCAAGCATGTCAGTAGAAGCTTCAGAATCCTTGCCTCCAAGGAGCAGCCTGGCTTTATGTTCTCCAGGATGAACTTGGTTGTTTTTCTAGCAATCCATGGTATATTCAATACTCTTCTCCAGTACCACAGCTCAAGGACATCAATTCCCTTTCTATCATCTCTAGTCCTTGTCCAGCTTTTTGATGCATATCAAGTAATTGTAAATACCATGGCCTGTATTAGGTGCACTTTAGTCTCCAGACTGACATCGGTGCTTCAGTATTTTAGAGAGGTCTTTGATGGCAGACTTTTCCAGTGCAATTTATCTTTTAATTTCCTGGTTGCTGGTACCAGAAGAGTTGATTGTAGAGCCAAGCAAACTGAAGCTGTTTCAATCTCATCATCATCCATCATGATGCTGCCAATCGGCCCAGTGGTGAAAATCTCTGTTTTCTTGATGTTGAGCTTCAGTTCATATTGAAGGCTGCAGTTCTTGGCCTTCTGCAGCAAGCTCTTCAGGTACTCCTCAATTTTAGCAAGCAGGATTGTGTCGTCTGCATAATACATATTGTTGATGAATCTTCCTCCAGTCCTGATGCCACGTTTCTTCTCATAGAACCCAGCCTGCTGCACAATCTTTTCTGCATAGAAATTGAAAAGATATGAAGATAGGGCACATCCTTGGCACACACTCTTCCCAATTTTGAACCATGAAGTATTTCCTTTCTCTGTTCCGATGACTGCTTCCTGATCCAAGCATAGGTTTCATTTAAGTACAATTAAGTGTTCTGAGATTCCCATTCTTCTCAGAGTCAGCCACAGTTTGTTGTGATCCACACAACAGTGCCTTTGCATAGTCAATGATACACAGATAGACATTCCTCTGGTACTTTCTACTCCATCTGACAATATCCCTAATCCCACAGCCTCTTATAAACCCAGCCTTCACTTTAGGTAGTACTCTGTAAGAGAGAAAAGAAAAAAAAAGACAGCAAAACGAATGTCAGAAGAAACCCAAGAAAGCCAAAGCAAAGAGATGTTGAAATAAAAGAGCTGAACAGAAGATTTTAAAGGACAGCTAGAAAAGACATAGCAAACTGTTATAATGGAATAGTTAGAGACCTAGAATTGGAGAATTAAAAGGGAATAACTCACTCAGCATTTCTCAAGCTGAAAAAAAAATGAAAAAACAATTTTAAACCTCAAGGTGCTATACTGAGAGGCTATGGACAAAATTTTGAATGGTCCAGTTGTGTCAACAACACATATAACATTGGGTGCTGTCTAGTCAGTTTCAACTCGTAGTGGCCTCATGTGATGGAGAAGAATTCTGTCATAGAGTTTTCTTGGCTGTAATATTTATGGAAGACAATCTCAGGTCTTTTTCCTATGATGTTACTGGACAGATTTTAACTTCTACATTTTAGTTAGCAGCTAAGTGCTTAATGGTTAAAACATCAGGGTATGGAAACCTGAACAGAAAGGATTCACACTACTAGTTGTTATTGTTGTTATTATGTGCCATTGGATTGACTAAAACTCATAGTGACTCTTCTCCAATACCACAATTCAAAGGCAATACTCAGATGAAGTTTTACTTCATATACTTTAGGCATGTTGCTAGGAGATGCTATTTCTTGGAAACAGACATCATATTTGAAAAGATAAAGGGTCAGTTAAAGAAAGAAAGAAAGAAAGAAAGAAAGACTCTCAATGAGATAGTTTGACATAGTGACCTCTACAATGGGCTCCAATATGTCACAAATGATAAGGATGGCATAAGATAGGACAGCGTTCAGATCTGTTGTTCATAGCATTGCTAGGGTTATACGGAACACAATGGCACCTAAATGTCACCACCACTACAAATTTGTAGTGTTAAAATATCTTTAACTTATCCATTTTTTCTCAGTCTGGATAAATTATGTATACTGCATTGAAACAGATAAGGGAGAGAACAATTTAAAAGCGATATATGATAGGGTATTATTTTTATCACAAGAATCCAGAATTCAGGTTGCATAGTGGAGTGTACTCAGGGTAGGGTGGTGGTGGGGTGTGGGGGTATTATACACCAATGAAAGAATTTTTCTTCTACTTTTCAAAGAGAGGAGCGAACTTGGGGGGAGGGGTGGGCAGGGAGAAAATCTTTGTAAATGTTCATTAAAATTGATAAAATAAAATTTAAAAAAATCTTTAACTTAATAATAACTTGGTAATTGATAAATGAACTTTTCTTGCTAACCAAATAGTTAGCAGTTCAATTCCACCCAGATTTATTTTTAATGAAAGGCCTGGTTTATATACTTCCAAAATGTTGGTAATTGAAAACATCATGTATCACAGTTCTTTTATGACATGTATGATGCCTCCATAAATTCGAATGTGCTAGGAACAGTAGAGGGTCAGGGAAAGAGAGGAAGACCCTGAATAGGATGGACTGACACAGTGAGGCCAATTCTGGCATTGCTCAAGGCAGAGATGGCAAAGGTAGACCGGATAGGGCAATCTGTTGTTCAGAGGGTTGCTATCTAAATGTTGGCGCTTAACAACAACAATGTGAGTCAGAGCTGATTTTGTGGCAGTTGGTAGGGATAGCAGTTACCTCTGAGAAAATAAGGAGAGAATGAGGAGCTACAGTTTATCTGAGATATTTTTAACTTACTTATTCTTTTAAAAAAATCTGAATATGTAATTCAAAATAGCAAGGAGAGATCATCTCACTCCCATAATAACAGCAAAGCTCAAGAGAACAGCAAATAACACACACTGACGGTGTTGAGAGATTGGAAGTCTATATACGGCGGTGGAAGTGTAAACTAATGCAACCACTATGGAAGACATTTTGGGGTTTCTATAGGTAGATAGGATTAGAAATTTTCTGACTCTAGCTCTTTCAACATTTTGTTTTATTTTTTAATTTTTTAAAATTTTGTACTGGTTTACTTACAAAGTTCATATATATATACTGAGTCATTATATAGAAAGGAATTAGCAGATACAGAGGAATTTAAAGAAATAACATATGAGCAAGAGCCTATGGTGATGAAGGAAGAAGTTCAAGCTGCTTTGAAGGAAATAGCAAAAAATAAGGCCCCAGGAATAGATGGTATATCAATTGAAGTATTTCAGATAACAGATGTTGCCCTGGATGTGCTCACCAAGTTGTGCCAAGAAATCTGGAGAAGAACCACTTGGCCAACTGACTGGAAGAGATCTATATTTGTTCCCATTCCAAAGAAAGGTGACCCAACTGAGTGTGGAAACTACAGAACAGTGTCATTGATTTCACATGCAAGCAAGATTCTGCTGAAGATCATCCAAAAACGACTGGAACAGCACATCAGCAGAGAACTGCCGGAAGTCCAGGCTGGGTTTAGAAGGGGTCGTGGTACTAGGGATATTGTTGCTGATGTTAGATGGATCTTGGCTGAAAGCAGAGAATACCAGAAGAATGTCTATCTGTGTTTCATTGATTATGCAAAGGCATTTGACTGTGTGGATCATAACAAACTGTGGCTGACTCTGAGAAGAATGGGAATCCCAGAACATTTAATTGTGCTAATACGAAGCCTATGCTTGGACCAAGAGGCAGTAGTCAGAACAGAGCAGGGTAACACTGCATGGTTCAAAATTGGGAAGGGTGTACGCCAGGGATGCATCCTGTCTCCATACCTTTTCAACATGTATGCAGAGCAGATTATCCGAAAGGCTGGGCTCTATGAGGAGAATTGTGGCATGAGGATTGGTGGAAGGTCTATTAACAATCTCCGTCATGCAGATGACACAACCCTGCTTCCTGAAACTGAGGAGGACCTCATGCACTTGCTGCGAAGGGTCAAGGACTGCAGCTTTCAGTATGGACTGAGGCTCAATGTCAAGAAGACAAAGATTCTCACCACTGGACCAATTGGCAGCGTCAGGATGGATGACGAAGAGATTGAGATTGTTCACAGCTTCAGTTTGCTCGGCTCCACAGTCAACACTCTTGGCACCAGCAGTCAGGAAATCAAAAAGCGTATCGCGATGGGAAAGTCTGCTGTTAGGGACCTCTCAAAGGTACTCAGGAGCAACAGTGTCTCTCTGGAGACTAAGGTGCGCCTGATACAGGCCATGGTATTTGCAATCGCTTGTTATGCATCAGAGAGTTGGACAATGACTAGGGAGGACAGAAGGAGAGTGGATGCTTTTGAGCTGTGGTGCTGGAGGAGGGTACTGAATGTACCCTGGACAGCCAGGAAAACCAACGGATTTGTCTTGGAGAGGATTAAACCAAGCTACTCCTTGGAGGCAAGGATTCTGGGGCTTTGTCTGACATACTTTGGACATGTTGCCAGGAGGGATGGGCCCTTGGAGAGGGGCATCATGCTTGGGAGGGTTGAGGGACAATGCAGGAGGGGAAAACCCTCTATGAGATGGATTGATTCGGTGACTGGGGTATTCGGGATGGGTGTGTCAGAGGCGGTGCAGTTGGCGCAGGATAGAGCAGGGTTTAGGGCTGTTGTGCATATGGTCGCTATGAGTCGGAAACGACTCGACGGCACATAACAACAACAACATATATATATATATATTTAATAATACTTTGCCTTTTTTATTATACTTATTTTTTCCAAATTTTAAAATTTATTTTTATTGTGGTAAATATAAATGTCAAAAAGCACAAATTACGTTAATACTCTTCACATACTCACTACACATCCAGTTGACAGTAACTCTTGTGTTGCTTCAAGAACATCATAACTCATTTACAATTTTGTCTTTCACCCTTTGCAGAAGCACAGTGCCTTCACTATGCTTATGCACTTCCATTTTAATATGTCTTAGTAATACTTTCCTTTGTCTTCTTAAGCTGCCCTTGGAAATCTTCAGTTTATCTGTTTTACTTTGACATTTCTCCCTTTTGTCCTTACTTTTCAGTGTTATAGTGGAATTTTCAGAGGAATTTTCTCTTACACCCACTTTAGTATTTCTATTTGAAGCTTAATCGACTAAGATGAAGATGATTGAGAGGTTTGGCAAAGATAGGAATGCATGCAAGGGAGTAATAAGAATTCATTTTAAGCATATTGAGTGAATAAAGTTTTTATAAGATATCTAGTTGAAAATGTTGGGTTGGCTATTGGTTAGGAGTCTGGAGTCCAGGAGAAAGGAGGAGTTGGGTTGGCTGTTGGTTATGAGTCTGGAGTCCAGGGAAAAGGAGGGGACTAGAGGCAGAGATTTTGAAGTTGTTAATGTCAGGTTAAAATCATGAAATAATAGGACTAAGAAAATGAGTTTGAAATGAGAACTGACAGAGCTCTGGGGAAATCTAACTTAGCACAGAAGACTAAGAGAGAAAAAGTAAAAGAGAATGGTGATCCATTGAATTTATGAATGTAGTGGTTGCTGGAGGTCTTGATAAGAAGTATTATCAGAAGTATTTGAAGTCTCTTAGTATAACCAGCTATTCTGAGGAATATTACTGTGAAGGGTAGAAAGCCTTTCTTGGAGGAACTACAACTAGGGAGCTTCTTAAAGGCGTGATGATGAAACTTGATCTTACGTACTTTGAGAATGTTGTCAGAAGTGAGCAGTTCCTGGAAAAAGGCATTACAGTAGACAAGCTGGCGGGTTAGCAAAAGAGAGGAAACCCCTTAATGAGATGGATTGATAGAGTGGCTTTGACAGTGGATTCGAGAGTGGTGGAGAGCATGAGGCTGATGCAGGATAAAGCAAGGTTTTGCTGTGTTATATATGAGGTTGCTACGGCACACAATAACAGTATATTAGTGTTGTAGTGTTTTAGAGTAGAGCTTCTCAATGCTTTGTGAAAAACCTTATTAGAAAGGGCACTTCTGGACTAAGACACTGGTAAGTTATTCTGTGGGCTGGACAGAATTCTGAACTCAATGCCTACAACTCTTTTCCTTTTTCTACTACATTCTCTTTCTGGTCTTTCCAGTTCCTGGTTTTTTTTTTTCCTCCAATGTCTTTCTTGTTGTGTAGTATCTATGAGTTATGGGTGACCTTGACATACCTGCAGCCTTAAAGATAGGGTCCAGTGAACTTAAGTGAACCTGTCATATCCAGTTAGCTTGGGATGGGGTTGTGGGTGGAGGTGAAAAGGCAAATGCTTTCCTGGGGTGAAAACCGGGTCTGTGGTTTGACTGGCTGGGATAAAGAGGAACAGAGAAAGCTGGGAATGGGAAGAGAAGCTCTTTGTTCCTGATGAGACTCAGTGTGAATGTGGAATTGAGAACTACTGTTGTCATTTTGCTACCATTGTGAAGCCAGCTTGAAGAGAAAGTCAGCACCATAGAAATCCCCTGGTACTGGAGCAGGTGATTTACACTAGACTATCAACTTGAAAAGCGATCATATAACATAATGTGCTATGTGTTGGACAGCTAACCATCAGTCAGCACACAGGACAAAGATGTGCTGCCTCTTTCTTTAAGGAACGACAGGTTTGAAAGCCCGAAGGAGGGTTGCCATGAGCCAGAATTCACTCGATGGTAGTGAATTTAGGGGTTTGAGCTAAAAGATTGTACAGAGGGACCCTAGTAGTGAACCATACAAAGAAAGATCTGATAGCCTGCTTCCATTAGGAAAATTCTATAGAGCAATTCCACTAAGCAACACATGGGAGACCATGAATTAGGGCTCACTTGACAGCAATGAAGGGCAAGTAGAAGATCAAGACAATTGCAGATCAAATGAGCTAAAGGTCAAATGCACTAGAACTGTGCTGAAAGTCCATATTGTGTGTATGTGTGCTTCAAAGAATTGAAGAGCAATGGTGTCACTCTAGAGAATAAGGTGTGTCTGATACAGGCCATGGTCTTTGCAATCACTTTCTATGCATCAGAGAGCTGGACAATGACTAGGGAGGATAGAAGGAGAATTGATGCCTTTGAGCTGTGGTGCTGGAGAAGAGTATTGAATATACCATGGACTGCTAAGAGAACGAACAGGTTCATTTTAGAGAGTGTTAAACCAGGCTGCTCCTTGGAGGCAAGGATTCTGAAGTTTTGTCTGACATACTTTGTACAAGTTGCAAGGAGGGACCAATCCTTGGAGAAAGACGTCATGCTTGGTAGGGTGGAAGGACATTACAGGAGAGGAAGACCCTCTCTGAGGTGGATTGATTCAGTGATTGGGGTAATTTGGGTGGGTGTGTCCAACACAGTGAGGTTGGCACAGGATAGAGCAGGGTTTAGGGCTGCTGTATATAGGATCACTATGAGTCGCAGGTTGTCTCAACAGCACATAACAACAACAACAACAACATGTGTTTATTTATGTACTGTAATTAAAGGAGCAGTACATTCTACCTCTTTTTTAATTTAGTTTGAATTGAGTGTTAGGAATTTGCCACTGAAAGCATGGATACATATACATAGTATCTCAAAACTACAGCTAAGGACCTCAGGTTTATATAAAACTCAAATAAATTACTTAGTTTGACAAATTAAATTAATAAAAATAACGATAAAGTCAGAAAGTGAGTAATGGTGTTCAGAAAGATTCCCCCAAGTCAGAGTGTAGATCATACTTAAAGCAGTGTAGGAGACAGAAGGCAGATTAAAAAACTCCAGATAAGAAAAGAATCATACTTCTTAATTTGCTTTAAAATATCCAGAGTCGCAATAAAAGTACTTCCAATAATATAGCTATAAATTTAGGGGAGGAAGGGCAGAGGACAGAACTCTCATAGCCTAGTGCATTATGTGTCTGTTAGCGGAAGGATTGGTGATTTGAATCTGCCAGCCACTCTGTAGCAGGAAGACGAGACAGTCTGCTCCCGTAAAGATTGCAGTCATGGAAACATGCTAGAGGGGCATCAAGAATCGAAAATTGACTCCATAGCAGGGGGTCCATGCCACAGGGGTGGCCAAAAGGAGGGGAAAGGCCTGTGGCTGTTTGGTAGGGAATATGAACAAGAAATACTCAACTATTGACAAACTGAGGAGGCAAATGCTCAATACTGCCAGTGTGGTACAGCAATCCAGGATAAAGCAAATGGCAGGTGCAAAATGGATTTGGTCATTAAGAGAAACAGTGTTCCAGGCATGCAGGCAGGAAGTGGTGTGTGAACATTGCATGTGTAAAACATCATTTGGAAGGACTTTCATATAAACCAGTGCTAACTTTAGTTGATTCAGATAAAACATGTTACCTTTTTAACTCTACCTTTTTCTCCCCTTCAAGTGCAATAGCCAGGCCTTTCATTAGGCATATTTTCTTCCCTCCATCTCCTTTCTTATTCTTTCTTTTATTTTCCCCCCTACCTGACTTTAGTTTGTGTATAGATGTGACTTCACATATATATCCTCCTCATGTACTTGAAGATATTCAATAATAGGATGTTTTGATGTGGTGTGTGTAAATACAGCCTGAGCGACTGACTGTAGGTAGTCTCAGGAACGTTCTTAACTGTGTTTGTGACATTATTAATATTTCCTGGGAATTGCCCATGTCAGCTCAAGAATCCATAATACAGTACATCCTGTAAGTCCAGTATGCAGTGTGTGGGCAGAGAAAAAGACAAAGCAATTTTCCGGCTGTTTTAATAATGAGTCCAGCATTCCCTTCAGTAGATTCCATTGCATTAAAAAAAAGACAGTTAAAGCAGGATGGAGTGGGCAGGACACTTATAGGATGTCTGCACAATTGAGTAGAAAAATAAGGTAATGTGAGGGACAAGAAATTCTTTTTTGTACTGGGCATTTGTGCTGCAAAAGAACTCTTGTTAAAAAGTTGTCACTTTGAGGAGTAAGGTGTACCTTACCCAAGCAATGGCTCTTTCAATCACCTCATCTATGTAACATCTCATAGCATGTAAAATCTTGACAATGAATAAGAAACACTGAAGAACAGATGCCTTTAATCATGGTGTTGTTGAAGAATATTGTCTATAAGTTAGACTGCAGGAATAATGAACAAATCAGTCTTGGAGGAAATGTAGCCAATATATTTCTTAGAAGCAAGGATGATGAGTCTTTGTCTCACCTAATTTGGAGAAGATATCAGGAAGGATTAATCCCTGGAGAAGGGACTATTTGGTGAAGCAGAGGGTCAATGAAGAAGAGAAAGACCCTCAGCAAGATGGTCTGACACAATGGAAGTAACAACGGGCTCAACACAGCAGTGTACCATGAAAGGCACAGGAATAGATAGTAGAGTATGGTACTTTTTTTAGTGGCATTATGTTTCTCCACTGTGAAACATCACACAGGGTTCCACTAAATCTCATTGAGCTTGATAGTCTTATAAATTCATCAGGGAACCAATTGCTTTTGTTCTTTACTTCTCTACTTTTCTCTCTCCTTCACTTTCTGTTCATTGAATGGAAAATAACAATAGCTCAAAGAGCACTCATTTGTATTAAACACTGTCAAAGTGTTAGGAGTGAAAAAGCAACTAAGGTTTGGTTTTGGGTTTATTGTTCAAAATGGCTATCCTAGGTCATTGGTTTTGACTTTACTACATGGTTGGGGGAGAACATTTACATAGAACATGTAGTCTATCCGTGAGCATAACGTACTGAGCAGTTTAACATTCCTCTTGGTTTAAATTGTGCAGGTTTAGTGGAAGAAATTGACACTCTCACTACTAGAAAGGAAGAAACAGCAGAGAATGTAGCACACACCCTTCAGGGCCAGAGATTCCTGAGCCAGACAGACTGCGACCTACCTAAAAACACTGGAAATTGTAGTGGAGAACTAGAGACCAACGTGATAAAGCTGACTTGGGATTACTGCCAGGTGGAGCTGGAGGAGATCCATAACTAAGATACTAAGAGAACTTTGTAACACTGGCTTAAGCCTGAAGGTCAAAGAAGTCTGCAAGCATGCTCCAAAAGTTGTCTTGACTCTGGAATTGCATCCTGTGGCCAACCTGAATTGTGACCTGTTAGCCTCCCCATTAAGCCAACCTCATGTCTGTAAGTGCAGTTCAATGAAATCATTGCAGGGAGTTTCAGACACAATAGGAGGACAGAGTAGGGAGAGTTCTAGAAAGAACAGGTGGTGATGGAGTTGATGGAAGGAAGTGTGGGGTACTATGACCTCATGAGAATTGGCTTTGTATTGTAGATGTTGTTAATAGGGACTGTGCCTCCTTTAGAAGTCAGTGAAGGTGAGAAGCAGCTGCCTCCCTGCTGCCCACCCTATTGTTACAGAAGTTTATTCCCTTATTTCACAACAAATTGGTGTAGAATCAGCTTAGACCTCTAGCAGCACCATATGTGTCATAGTAGAACTGTGCGCCACAGGGGAATAAATGATCATTTTAAAAAAGATTGTCAGATCTCCTTTCTCAGGTGCTTCTGTGTAAACTTGGATGTATTAGTTAGCAGCCCAAATGCATTAACCCAGGAGTAATGATTACTGTCACATCAGCTTGTTTAGACCATGATTCTCAGTCACCTGGCTGTTATGTAATGATGTTACCATCCCACTTAGTGTCTGATATGATCAACCAGTCAGTTGCAAGTGAAGTTCCCTCACTCACAACATATATTAATATTTCAATAAAGCTTTCTTGTTTACTCTGGATCCAACATCTGTCTCACTACTTTGTGACCTATAGTTGTGGTTGTTGGAATTCATTAGTCTCTATAACCCATAAACTCATGAATATAAATGGAGAAATTATAATTTGGAGAAATGACTATTGTGAGGCACCCACATTGCTAGAAGGAAGACCCAGCTGGAGTTCCCTGGCAATGAAGTGCCAGCACTTTCTTAGTGAGGTGGAGTGAGGGGTAGTTCAGTAAGAGCCATCTCATGAAGCTTTAAGAGTGAAAGAAAGTTTTTATTGACTACCAAGAAGTTTTGATAAGAAAAATGACATTTAAGATGGCAAATGAGGGGTTGGTGTTGCCAAATTTCTATATTTTTCTGTCATATAACATTGGTTAAGGAGTAAATTTATACCATTCCTTTCCTCAGGGAAGACATACCTGTTTGTTCTTTTGGTGATGCATGTACTCTTATCCAATACCACGGGTCAAATGTATCAATTCTTCTTCTGCTATCCTTTCTCACTGTCCAGCTCTCAGATGCATAGCAAGTGATTGAAAAGTCCATGGGCTGAATCAGGTGCACTTTAGTCTTCAATCTGACATCATTGTTGTTCAGTAATTTGGAGAGGTCCCTGATAGCAGACTTTCTCAGTGCAATATATTTCCTTATCTCCTAACTGCTTATACCAAGGATTTTGTTTGTGAATCAAAGAAAGATGAAATAGTTGAAAGTTTCAATATTTTCTTCATCTATTCTGATGTGACTTATTGGTCCAGTGGAGCAGTCTTTTATTTCTTTTTATGTTGAGGTGAAATGGAATTTGTATTGAAGGCTATAGTCTTTGAGCTTTTATAGCAAGTGTATCAAGTTTTTCAGAATATGCCATTTAGTATTCTTTCAATTTGGCCTTATTTTTATTCCATGCCTTCAGCGCATCTTGAATGCTTTCTTTTATTACCATTAGTTTATGATAGCCTCTCCCTGAAATGGTTCCCTATCAGCCAATTCTTTTTCATACAATGACTCTGTAAGATTCTCTGAAAGAACTGAAGAACAGATTCAAACCTCAGTTTTCAATAGTGAAGGATGCTGTAGACAAAAACTTGAAAATGAATTTACTGACAGAACCATTTCAGGAAGTAGCAGATGATAAAGAACCAATGGTAATAAAGAAGTTAAATCGACACTGAAAGCATTGGTAAAAATAAGAATTTATATTGTTGTTGTTGCTCTTACATGCCATTGAGTCTCCTGTGACTCAGCAACCTTATATACAATAGCTCTGAACCCTGCCCTATCCTGAGCTGGTCTCACTGACTCCAACACACCTAATACCACTTTACTGTGTCAAACCAACATATCCAAGGTTTTCCTCTTCTGTGCTGTCCCTCCATGCTTACAAGCATGATGTCCTTCTCCAAGTCTTGGTCCCTCCTAACCACATGCCAAAAGTATATGGGACAGAGCTTCAAAATCCTTGTCTCCAAGGAGAAACTTGGTTTCACCCTCTCCAACACTATTTTCATGGCTGTCCATGGTATCTTCAAGATTCTTCTTGAGCACCACAACTCAAAGGCATTAACTTTTCTTCTGTCACCTTTAGTCGTTGTCCCGCTTTCTGATGCATAGCATGTAATTGTGAAGACCATGGACTAGATCAGAAACACCTTATTCTCTAGACTGATATCATTGCTACTCAGCACTCTGGAGAGGTTTCTGACAGCAAGCTTCCCCAGTGTAATTTGTCTTTTAATTTCCTAACTGCTAGTGCCAAGAGAATTGATTATGGAGCCAAGCAAGCTGAAATTGTTAGCAACCTCAATCTCTTCTCCATATGTCATGGTGCTGCTAATTGGCCCAGTGGTGAGAATCTTTGTCTTCTTGATATTAAGCTTCAATCCATATTGAAGACTACAATCCTTCATCTTCTGCAGCAAATGCTTCAGGTCTTTATCAGTTAGTTTCAGCGAGCAAGATTGTATCATTTGCATAATGTTGTTGAGTCTTCCTTCAATCCTGATGCCACACTCTTTCTCATAAAGTCCAATCTCTTGAATATTTGTTTCATATATATATTTTAAAAAGATGGAGACAGGACACATCCCTGACGCACTTCTTTCCTAATTTTGATCCATGGGGAGTTTCATTGATCTGTTCTGAGGACTGCTTCCTAGTCAAAGTACAGGTTTTACACAAGTACTATCAAGTGCCCTGAGATTTCCATTCTTCTCAAGGTTAGCCACAATCTGTTGTGATCTACACAATATAGTTGATACCAATTATAATTTAAAGAACTGTGTTTGTACATAACCAAGGCCACAACTAACTGAGCACACAGAAAAAACACATTGCTGAATATGTTTAATAATAGCAGCGATTTCTATGGAAGAAAGTAAGATTGGCAGCAGAAGTGATGGGAGATTAGATTTTAATTTATAAATTGTCATATTTTACTTTATGTATTGATTTGTTGTTTTTTGCGAAGTGTGGAGTCATGTTGTTTTTTTTTTTGTTTTTAATAAAACCACAAAACCTGCATTTTGAATTCTGATGGCATCCAAAATGCCCTTGAGCATTAAGCAGGAATGTTTTCTTCAGTGGAATGGCAAGTAGTTGGCAAATGTAATACAAATGGCTCTGAGTTTTTGTTTCGATATTCTGAACACTCCCACTACACAGAAAGCATCAAACTCAATTTTTCAGTTTCAAATATAGTGCTCCAGGGAGAGAGTTAGTCATGTGTGAAAGCTTATGTGAGTGTGTGAAACCTCTACTTGGGGCATCTTGCTTCTGTCTACAGTGACAATTTGAAAAGGAAAAAGTTTAGTCAATTTATATAACTACCAAACTGTGCTTACTCTTCCATGACACAGCTCATTGATAGGATCAGTCAAACCAGTTCTACTTCTTATCACATAGACAATAAACCCAATGATAATATTGAAAATATTTCTTTTCGAACAGTTGCAGTTCATTCTTATACAGCCATAACACACACACACAAAAAAAATTTGCACATCTCCTGCTATTAACTCCAATGGCCAGCTTCTCAACTGCTCAGACCTTTTCAGCACTTCCTGGCAGGTGTGTAGAGGAAAGCCTTGACTACTTCTCAAGCTTTGCTGTCTTCAGGGAGGAGAATGGATCTTGGCACTTGGCAGGCATAGAGTTGAGTGTAAGCTCTGCCACAAAGAAGCTCTGTGATACAGGCAAGGTCCTGGAGCTCTCTGAGCCCTTCTTTCATATCTGCACAAGAAAAAAAAAATACAGAATTCAGCTGGCTTTATAAAAAGTAAATGTGACTTGTGATGCATCTACAAGAGATTGTTGTTGTGGTAGGTAGAGTCGGAACCGACCCATAGCTGACCCTCTGGTGGGGTTTCTGAGGCAGTTAATCACATGGGAGGAGATTGCCCATCCTTCTGGATGCTAACCTGTTAACAATCTAGGCATCAGTGAACTAAGATGGACAAGCATCATATAATCACATGATCTACTATGGCGAGAACAAAAAACTGAGGAAGAATGGTGGTGTTTTCTTAGTTAAAAAGGTAATTTTAGACCTAAATTGGAACAGATAAAGGAAAGAATTGTTTAAAAAGAATATATAATGTATACTGATGTTCATAGCAGTGCTATTCACCATCACAAGAACATGGAAACAGCCAAAATGACAAACCACAATCAAAAGGATTGAGAAATTATGGTACATATTCACATGATGGAATACTATGCAGCATACAGGTGCAATAGTTTTGTAAATTACTGTCTAACTTGGGAGATACTGGAGTGCATTATGTTAAGTGAACTAACTCAGTCTCATAAGGACAAATATTGTATAAGGCCATTATTGTTTTGGGGTTGTTTTTTCTTTTTATTTTCTACTAGTTTATTTATAAAATTTGAATACATTATTTTCAATAACAAATTCATTCCATTTCCCTTACCCCTTTCCCATCAAATTGAACAACCCTATCATTAATCCCCCACTTCCCCTGCACATCTTCATCTCTCTGCTTCAAACCTCTCCCACCTCTCCTGGATCCTTATACTCATTCTATAACAATGGTTGTATACAATAGTTACCCTTGTGGGAGTGAGTTGACTCAGTATAATGCTCTCCAGTCCGTCCCAAGTTAGGTAATAATTTACAAAATCATTATTTTGGGTGTTTAAATACAGATTTATTTGCAAAGTTTGAATATAATGTTTTTCATGTAAGAGCCTTCCTGTTTCCTTCAACTCCTCATCAAATTGTGCAACCCTATGATTAAATCCCCCCTCAAGCCTCACCCCTCTGCTACTGCTCCCCCCTCTTGGATCCTTATACTTATTCTACAATAATGGTTTTATATAGTATTTTTCCTTGGTCCTTGTGTAATGAAGCTAGTTCACTCAACATAATACTCTACAGTCCCTCCAAATTTACAAAATCATTGCTCCTACATGTTGCATGGTATTCCATTGAATGAATGTATATAACTTCTCAATTCATTTGTTTGTGGTTGGACATCTGGGCTATATCCATGCTCTTGAAATGGTAAATAATGGTGCTAAGAACAATGGTGTACAAGTCTCTGTTTGAGTCTCAGTTCTCATTTTCTCAGGATATATTCCAAGCAGTGGGATAACTGGGTCATATGGAATTTCAATGTTCAGCTTTTAGAAAAAGAATCATACTTCCTTCCAGAGTGTTTGTACCATTTTACAATCCCATCAACAATGTAAAAGAGTTCCTATCTTGCCACTACTCTCCAACATTTATTTGCTGTCCTGTTAAACTTTGCCTCTGCTACTGGAGTAAGATAGTATTTCATTGTGGTTTTGGTTTTCATCTCTCTTATTGCCAGTAATTTTGAAAATTTCATCATGTATCTGTTGGCCATTCAAATGCCTTCTTCTGTGAAAATTTTTCCAAGTCGTTTGCCCATTTTGTAATTTATCTGTGGAGGCCCAGGAGTGTTCTATAAACTTTCATTATGAGACTCTAGTCTGAGACGGTTGTTTTTGTAGAGTGTGAGATATAGATCCTGTTTCAGCTTTCTGCAGAGAGCAGTCCAGTTTTGCCAGAATCATTCGTTGAAGAGGTTGTCACTTCCCCATTTGATAGGTTTTATTTCCTTGTCGAATATCAATTGACCATAGATAGCTGGGTCTATTTCTGGGTTTTCAATTCTGTTCCAATGGTCTTTGTGCCTGTCCTTGTACCAGTACTATGCTGTTTTTGTTACTATTGATATGTAGTAGGTTTTGAGGTCAGGGAGTTCATTTATGTTTCTCAGAAGTATTCTACTTATTTGAGGTCTCTAGCCTCTCCAAATAAACTTGACAGTTTCCCTTTTGATCTCCTTGAAAATGAATTTTGTATCTGTATTGGGATTGCATTGAACATGAAGATTGCTTTTGGTAAGATTGTCATTTTCACAACATTGAGTCTTCCTATCCATATACAGAATACATTTCCCCATTTCTTTAGGTCTTTTATTGTGTCATGCAAAAATGTTCTGTAGTTTTCTTTGTATAGATCTTTTATAGCTCTAGTTAGCTTCACTCCCAAGTATCTTTATTTTTGGTTTCCTTCTCTGAATTCTCTTTGTTACTGCAGAGGAATCACACTGATATTTGGATATTGATCTTATATCCCACCACTCTTCTAAATTGGCCTACTAGCTCTAATATTTTGTTGTTGTTGTTGATGCTTTGGGGTTTTCTGTGTCATTGTCAAATCATCTGCATAAGTGATAGTTTAACAACCTCTTTGCTGATCAGAAGGCCTTTTATTTCTTTCTCTTGTAGTATTGTCCTAGCAAGCACTTCCAATACAATATTGAATAGAAGTTGGGACATTGGGCATCCATGTCTGGTCCTGTTCACAAGAAAAAATGCTTCCCACCCTCCTTCTTTCCTCTATTTTTTAATTAATTTATACTAGTTTATTTTAAAAATTCAAATACATCTGGTCTGAAAAACAATATATTTGAATAAATATGCTTTTAGTATTTCTCCATTGAGAATGATGCTGGCTCTTGGTTTAGCATATATACATTTCACTATGCTAAAGAAATTATCTTCTATTCCAACTTTACTGAGTGTCTTAATAAGGAAGGTGTGTTGGATTTTGTCAAATGTCTTTTCTGCATCAATTGCTAAGATCGTATGTTTCTAATTATTTACTTTTTTAATGTGGTGAAATATGGTAAATTACATTGATTGCTTTTCTTATTTTGAACCATATTGTATATCTGTTATGAATCCCACCTGGTAACGGTGATTTATTATTTTTTTGATGTTCTTTTGGATTCTATTGGCTAGAATTTTGTTACGGATTTTTGCAGCTATAGTCATGAGAGATACTGGTCTATAGTTTTTCTGGTACTATCTTTGCCATGTTTTGGTATTATGGTTATGCTTGCTTCATAGAATGACCCCGGGAATGTTCCTTCTTTTTCTATTTTTTAAAATAGTTTAAGTAAAATTGGTGATAGGTCCTCTCTGAATGTTCGGTAAAAAATTCGGCTGTGAAATCATCTGGTCCAGAAATTTTCTTTAGGGGAATTTTTTTTTTAATGGCCTTTTCAATTTCTTCTTCTGTGATGTGTCTGTTAAAATGTTCTATATCTGTCCTTGTCAATCTGGGCAGAGCATGAGTTCCAAGGAATTTGCCCATTTCCTTTAGATTATCAAATTTATCAGAGTATAGCTTTTCATAGTGTTCTGGTATTATTGATTTAATTTCATCTGGTTCTTTTGTGATGTCACCTCTATAATTCTTAATCAACTTATCTGACTCTTCTTTTTTTTCCTTTTGTTAAGTTTGCCAGTGGTTTGTCAATTTTATGGACTCTTTCAAAAATACCCATCTCCTCGTCCTATTTATGGTTTCAATTGGTTTTCTGTTTTCTATCTCATTGATTTCAGCCCTTGTCCTGATATTTTCTTTCTTCTAGAGGCTGTAGGATAAGATGGCTGTTCTTTTTTTATTTACTGAAGGTGTTGAATTAAATCATTAGTTTTTCTTCTTTATTCTTCTTCTTTTTTTTAAATGTGTGTATTTATTTCTATGAGCTACCCCCTGAGGACTGCCTTAGCTATATCCCAAAGGTTTTGAAATGCTGTATTTCATTTGTTTCAAAGAATTTTATTTCATTCTTTATTTCTTTTTTAAACCAACCATGTTCTAGCAGAGTTATTTATTTTCCACATAGATGATTTTGTAAACTTTACTCTGCTGTGGTTAATTTCTAGTTTTATAGCACGGTAATATGAGAAGATACTTTGTATTATTTCAGTGTTTTTTAATTTCTTGAGGCTTGTTTTGTGTCCTAATACATGATTCATTCTGGAAAATGTACCATGCACTTGAGAATAAAGCGAATTTAATTTTAGTTGGGTACGATATTCTGAATATATTCATAACTTTGAGTTGGCTGATTGTATAGTTTAGATTTTCTGCATCTTTGTTGAGTTTCTTTTGAGTTGACCTATCTTTTGGTGATAATGGTGTGCTGAAATCTCCTACCACTATTGTGGTGCTATCTATTTCTTTCTTCAATTCTGTTAACAGTTGTTTTATGTATTTTGCAGATCTATCATTTGGTACATAAATGTTGATCAAGGTTGTCTTCTTGATCTATTGTGCCTTTAATCAGGATGAAATGCCCTTACTTGTCTTTGATGGTGGTTTTCATTCTGAAATCTATTTGTCAGAGGTTGATGTTGCCACTCCTGCTTTTTTGAGGTTGCTGTTTGACTGTGTGGATCATAACAAACTGTGGATGACTCTGAGAAGAATGGGAATCCCAGAACACTTGATTGTGCTAATGCAAAACCTATAGTTGAACCGAGAGGCAGAAGAGAGCAAGGAAACACTGCATGGTTCAAAATTGGGAAAGGTGTACACCAGGGATATATCCTATCTCCATACCTTTTCAACTTGTATGCAAAACAGATTATCTGAGAGGCTGGGCTCTATGAGGAGAAGTGTGGCATCAGGATTGGTGGAAGATCTATTAACAATCTGTTATGCAGATGACACAACCCTGCTTGCAGAAACTGAGGAGGACCTGAAACGCTTGCTGCAGAGGGTCAAGGATTGCAGCCTTCAGTATGGATTGAGGCTCAATGTCAAGAAGACAAAGATTCTCACCACTGGGACAACTGGCAGCATCAGGATGGATGGTGAAGAGATTGAGATTGTTAACAACTTTAGTCTGCTTGGCTCCACGGTCAACACTCTTGGCACCAGTAGCCAGGAAATCAAAAGACTTATTGCGATGGGGAAGTCTGCTATTAGGGACCTCTCCAAAGTACTGAAGAGCAGCTGTGACACTCTGGAGTCTAAGGTGCACCTGATACTGGCCATGGTCTTTGCAACCACTTGTTATGCATCAGAGACAATGACTGGGAAAGATAGAGGGAAAATTTATGCCTTTGAGCGGTGGTGTTGGAGAAGAGTATTGAATATACCATGTACTCCTAAGAAAACAAACAGATTCATCCTGGAGAGGGTTAAACCAGACTACTCCTTGGAGGCAAGGATTCTGGGGCTTCGTCTGACATACTTTGGACATGTTGTAAGGAGGGACAGCTCCTTGGAGAGGGACATCATGCTTGGGAGGGTAGAGGGACAGCACAAGAGTGGAAGACCCTCCATGAGTTGGATTGATTCAGTGACTCGGGTAATGAGGATGGGTGTGTCAGAGGCAGTGCGATTGGCACAGGATAGAGCAGGGTTTAGGCCTGTTGTACAAAGGGTCGCTATGAGTTGGAAGCGACTCGACGGCACATAACAAGAACAACAACAAATCTGCTGGGTATATTTTTTCCCAGTCTTTGATTTTTTAATGTCTTTTTGTTTATTTTTTAGCTGAGTCTCTTATAGGCTACACCTTGATGGGCTTTGTTTTTGTTTTTGGTGGTTTTTTTTTTATCCATTCTGTTACTCTTTTTCTCTTAATTGATTAATTTAATCCATTCATATTAAGTGTGATTATTGTCAGTCCAGATTTCACTTTATCCATTTTGCCAGGTTTCTTTTTCTGTTGTTTCTGGTTACTATCGTTAATGTACTGTCCTTTAGCATCTCTGTGTGTAGGACTTAACGTAAAATTTCTTATAGGTTTGGTCTTGTTTTCACAAATTCCTTAGTTCCTTCTTTTCTGCAAAGGATCTATTTTCTCCTTCATATTTGAGGGAGAGCTTTGCTGGGTATAGGATCCTTGGCTGGAAGACATTGTGATCTTTAAACTTCCGTATACCATTCTAGCTCACACGGTTTCTCCTGCGAAACCAGAACTTAATCTAATTGTTTCCTCTTTGTAAGTGACTCTTTGTATTTCTTGTGCTGTTTTTAAAATTCTGTCCTTTTCATTTGGAGAATTTTACTACATCTTGATGCTTTTTTTTTTTATCTAGTCTATTTGAAAAGGACTTATAACCCACTTACAAAATGGGCAAAAGGCATGAAAAGGATTTTCACAGAGGAAGATATTCGAATGAAGGGCAGACACATGAAGAAATGCTCCAAATCACTGGCAATAAGAGATGCAAATCAAAACCACAATAAGTTACCATCTCACTCCAGTAACAGTGGCAAAGTTTAACAGGGCAGCAAGTAATAGATGTTGGAGAGGATGTGGCAAGAAAGGAACTCTTATACATTGTTGGTATTTGCTGTGCCTCTTGAATGTGGATTTCCCTGTTCTTCATAATACCTGGAAAATTTTCTTCTATTACTTCTTTCCCAATTTTCTCAGTTATTTCCCTGTTACTCCCCTGTTAAGAAATTCCAGTCATATGTTTGTTATTCCATTTTATGTCATCCCACATGATTCTAACATTTTTTTCACTTTCTTTATAGCTCATCTCTGATTTTTCTTCTAGTATGTTTTCAATGAGGCTCTTGCCTTCGAACTCTTGACTCTTCTGTTCCATTTCTTCAGTACTGCTTTTTGTGCTACCAGCATGTTGAAAGCTTCTGCCATTTTGGCCTTAATGTTCTGGATTGCATTTTCATGCTTTTTTGTTATTTCTAGTACTATATTGGCTTTACTCTCTCTCTCGTGATGATTTTTTATGTTCTTGCACCTCTTTATCTATCCTATCAATTCTTCTTCCATCTTTTTCACTTTCTTTCATAGCTGTTCATGTTGCTCTTCATCAATATATTTCTTCTAGACTAGTATCTCTGGAGTATTTGTGTTCCTAATTGCTTCTTCCATCATTTGCATCTTCATCTGCAGCTGTTCAAATAACTCCACATCAACATATTTCTCTCTGGTTCTCTCTGTCTTGAGTCTTCATTGGGTCTGCTTTTTTAGGAGAAGTGTTATTTTATTTTTCATGATAACTGAGGCAAACTGCTACTTTTTTGACATTATGTGAGTCTTTTCTTAGTAGATGTTAGGTCATTGTAACTATATAGTGACCAAGAGTATGGCAATGTTCAAAATGATGTGAGTCTTTTCTTATTAGGTGTTAAGTTGTTGTAACAATATAGTGACCAAAAGTATGGCAATGTTCTGTGAAGGACCTATATATTTGTGCTTCCTTTTTGGACTGAGGTCCTGTGGGTCCAGGCCAAACAACAGTGACCCCTCAAAGTACCTGAATGGAAAGCCAGGAAGCCTTTGGTTTTTCCCTTCAAGAACTAGCTCCTCTGCCAAACTTGAGCTGTTCCAGCTGTCCCACTCCCTTCCACTTGAGTTTAAGGGTTTCCACTATGGTCTAGCAAATAGCAGTGATCCCCTCAAAGTACCAAGTTAATCGAATGGAATAGATCCATGGCTGCAGATGATGTGGCAGCTGCTGATAATGCAACAGCTGCTGATAGCACTTCTATTGTTTTTAAATGAGTATGAGGATCCAAGGGAGGAGAGGGTGGGAGCAGAGGGCTGAAAATGGGGGAATGTTAATCATAGGGTGGCACAATTTGATGGGTGGCTGGAGGGGAGACAGTGAAGGAAATGGGAAAGATCCAGTGTGAAAAACAATGTATTTGAACTTTGTAAGTAAACTAGTATAAAACAAAACAAAACAAAACAAAACAAAACAATAAAAAACAACAACAGCAAAAAACCCTTCCTAACTAACAACAACAACAACAAAAAAGAAAAACGAAACAGTTTGAATTGTTGTTGTTGTTATGTGCTTTTGAGTCACTTGGGAATCATAGCAACCCTATGTACAAGAGCCCCAAACCCTGCTCTATCCTGTGCCAACCTCACTGTCTCTGACACACCTACTAACATTACCTCAATCACTGAATAGATCCATCTCATCAAGTGTTTTCTTCTTTTGCGCTGCACCTCCAACCCCCCAAACATGATGTCCCTCTTCAAGGACTGGTCTCTCTTTGCAACATGCCCAAAGTATGTCAGACGAAGCTACAGAATCCTTGACTCCAAGGAGCATCCCACTTTCCCCCTCTCCAGGACAAAACTGCTTGTTCTCTTAGCAGCCGATGGTATAATCAACACTCTTTTCCAGGGCCACAGCTGAAAGGCATCAGTTATCTTTCTATCATCCCTTGTCACTGTCCAGCTCTCTGACACATAGCAAGCAATTATGAAGACTATGTATGGCCTGGATCGGACACACCTTAATCTCAAGCCTGATGTTGTTGCTCTTCAGTACTCTGGAAAAGTGTCTGACAGCTGACTTTCCCAGTGCAATTTGTCTCTTGATTTCCAGGCTGTTGGTAGCAAATTTGTCGATTGTGGAACCAAGCAAACTAAAACTGTTAACAATCTCAATCTCTCTATTGGCCAGTGGTGAGAATCTTTGTTTCTTGATGTTGAGTTTCAATGCATATTGAAGGCTGCAGTTTTTGACCTTCTGCAGCAAGCACTTCAGGTCCTTCTTAGTTTCAGCAAGCAGGGTGTGTCATCTGCATGACGTAGGTTGTTAATGAATCTTCCTTCAATCCTGATGCCACACTCCTCCTTGTATAGGCCAGCATCCTGGATGGTTCAAAATTGATTGGGAAGGGTGTCTTCCAGGGATGTATTCTTTCTCCATACCTTTTCATACATTTTGAGTAGGCGGTGGGGAAAAGAAATATATAATTAGACATAACATGTATGACAACAACCCAGAATAAAAGATATATCATTGCACAGAGGTCTGGGAGTGGGAGAGGTAGATAATTGTGCAACAATGAATGTATATTAAAAAAAAAGTGAACTGGAGGAGGAGTACGGGAGGGAGAGGGGTTAAAATGTACAACAAAGAATGAATGAAACTCTAATTTCTTCGTAAATTTTCATTACTATCACAACTAAAATAAAATTTTATTGATTAAAAAAGGCAATTTCAAGATTCATCCTGAAGTACAATTCTATAAGAGAGATTGATATCCATACGTATACGAGGGTGACTTATTAATACAACTGTTATTTAAATATATGCAACAGAAATTAAACTTAAAGAGAAGATTGAGGGTTTCTAGCAACTTTTGCACTCTGAAATTTACCAGGCATGCAATCAAGATGCATTAAGAATTTTTGGTGACTGGACCACAAAAGCTGGAAACAATGAGGAAGGAACGGTATTTGCAAAGTATGGACTTGGTGACAGGAATAATGCCAGAGACTGAGTGATTAAACTTTGTACACTCCAAGATTTATTTATAGAACATATCTTTTTAAAAAACTCTAACAGTGACTTTAGACATGAACTTCATCTGATGGACTCCAAAGGAATCAGATTGACGACTGTATTTGCAAAAAAGAATAACTGGAGAAACACAATATCTGGAGTCAAAACCAGATCAGGTGCTGATTGTAGAAAATACCATCAATTACTCATGTGCAAGTATAAATTGAAGCGAAAGAAAATGAAAACTATTCTGCAGGAACAAAAATATGTCCTGGAGTCTATATCAGTTGAATTTAAGAATCATCTGAAGAATAGGTTTGAACCATTGCATACCAATAATCCAAGACCAGAAGAACTGTTTGAGGACATCAAAGAAATCATTCATGAAGAGAACAAAAGGTCATTACAAAGAAGGAAGAGGAAGACAAACCCAAAATGGATGTCAGAAGAGACTATGAAAATTGCATTAGAGTACCAAGAAGCCAAACAAAAGGAAGAGATGCTGAAGTAAAAGTGCTGAACAGAAGATTTCAGAGGGATACTGAGAAGATAGAGCAAAGTATTATAATGAAATGTGCAAAGAGCTGGAGTCAGAGACTAAAAAGGAATAACTCAGCATTTCTGAAGCTGAAAGAATTGAAGAACAAATTCAATTATCGAGTTGCAATACTGAGATGCTATGGGCAGAATCTTGAATGATTCAGGAAGCATCAAAAGATCAAAAGAATAAAAAGAACTGCTGTACAAAAAGAATTGGTAAAAAAAAAGAATTAGTTGACACTGAGAAATTTCAGGAAGTACCATTTGATGATGTCTTTGAGCTTTGATGTTGGAGAAGAATCTTAAGTATCCCATGTGATGTCAAAAGAATAATTAGATTTTGGAGAAGGTACAGCTGGAGTCCTCCAGGCATGTGACTTAGAGAGGCTATACCTTCAAAGTAGAGGATTATCATGTTTGGAAAGGTGAAGGGTCAGTAATGGAGAAAGGAAGACCCTCAGCCAGATGGATTAACACTGTGATTGCCGCAGTAGACAGCAGTGTGTCAGGCGCTGTGAGGATGGCAGAGTATAGCACAGGGTTCAGATCTTTTGTTCACAGGATTGCTGTGGGTCATATTTGATTCAACAACACCAAACACCAACAATTTATACTGAAGGATGTGGTTTAATCTGCAATGAAAGCATTAGCAAAAATTAAGGTGCCAGGAATTGATGGAATTAGAATTGAAATATTTCAACTAATAGATATGGGCCTGGATGTGCTCACTAGTCTATGCCAGGAAATTTGGAGGACAGTTACTTACTGGAAGAGATCTAGATTTGTCCTCATTCCCAAGAAAGGTGATCCAACAGAATGTGCAAATTATCAAATAATACCATTACTATCTATACAAGATAATATTGTTGAAGGACAAAAATGGCTAGAACAGTACATTGACAGGGAACTACCAGATGTTCAAGCTGGCTTTAGAAGAGACCATAGCACCAAAGGTATCACTGATAATGTCAAATGGATTCTGGATGAAAATTAAAAAATACCAAAAGAATGTCTATTTGTTTTTTATTGACAATAAAAAAGCATTGGGCTGTGTGAATCATAAAAAATTATGGCTAACATTGAGAAGAGTGGGAATCCCAGAACACTTACTTAGGAACGCTACTGCATGGTTTAAAATCTGGAAGAATATGTGTCAGGGTTGTATCCTTTTTCCATATCTATTCATCGGAGAGCTGGATGATGATTAGGGATGATAGAAGGAGAACAGATGCCTTTGAGCTGTGGTGCTGGAGAAGAGTATTGAACATACCATGGACTGCTAGGAAAATGAACAGGTTTGTCCTGGAGAGGGTGAAGCCAGGCTGTTCCTTGGAGGCAAGGATTCTGAAGCTTCGTCTCACATATTTTGGACATGTTGCAACGAGGGACCAGTCCCTGGAGAGGGACATCATGCTTGGGAGGGAGGAGGGCTAACACAGGAGAGGAAGACCCTTGATGAGATGGATTGATTCAGTGACTGGGGTAATAATGGAAGCAGGTGTGTCAGAGATGGTGAAATTGGCACAGGATAGGGCAGAGTTTAGGGCTCTTGTACATTGGATCACTATGAGTTGCAGGCAACTTGATGGCACATAACAACAACAGCAACAACAATATTCAATATGTATGCTGAGCAGTGAATGGATTTGAGTGTGCTCGAGATGATGAGGATAGCACAGAATAGGGCAGGGTTCAGGCCAGCTGTTCATATGGTTGCTTTGAGTCATACTGCTAGAATTGATGGAATCTAACAACAACGACAACAACAACAACCACCTAAAACTGGTAGTTTACATCTAGCCAGCAAGGTTGTGAAAGAAAGACTGTTTCTGTGACATTTGCAATGGAAAACACCTTATGAATCAATTCTACTCTGTAACTAAAAGGGTCTCCACAAACCACAATCGCAGTGATGGCCATTGTGTTTTGTTTTAGTTTGTAATTGAAGATCAACATTTTTTGTTTGTTTTGAAAGGAGAATAATACAAAAATTATCATTTAACCCAGAGTTTTCCCTTCTTCTGTGCTCCCTTCTATTTAGCAGTTGTCTTTTTTCCTGTTTGAGAAATGCCCTTGGGTTGCCAGTTGAAGGCAGTATGTTGTCTACAGAAGAGGAGTCAACTTAGCTTGGGATCTCCTAGTGGGCTTCTGTTTCCTGCAGCATCTCCATGACACCAACGTATCCGGTAAACACTGAAGGCAAATAGCAATGAGCTGGCAATTCCAGGGGAAATACCTGGGTACCTGTGTACCCAGCTCAGCAATATTTGGTTTTATTTTTACCACTGGGGAGAACTTTGCTTTATACTTCAATTTTCCAGCCACTGAAATGAAAATTCTTTTGGGGTTAGAGAACTCAAGCAGTTCCATGGGCAGCAGTGCACTTTTTGGTCCTCTTTAGTAGGATATAATAACAAAGGGCAGCTATCAAAAGTTGATTCATTTTCTTAAATGTGAAAGGCCAGCCTGAACTGAGTGGATTCTATTAAAAGCTTAGTTTTTTTACCAAAAATGTCTACTTCAGAATTCTGATGGTATGTGTGTGTACACACACAGAGAGAGAAAGAGAGCAAGAAAAAAAAATGAGAAAATTCTATGCCCATAAATTACTACCTAGTTGTTTAGCTAGGGAAACCATCAGGGTGAACAAACTGCTTCTTAGGAGACTATCTTCTCATAGCTGTTTGGCTGATGGATAAGCAAGTCAATGGAGAAGGCCACCCAGCTTGCACACCTGGGTTTTAATCCACAAGGCAGGCTCCAGAGTTTAGACTCTTCTGTTATTGTAATCTCTTAGGGCCATTCGACTCATAGCAACCTTGTGTAAGAGAGTAGAAGTTTTTGATAAGGTTTCTTTTCTTTAAATTTTGGGGGAGCATATTACCAGATTTTTCCCTTGCAAAGTGGCTACCTGGGTTTGAGTAATAAATGTTTTTCTTAATAGTGTAAAATTTAATTATTGCATGTCCAGGACATTAGAAGCCATTTGGATTCTGTCACACTGCACCAGTGAAGAAACCTTGGTCATGTGGCTGAACCTTTCTGGATTCTTATCTATATTTAAAAAACAAAACAAAACAAACCAAACCAAAACCCTCATTGCTGTCAAGTCAGAACTGACTCCAGATGAAAATTTCAGCACAATGTTTTCCAACGCTATAAATTGCACAGAGAAGTAATTGCTTATCTTTCTCCTGGGGAGCAGCTAGTAGATTTGAACTACTAGAGAAATGTGTTTAGGTTAGTAGTGTAACTGTCTATGAACTATGTTACCAGAGCTCCGTCTTCATCTATAAGCAGTGGAAATAATAAGACTCTGCTTCAGAATGTTGTAAGTATTTGATGGCTTATTTCACCAGAGTATATTTGACAATCACTTGTTACGCATCAGAGAGTTGGACAATGACTAGGGAGGATAGAAGGAGAATTGATGCCTTTGAGCTATGGTGCTGGAGAAGAATGTTGAGGGTACCATGAACTGCCAGGAAAACAAACAGATTCATCCTGGAGAGGGTTAAACCGGGCTGCTCTTTGGAGGCAAGGATTCTGAGGCTTCGTCTAACATACTTTGGACATGTTGTGAGGAGAGACTGGTCCTTGGAGAAGGACATCATGCTTGGGAGGGTGGAGGGACAGCGCAGGAGGAGAAGGCCCTCTATGAGGTGGATTGATTCAGTGACTGGGGTAATCAGGATGGGTGTATCGGAGACAGTGCAATTGGCACAGGACAGAGCAGAGTTTAGGGCTGTTGTACATAGGGTCGCTATGAGTTGCAAGCAAGCTGATGGCACATAATAACAAACAAGATATTTGACAATGTCACAATGTCAATACATAGAAAGTGTTCACACAATGCTATTCATTCTGTTATTTGTGAATCTTCAGTGAAATGTTTGGTTTGTATAGAGCTTTTAATGAAAGTTTATAGAGAACTTGGATTTCCATTCATTCACTGTTGCCCATTTTCCTCCCTGCCCCCCACCCCAGTTTGCTTTTCTCTTTGAAAAAAAAAAAATGCTTTCACTATTGTACAATCACCTCCCCCCTCACAGTCCACTTTACTATGCAACTCTTATTCTGGACTGTTGTCATGCAAATAATACCTAATTATATATTCCTTTTAAGCAGTTCTCTCCCTCATATCTTCTAACGCACTGTACATTATCTATTCCCTCTTTTCTTAGTTTCCCCCAACCCTGATGTCAGTCCTGTTTTATAACAGTGGTATTATGCAGTATTTGTCCTTTTGTGACTGAGATATTTCATTCAGCATATTGTCCTGCAGGGTCACCTATTTTTGTATAATATTTCATGAGTTCCTTGTTGAAAGTGTTCAGATTTTAATTAACTGAGTCACTGGAGGTTCAAGCCCATCTAGAGGTGCCTGGCTAGCAACTTCCAAAAATTGTACATAAAAACCCTGTGACAGCCAGGCCTTCTCTGACACCTGGGTTGCTGGGAGTTAGAGTCAATGAGAAACAATGATTTGTGTTGATTTTTTTTCTTTTCTCTCCCCACTTGTTTGTGTTTTTGTGACTCTTCAGTTCTTATCCAGCTCTATGAACTAGGCAGATTGCCATCTCACAGTGAAGACACAGGCTCAGGGCTGTTAATAGACTTGCTAAGATGAAAAAGCCAGTAAGTGGCAGAACTAGAGCCCTTTGGCTTGATTCAATTAACTCCTAAACATCAGCATTGTGGTTTACCCATCTCCAGGATGAAGCAAGGATCTGAGCACCAGCGGATAGTAAGAGGTTTGTTGTGGGAATGATACACCCTGAAATAAAACACAAAGTGTTATTTGTGTATTACTTTATGAGTTAGCCCATTATATAATTTTCTTAGGTTCCTGAAAGTTGCTAGAGGGCTCGCTACAGTTGCCCGTGACACCCATGTAGTGCCCAGGCCAACATCATCTCCAATCCCAACTCTGTTCCTGGAGGTAGGCATGTGAAGAACCAGATGTCTCTTTCCCACATGGAGAGGTCCACTTGGCAAACCTGCAGAGGTACCTACATCAAAGAATATAGCTCTTGGGAGTGACCTGAGGGTTGGGGGGGGGGAGATGACACCGGTTCTTCTCCTCTAATTGGCAGTGACAGAGAATGAATTCCTGAGTCCTTCACATGACAGGAAATTGCCTCTCAGTATGCCTGTGCTCAGCCTGCAGCTGTGTGAATGCTCAAAGCTGTGGGAAACAGAAACCTCTGTCAGGCAGTTGAGAAAAAAAAAAAAAAAAAAAAAAAAAAAAAAAAAACCAACCAAGAAAAGCTCTTGAAAGAGATTCTGAAACTTGTCTCTTTTTCTTCTTCTTCTTTTTTCTTTTTCATTTTATGCATAGCGATCACACGCTTCTCCCTGGACAGGGTCTATATAACTCCACAGAACTTTCTAGGAAGAAAGACCTTTGTTTTAAAGTAATTTCTGGCATTTATTCATAACTATTAACTTTGTTATGTCCTGTCTATATGCCCAATTTAAGTTGGGTAATTACTGTATGGAACAAGGAATAAGACGTGCCTGATCTTTCACCTCAGGGAGCTCATGTTTTAGAAGAGACAAATACTTAAAGAATCATTTGGATTGAATCAGATTAGCACAATGAAGAAAAATAGATAATCTTTTGCAGGAAAGTGATACGGAAGCTGAGACCTGAAGTTCGGCTGGTATTTTGTCATGAGAGGCTCAGTGGAGGGAAGATTATTTTCATTAATTTACTTATTCATTGTTCACCCATGTATTTAACAGTTAATTCTTGATTATCTTCTATTGTCAGACACTGTTTTAGAATATTACCATATTGGGTGGTGCAAATGGTTTGGGCTCCATTGCTAACTTAAAGGTTGGCAGTTTGATGCCAACCAACAGTGCTCAAAAGAAAGATTTGGTGAAACACTGCAGCTAAGAAAACCCTATGAAGCAGGGTTACTTTATGACACTAGTGGTCTCCATCACTTGGAAATAACTTACTGGCTATGAAATTGGGTTTTTTTGGTTCTGTAATGTTAAGAAACACTAGTGAACAGATCAGGGGGAATAATCACACAAACAACAAAACACAAACCAGTTCCACTTGTTCTGATAACTTCTAGTCATGTAACAACACTCTCCAAGCCACAGTGACTTTAAAAAACCCCAAAACATTTTGTTTTGTTCACTATTTTGTGGGTTAAGAAATAGAACATTGGCAAGAGATTCACCTCTGCTCTATGTATGTGCTGTTGCCTGGGGCAGTTGAGGCTGAATCAGCCACTTCCAAGATGTTATCTTCACTCACGTGCTGAGATACTATGCTGATGAGGTGACTGAAAAGTTGGTGATTTGAATCTGCCTATCAAGGAACTGAAGAACAAATTCAAACCTCGAGTTGCTATAATCAAGGATGCTTTTGGCAGAATGTTAAATGATCCAGGAAGTATTAAAAGAAGATGGAAAGAATATACTGAGTCACTGTACCAAAAGGAATTGGAAGACACAGAAAATTTCATGAAATAACATATGAGCAAGAGCCTATAGTAATGAAAGAAGAAGTTCAG
>NW_006399845.1:5640711-5644513 GCF_000299155.1 Elephantulus edwardii | reverse complement strand
ATACCTTTGAGTTGTGGTGCTGGAGAAGAATCTTGAACATGTAATGGACTGCAAAGAAAACAAATAGGTCTTAAAGAAGGTAAAACCAAGTTTCTTGTTGGAGGCTATGATTTTGAACTGGATCTCACATACTTGGGCACCTTGCCAGAGGGACCAGTCCTTAGAGAAGGATGTCATGGGTGGAGGGACAGCATAGTAGAGGAAGACCCTAAATAAGATTAATTGATACAGTAACTGCGGCAATGGAGGTAGGTGAGACTGGCTCAGGAGAGGATAGGCTTCAGAGCTGCTGTACATAGGGTCGCAGGCCTCTTGACGGCACATAATGACCACCACCACCACAACATCATGATTCATTGGTCACTAAAAACAGCCCAGATTCAAGGCTAAGGGAATTGGATTTGCACTTTCAGGGAGATAAGAAACAAAACAAAACATAACAAAACAAACAAACAAAAAAGGATTTGTGGACCTTTTTAACTTACTACACCTGGCAGCTCTGGTGGTGTAGTTGTAAGAAGCTGCACTGAATATCAAAGGTATATGGTTCTAATCTCCCAGCTGATCTGCAGAAGAACTGGCAATCTCTTCCTGTGTTATTTAATACCTTTGAAAACCCACTGGAGGGTCAGCTGTGAGTCGATTCCAATCTAAAGGCAAATGCAACAGTACTTGACAAAGGAATTGATATTTGATAACAAAAAGTTTTCTGGGTTTGATTTGGTTTTGGAAAGTCAAATATGAGTAGAGATTTTGCTTCTCTGAGTTCAAACAAGTTCTTGGACTGGTTGAAGAGTTTGGCACTTCTAAAATATTTATTTTCACTTGGGCAGGAACAAGTCAACAAATATTTGTTGGACACTTCTGATATATGGTAGCTAAATAGAAGAGGTTAGCAAAGTTCTGCAGGACACTTGTAAATGAAATGCAATTGGAATGCAGTTATGTTCATTTGTATATTTATCCCTTAAAGGTGCTTTCACATTATAACAATAGAGTTGGATAGTTAGGGTGGGAATAGTATGGCACACAAAGACGAAAATGTTTGGTATCTAGCACTTTTTAGAAAAAGTTTGTCAATACCTACTTTTCATTTATGCCATCAAAGGAGCTCTGGTTATACAGTTCAGAGGAAGGTGTGTTTCTAACTCAAAGGCAGAACCACTCGGGCAGTTGGAATTCTCCAGCAACAACTACTCTGGAGAAAGACAGTTTCCTCCCATGCAATTTATACTCTCAAAAATAAACAAACAAACAAACAAACAAACACTCCTGAAGGATCAGCTATGAGTCTGTGCCAACTTGACAGCAATGAATCTGAATTACTGTCAAGGTAATTTCACTTCACAGCAACCGGATGCCTGCTGTGGTAGAACTGTGTTCCATAGAGATTTGACTTTGGTTTGTTTGTTTGTTTGAATGTTTATTGTCTTTAGGTGAAATTTTACACAAAAAATTGTTTTTATATTAAACACTTCCATTGGTACACATTTCCCACCATGACATTTGTTGCTGTCCTCCCAATACTCCCCCTAACTCCTGTGTTTCGGAGCCTCCAGTTTCCCTGTCACTATTTCTTGCCATCTTGTCAACCTCTTTTGTCTCATAGAATTGATTGTGCTTTTTCAACAAATGCATATACATCCCTGGATGTGCTCACTCATCCATACCATGGAACTTGGAAAACAATTACTCTGTTAAATGCATGGAAAAGATCCATATTTGGTGTCTATTTTTTTTAAAAAAGATTATCTGACAGAATATAGCACTTACTAAACAGTATCATTACAAAGTCAAGTAAAACCTTATTGAGGATGAATCAAAAACAGCTGGAACAACACTTCTTCAGAGAACTTCTAGAAATTAAAACTAAATTCAGGGATTACATGGGATTACAACATGATACAACACTCCCCTATTAGTCTACTCTCTCTGACTCCTGGAACTAATTACCACAAACGGCAGTTTAAAAGATAACAACTTGATTATTTCACTATTCTGAAGGTCAGAAGTCTGAAAAAAATCTTACTGGGGTAAAAATCAAGCTGCTAGCAGAGCTGGATTTCTTTTGGAGGCTTCAGGAGAGAATGTTTTCTTGTATTTATAGCATTTGAAAGGCAACTGCATTCAGAATAAGAAGTTATCATTGCTATAGATGGGTCTATAACTAAAAGCAAAGGACACCAGAAAGTTTACTTGTGTTTTATTGACTATATGCAAGGCATTCAACTGCATGGATTGTAATATGCTATTGTTGTTGTCATTATGTGCCATTGAGTGGACTATGACACACAGCTGCCCTATGTACAATAGCTCTGAACTCTGTTCTATCCTGAGCCAGTCTCACTTTCTCATCTATCTCAATTCTTTCAGTTACTAGGTCAATCTGTCTCATCCAGGGTCTTTCTTTCTTGTGTTGTCCCTCTACCCCTCCAAGCATGATGTCCTTCTCCAGGGCTAATCCCTTCTGGCCATGTGCACAGAGTATATGAGATAGAACTTCAAAATCCTTGCCTCCTAGGAACAGTGTGGTTATAACCTTTCCAGAATAAATCTGCTTGTTCACTTGACAATCCACGGTATGTTCAAGACTCTGCTCCAGCACCATAACTCAAAGGCATCAATCCTTCTTCTGTTATCTTTGGTCATTGTCCAGCTGTCCGATGCATAGCAAGCAATTGTGAAGACTGTGGCTTGAGTCAGGGTCCCCTTAGACTCTAGACTGACACCATTACTCTTCAGCACTTTTGAGAGGTGCTCCCTGACTGTACATTTCCCTGGAGCAATTTATCTTCTGATTTTTTGACTGTTGGTGCCACGAGTGTTGACTGTGGAACTGAGCACATTGAGATTGCTAATCAATCTCTTCTCCATCTATTATGGTGCTGCCAAAAAAGTGAGAATATTTGTCTCCTTGATACTGAGCTCCAAGTCATATTGAAGACTACAGTCCTTGATCTTCTGTAACAAGTTCTTCAAGTCCTCTTTAGTTTCTGTGAGCAAGGTGGTGGCATCTGTATAACGTAGGTTGTTGATGAGTCTTCCTTCGGTCTTGATGCCGCATTCCTCTTCTTAAATTCCAGCCTCCCAAATGATCTATTTCACCTGTAGTTCAAAAAAGTAGGGAGACAGGATGCATCCCTGACACACTTTTTCCAGATTTTTTCACAATTATGAATTTATTAATTATGGAAGCTAACAGGTTAACAGAAATTCAAGCTGGCAACAGAATATATATTTTTTTTAATTTAAAATGTTTATTTCATACTAAGTTTAAGTTTACATAAAAGTTTAAATTTTTTACTTTATACTAAGTTTAAGGTTACATATAAAGTTCATATACATTGTTTTTCACACTTGATCTTTCCCACTTCCTTTACCCACCCCTCCCTCCACCTATCAAATTGTACAAGGGTATGATTAACTGTCCCCTCATCCTCACTGCTCTGTGTCCACTCTCCCCCCCCCTTGAATCATCATACACATTCTATAATAAAGGTCTTATTCTGTGTTTGTTCTTTTGTGTCTGAGTTAGTTCACTCAGCATAATGCTCTACAGTCCCTCTCAGGGTAGGCAGCAATTTACAAAATCATTGCTCCTGTGTGCTGCAAAGTATTCCATTGTGTGAATGTCGCATACTTTCTCAATCCATTTGATTGTGGTTGTGCATTTGGGTTATTTCCATGTTCTTGCTATGCTGATTTTGAACCATGCACTGTACTTACTATGTTGTTGTTGTTGTTGTTATGAGTCGTCGAGTCGTTTGCGACTCATAGCGACCCTATGCACAACAGCCCTAAA
>NW_006399845.1:5620710-5638596 GCF_000299155.1 Elephantulus edwardii | reverse complement strand
GATGTAGTCGATCTGATTCCTATGCATACCATCAGGTGAAGTCCATGTGTATAACCTGCGTTTGTGTCTCTTATAAAATGTATTTGCAATGATGCTGTGCTTAACTGAAGTAGTAGATGATTTGACAATGCACAGCATTGTGATTATTTATTTGTGAAATCTGTATTAATATTTTTCCTGAGAGTGAAATACTAGTTAAATTAAAAGAAAGAAGAATCAAGAGGCTTCTCATTAGTTATTAGTAATGTTGTAACTAATGTAATCCAGGAAGCTCTAGTGGCCTAGTGGTAAGAAACTGCACTGTAATCCTGAAGGCACGGAGTTCAAATCCAACAGCTGTTTCACAGAGAAGGATGGGCAATCTTCTCCCATGCAATTAACTAATTCTGAAAAACCATATAGTCAGCTATTGGGGGGTTCAGACTCGATGGTATACAATAAGAATAACAACTATTTCGAAAATTTTACAAAACAATTTTGTGTATACTATAGTACTTACTATAGTATACACCAAAAGTACTATAGTACTTACTATAGTATACACAAAAAGTACTATAGTACTTACTACAGCATACACAAAAAGTACTATAGTACTTACTATTATACTTACTATAGTATACACAAAAAGTACTATAGTACTTACTATAGTATACAGAAAAAGTACTATAGTACTTACTATAGTACTTACTATAGTATACACAAAAAGTACTATAGCACTTACTATAGTACTTAGTATAGTATACACAAAAAGTACTATAGCACTTACTATAGTACTTACATTAGTATACACAAAAAGTACTATAGTACTTACTATAATATACACAAAATTGTTTTGTAAAATCTTTCTACATAGTTGTTATTCTTGTTGTATACCATCGAGTCTGAACCACTCCATAGCTGACTATATGGTTTTTCAGAATTAGTTAATTGCATGGGAGATGATTGTCCATCCTTCTCTGTGAAACAGCTGTTGGATTTGAACTCCGTGCCTTCAGGATTACAGTGCAGTTTCTTACCACTAGGCCACTAGAGCTTCCTGGATTACATTAGTTACATTACTAATAACTAATGAGAAGCCTCTTGATTCTTCTTTCTTTTAATTTAACTAGTATTTCACTCTCAGGAAAAATATTAATACAGATTCACAAATAAATAATCACAATGCTGTGCTTAACTGAAGTACTAGATGATTTGACAAAAATAAGGAGGCATAAAAACACTGTTGCTGGGTATCATTGTCAGAACAGACTCATAGCTGACCCACCAGTGGGTTTTTAGAGGCAGTAAATTACATGGGAGGAGATTACCAGTCTTTCTTTTACAGAGTAGCTAGTAGAGTTGAATCACATACCTTTGCTTTGACAGTGAAATTCCTTGCCACTAGAGCTCCCTATACAATCACTGGCAATCATAAGAACAATAGATATTGTAGCATTTACACACAAAATCACGTGATTTGAAGCATTCCTGTCTTGGGTAATAATGATAGCACAGATTGGAACACAATGTTGCTCTTGTTAAGTGACCTGGAGTTGACTGTGACTTATATTGATCCTATGAACAGTGGATCTGAAATCAAGCCTTTTCTGTACCAGTCTCATCAGCTCAGGTACACTTGATCCCCTCGTTACAGTTAGCGGGTCAATTAATCTTGTTGAGGGTCTCACTCTCTTACACTGACACTTCTTTTCCAAAACTGACACCTTCTGACTTGTCCAAAGTATGTGAGACAACGCCTCACTATCCTTGCCTCCACGGTGTACCCTGGCTGCACTTTCTCCAAGACGTATTCATTAGAAAGTTCAAAAAATAAGTGAACACAGTTTTAGCATTGCACACATAATTGAACATATAAACTGGGCTTATGAAAAATAATTTTTTAGTTATAATTAACTATTGTTATTGTGTACGTAGAGTTGAGACTGACCCATCGTTGACCCTCCAGTGGTTTTTCAGAAGTAGTTAATCACATGGGAGGAGATTGCTCATCCTTCTTCTGTGAGTAACTGGTGGCCTTGAACAGCATGCATTCAGGATCGCAGCGCAACTTCTTGCCACTAGGCCACCAGAAGTAGGGATATTTTTATTAAAAAGTCCCATTGGAAAACTGCACAAAAAATTAATATACAGAGCCCTTTTGGTGTCACTGTCTCTGGCAGTGCCACTCAGTATAGCCAGTATGCTTCTAGTGATGTCATTGGTACTAAGGATGACCAGACAGACAGCAGGGAAGGGAAGCAAATACAGACAAGGGTTATTTTTAAAGTAATTTTTTTTATTTTACCAATTTCTTTTCTTTTATATTGGTTTGCTTACAAAGTTTGTCTACATTTTGTTTCATATTATTCTTCATTCATATTGTGTTTCATACAATAATTCTCATGCATTATGTTTTATAACAGTAACCACCACAATCCAGTTCAGATAAACCTCACTGGCTATGATATTGCCACTGTGCAAAGCTCAGGATCCATTTCTAAGTCAGTCATCCTAGATGTTTGGTGGAGTTGTTGTGCATACATGTAAAGCTATGTCTATGATTCATTATTTTTTTAATGTTGATAACAACATACCCAGAAAAACAGATGAAGGGAGCTCTGGTGGCCTAGTGGCAAGAAGTTGTGCTGCAATCCTAAAAACGTGCAGTTCGAGGCCACCATCTGCTCTGTGGAAGAAAGTTGGGCAATCTCCTCCAGGGTAATTGAAACCCCATCCACTGAAAACCCACCCGAGGGTCAACTATGGGTCAGTTCCAACTCGACAGTACACACAAAAAAAAACAACAACTAATTTGTAGTCCAATGAGTCCTCAAGGAGAAAAAGACAAATTTGCTTATATCTAGAAAGCAGACTCAGTCACTACGGGTGGACATGGGGAGCTCACATTTGCTTCCCCAAAAGCATAGCCAGGGTCACCTACGAAAGGCTCAAAACCCATAAACCCGGGAGGCTTGCTACTTTATCCTCTCGTCATTATCTCAACCCAAGTGTTTTGTTTATGAAGACAAACACATGGACCTTTACATATAAAATGGAGTGACCGAAGCTTCTCAGCACACAGACTCCAGACACATGTGGTTTAGTTCTTTGATAAGATACTGGTGTTTGTTCTGTTTATCAGCATCTGATGAGCGAGCCAAGAGATGTGCTCCAGAAGGACAGAGCCACTGCTCCCCAGGACAACAGCCAGGCTCTGTGTTGGTTCTGCCCTGGTGTGCTGCCCACCGCACTGTTTGCTGATTAAAATCCTAACCCTGTACCTATTTGTAGGCTTACGTCAGTTTTGCGTCTTTGATTTCTAATTTTGCAGTGTTTTAGTTCTCAATTTATGTTTTTCCTCTGTAAACTACATAAATGACTCAGCAGCAGGAAATGTGGATAAATAGTCAACTTAACTGAAAATACAAATAAACAACTTTCATTTTGGCGGGTAGGATTTGCTAAAAGAGGAAAGAACCTTGAGAGAGCACGGCTGTAGTTCCCAGGGCAAAATCGACTGTTCTTTGTCTCCTCATCCCTCAGGACAAAGAATGACATGAGTTTTGCTACTAAGGAAACTGATGAGTTTATAGTTACTTGGCTTAAAATTTGAAGGTTTCTTTGTCAGAAATTTTAGTGATGCCACATATTTTATTTATTTATGCCACATTTTTTGACCAGTTATTAAACAAGTGTGTATATGTGTGTATGTGTGTGTGTGACGTCCATGAATATGTGTGAGTTTACTGTGATCCACATGGATAAGTTTTTTGTTCCCTTCTATGATCCTGTATGGCAATGTCCCAAACCTCATCTCTACTGAGTCATTTTTTATTCATGGCAACTTTCCATTGAGTTTCACTTGCTCTAAGTCTTTGTAGGAGGGAATTGCCTATTTTTCCCTCACAGAGCAGCTGGTGGATTCGAACCCCTGGTCTTTCAGTTACTAGCACGAATCATAATACTCTATGCTGCTATGACTGCTTAGACCAGTGTAAGGGAGTTACTTAAACAGAGGCTTAATTCTATTGTTCATTAAACAGTCAATAGCATTTTGACCACTCTTAAACATACCACAAAAGAGGTAAGAATTAGCTTCTAGATTGAATCATTACCATATGGGCCCAAACTCCTGGATATACAGACATTTCCTTGATTACAACTTCTTCTTCATACCCTTTGATTCAGAAAACTTTCTAATTTCTAGGTAAACAGTGTTGTTAGCATGGCAATCACAGGGAGCAGTTACCAGAACCTGTCTGGTATCTCCAAGCAGAGATGAAAGCCAGGCAAAACAGCGGCTATGATGAAAGGCTGGCACAAAGAGTGCCTTTCCATACTTCATGTCTGGACTGAACCCAAGCTTCAAAGTTCAGGAGGCCCCCTCGGCATGCTGGAGAGACTTTCCCTGATGACTCAGGAGGGGTGTAAATATTTCTCTTCCTTTGTTCAGGGCTGGTGTCCTCTCTTTTTTCCCCTCCCCTTACTTCTGTGCAAGTCAGTCAGGTAGGCGTTTTCCTATCTTCTCAGTCTGTGAGGCCCCTGGGAACCTGTTGCTGTATCCCACACTGACAAAAAGGGCAACCCTCCCAAGGCCTTCATTATATTTTCTGTTTAATATACAAAACGAAAACCTCTAGTTGATTTTCTGACATGGGAAATGTTGAAGCCTAGCAAACGAAACTTTTAATGTAAGCTATTGTGCAGTCACAATGAAACAGAAATGATATGCATCAGTTTGTAGTTGATTTTATTGTACCTTAAAGTAATTTTAAAGGCTAATTAGTTTTTTTAAAAAAATTACTTATGTTGTTGTTTTGTACCATCAAATTGAAACCAACTTATAGCTAACCTTCCAGTGGACTTTGAGAGACAGTTAATCATATGGAAGGATTGCCCATTTTTCTCCAGGAGCAGCTGGTGGATTCAAACCTCGTAACTGGAATGCAGCACAGCTTCTTACCACTAGGCCACCAGAGCTTCCTGAATTTACTTATTACAATAAAAGATTATAATTATTAGTAACTATCACTGAATAACAATGAGCTCTGGTGGGCTTTTAGGAAAGGAGTTGTACTTCCAACCCAAAGGTAAGTGAATTGGACCTACCAGCTGTTCCGTGGAGAACGATGAGCAATTCTGGGGATTTACAGCTTCTGAAAACTTGCTGGAGGGTCAGCTATGAGTTAGTTATTACTCAATGGCCATAGTGAGTGATTGATCACTTAATAACAACACACCAAAATGGGACAAAAATTAGTGGCAAGGAATCCAAATCCCTTCTAATAAAACTTGATAGCTTTATTAAACCATGACTGACATGGGATCACCAGGAGTTAGAATTGACTGATGACAATTGTTTCTATTTTTGTTTGTTCAATAATCATGACGATAATACTTATTTAGTGCTGACTGTATTCCAGGTACAGTTGGAAGTGCTATACAATATGATTTAATTACTTCTCACAATATATTAATGGGATGTTGTGGTTGTTAGGTGCCATATACTCACCTATACTGATACAATGCTATGAACAACACATCAAGATCTTGTCCTATCTTGTACCATCCTCACAATCTCCATTATTCTCCAGCCCACTTTTTTCCCAGTCACTATGTCAATATTAGTTTTATCCACATTTACATGTGGTAAAACTGGGGCACAGAGATATGAAATAACTTGCCCAAAGTCACAGAGGTAGTGGATTGAACAAGCATAGATTAAGGCCTAAGGCAAAAGTATTTACAATGAATAAATTATTAATTGTCCAACATTTTATAATTTTCATTTAATTTTCCATCTCATTTCTGTCTCCAAGGCCATATTTTTCTGCTATCAATCCTTTTTCTTTGTTGCTGATTTTGTATTCCAGCTATCTATTATTATTATGCTGAGTAAATTTCAGGCTGCAAAAGTTGGTTGTTGTTTTTGTTATGTGTTATTGAGTCACTTGTGACTTATAGCTCTGAATGCTGCTATATCTTGAGCCAACCTCATTGTCTCTGACACACCAACCCCCCTAATACTAGTCACTGAATCAATCCTTATCATCCAGGGTCTTCCTCTTTGCGCTGTCCCTCCATCCTTCTAAGACTGATGTCCTTCTCCAAAGACTGGCCCCTCCTTGCAACATACCCGAAGTATGTCAGATGAGGCTTCAAAATTCTTGCCTCCAAGAAGCAGCCTGCTTTCACCATCTCTAGGATGAACCTGTTTGTTCTCCTGGCAGTCCACAATATGTTAAACACTCTTCTTCAGTATCATTTTCGTTGTTGTTGTCCAGATCTCTGTTGCATAGGAAGTAATGGCAAAGACCATGGCCTGTATCAGGCACACCTTAGTCTCTAGACTGACATCATTGCTCTTCAGTACTCTGGAGAGGTCCCTGACAAGAGTTTTTTAAAGCTATTTGTGTTTTGATTTTCTGGCTGCTGGTTCAAAGAGTGGTGATTATGGAGCCTAAAAAGCCTAAACTGTTAACAATCTTAATCTCTTCACCATCTATCATGATACTGCCAATTGGCCCAGTATTGAGAATATTTATTTTCTTGATATTGAACTTCAATCCATATTCAAGGCAGTCCTTAACCTGCTACAGCAAATGCCTTAGGTCTTCCTCAGTTAAGGCAAGTAAGGTTGTGTCATCTGCATTATGCAGGTTGTTGATGAACCTTCCTCCAATTCTGATGCCACCTCTGATGATACCTCTTCATAGAGCCCAGCCTCTCAGATAATCTGTTCCACATATAGAGTGAAAAGGTATGGAGATAGGATGCATCTCTCATGTCCACCTTTTCTGACTTTGAACCATGCAGTGTTTCCTTACTCAGTTCTGAAGACCGCTTCCTGATCTAAGTGTAGGTTTTATATTAGCACATTCTTCTCAAAGTCAGTCACAGTTTGTTGTGATCCACACAGTCAAATGTTTTTGCATAGTTAGTGAAATACAGATAAACATTCCTCTGGTACTCTCTACTTTCAGCTAAGATCCATCTAACATTGACTATAATAATATCCCTAGTCCCATAGCCTCTTCTAAAACCAGCTTGCACATCTGACAGTTTTCTGTTGATGTACTGAAGCCCTTACTTACTTTATTTTCCACTTTAGTGAGGAATACATATATTTTAATAATAGTTTTGCTAATATATCTTCTTGTACTCCTCTGGACAGTATCCTATCACTCACAGCATTGTACTTCAGGATAATCTTTAAATAGATCTTTAAATACCCTTTTTTACTATGAATACAATACCACTATTCAGTTTGTAGTTCTCAGTATAGTATGTCATATGAGTGTCTGCTTCAAAGTGGCCAATTCCAGTCCATCTCACTCTTAAATTCCTAGAATGTCAATCTTAATAAATTCCATCTCATTTTATACAACTTTCAATTTTCCTACATTCAAACATTGTACTTTCCATGTTCCAATTTTTAGTGAATGTTTGTAGTTGTTTATTTTCATTTTTTTATGTCTTTTAATGTGAGGGATTGTAAATATAATTATCATTTACACTTATGTGTCAATAACCAGAGCCAAAGAATAGAAAATAGATGATTTCTACTAACTGTTGCAGTCATAAATTGATCAAACTTGTAATCAAAATACATTAAAAATAATGGGTGACTGGAATGTGAAAGCTGGGAACCATGAAGATGGATCAGTAGTCAGAAAATATGAACTTGGTAACAGAAATGAGGCTGGGGATAGAATGATAGAATTCTGCACAATCAATGGTTTATTCATTGTAAATATCTTTTATAAGAAATATAAATGCAGGCTAACACATGGATTTCACCTGATGGTATGCACAAGATTCAGATTGATTACATCTGCAGAAGAAATAGTTGAGAAGTTCAATATCAGCAATGAAAACTAGGCCAGGCGCTGATTGTGCAACAGACCATCAACTACTAACATGTAAATATAAATTAAAGCTAAAGAAGGTAAAATCAGATCCACAGGAACCAAATTTAATCTTGAGTCTGTCTGTCCTGAATTTAAAAACCAATTCAGAAACAGCTTTGAGGCCTTGAATACTAATGAACAAAGACCAGATGAACTGTGGGAAGATACCAGAATATCACCCATGAAAAATGCAAAAAGTCATTACAAAGAAGGAGGAAGAAGAAAAGACTATAATGGATGTCAGAGAAACTCTGAATATTTTACTAGAACACCGAGAAGACAAAGCAAAGGGAAGAAAGAAAAAAGTTAAAGAGCTGAATAGAATTCAAAGGGCAGCTCAGAAGACAAGGTACAGTGTTATAATGAAATGTGCAAGGAGCTGGAATCAGAAAATCAGAAGGGCTGACCTCACTCTGCATTTCTTAAGCTAAAGGAACTAAAGAACAAATTCAAGCCTTGAGTTGCAATGCTTAAGGATACAATGAGAAGAATATTGAATTCAGGAAGCATTATAAGAAGATGGAAGGAGTATACAAAAATCACTATTCTAAAAAGAATTGGCTAACACAGAAGAATTTCAAGAATTAACATGTGATCAAGAGGCAATGGTGATGAAAGAAGTTCAGGCTTCTCTGAAGATTTGGGGGAAAAAATAAAGCCCTAGTAATTGTTGGAATATCAGTTGACTTATTTCAACAAACAGATACTGCCCTGGATGTGCTCACAAGATTGAGTGAAGAAATCTGGAGAACATTTACCTGGCCAACTGACCGGAAGAGATCCATATTTATTCCTATTGCAAAAAAAAAAAAAAGTGAGCTGACAGAGTGTGGAAATTGTCTAACAATATTACTTATATCACACACTAGCAAAATCCTGCTGACGATTATTAAAAAACATCTGAAACAGTACATTGGTAGAGAATTACCAGAAATATAAACTGGTTTTAGAAGAGGTCATGACACTAGAGCTATTATCACCAATGTCAGATGGATCTTGGCAGAAAACAAAGAGTGTAAGAGTAATGTCTCTGTGTTTCATTGACTCTCCAAAGGCATTTGACTGTGTGGATTACAACAATTTGTGGCTAACCTTGAGGAAAATGGGAATCCCCAAACACTTGATTGTGCTTATGTGAAAACTATACTTAGACCAGGAAGCAGTCCTTAGAATAGAGCAAAGAAATACTGCATGGTTCAAAATCAGGATAGGAGTGTGACAGGGATGCCTATCTCCACACCTTTTCTTTTTTTAAAATTTTATTTTATTAATTTTAATGAACACTTACAGAGATTTTGAATTTTCATTCATTCATTGTTGCACTTTTTCTTTACACCACTCCCCCCAGTTCCCTCCTCTCTTTGAAAAGCAAAAGATAAACTTATTCGTTAGTATATAATCCACACCTTTTCAATCTATATGCAGAACTGATCATTAGGGAGGCTGGGCTTTATAAGATGCAATGTGACATCAGAATTGGAGGAAGACCCATTAACAACCTAAGTTACGCAGATGACACAGCCTTACTTGGTGAAACTGAGGAAAACCTGAAGTGCTTGCTGCAGAAGGTAAAGGACTGTAGTTTATAATATGGATTGGAGCACGACATCAAAAAACCAAAGATTCTCACCACTGGGCCTATTGGCAGGATGGCAGAACCACGATATATGAAGAAGAGATTGAGGTTGTTAACAATTACAACTTGCTTGGCTCCGCAATCAGCACTCTTGGCACCAGCAGTCAAGAAATAAAAATAAGAATTACACTGGGAAAATCTACTGTCAGGGACCTCTCCAGATTGCTGAAAAGCAACAATGTCAGTCTAGAGACTAAGGTGTGACTAATTCAGGCCATCGTCTTCACAATTACTTGTTATGCTTCAGAGAGCTGGATAGTGGCTAAGAATGACAGAAGAAGAATCGATGACTTCCAATTGTAGTGCTGAAGAGTCTTGAACATACCATTGACTGCTAAGAAAACAAATAGGTCTGTCTTGGAGAGGGTGAAACCAAGTTTCTCCTTGGAGGCTAGGATTTTGAAGTTCTGTCTTACATACTTTGGGCACATGAGTAGGAGGGCCCAGTCTTTGGTAAAGGACATTATGCCCCCAAAGGAGATCGATTGATGGGCAATGGGGGAAGGTATGTCAGAATCAGTGAGACTGGCTCAGGACAGGGTAGACTTTAGAGCTGCTGTACATAGAGCCACTATGGGTCACAGGAGACTTGACGATACATAACAAAAACAACAAAAACAAATTCTTTAGAGGCAAGGAGAGTGAAGCTTCATCTCATATACTTTGTACATGTTGTTTGGAGGGTCCAATCCTTGGAAAAAGACGTCTTGGGAGGAATGTTGGAGGATCAGAGAAAGAAGAAGGCCCTTTAAATGATGAATTGACAGAGTAACTGAACAATGGGCTGCATGCAGCATAACATAGACTGTGTGGTTGGTGCCAGATAGGGCAGATCCAGATCTGTTGTTTATAGGGTTAATGTGTGTCATAGTTAATTTGTTGGCACCCAACAACCACCACAACAACAGTTTCCTTATTAGAAATCCTGGTGGCACAATGCTTAAAGGATTGATTAGCTAATCAGTGATTCCAACCCATTAACTCTTATATGGTTGAAAAAAGTGACAATATGCTTTTTGTAAAGATTTACAACCTTGGAAATATATGGAGCAGTTCGTTCTACCCTGTCCTATAAGGTGACTGTGAGTCAGAATTGACTTGATAATAGAGTTTATTTAGGTTTTGTCGAGACCAGGGGTGAGAATTAATACACTCGTTGACAAAACATGTAGCCATAATTATACATATTTTAATTTAATGAAAAAGGGGTGTATTAAGACCTCGCAGGCCAGAGTTAAGCACCTTGGGTTGGTCTGCTGAGTCTGTAATTTACTAGTTGTAATATACTGGGCACAAAAAATGAAGACACTATACCTCAATTTTCTCATCTGTAAAATGGGATTATTTGACTTTGAGTCTATCCCACCTAAATGAAAAAAAAACCTCAGAAACAAATTTGAGGCCTTGAACATTAATCAGCAAAGGATAGATGAGCTGTAGGAGGGTATTAAGACTATTACCCATGGAATATGCAAAAGGTTATCACAAAGATAAAGGAGTAAAAAGGACAAAAATGGATATCAGAAGAGACAATGAACATTACACTAGAAAAGCCAAAACAAAGGGAAGAAATCAAGGTCAAGGAGCTGAACAGAAGATTTCAAAAGGCAGCTCAAGAATACAAAGCAAATATTATAATGAAATGTGCAAACAGCTACAGTTGGAAAACCAAAAGGGTTGAATTAGCTCAGCATTTCTTAAGCTGAAGGAACTGAAGATCAAATTCAAGCCTTGAGTTGCAATAAAAAAGGATGTTATGAGTAGAATATTGAATGATCCAGGAAGCAGCAAAAGAAGATGGAAGGAGTAGACAGTTAATATACTCAAAAGAACTTACTGACACAGAAATACTTCATGAAACAACTTATGATCAAAAGGCAATGGCGATGAAAGAGGAAGCTCAAGTTGCTCTGAAGGAATTGGCAAAAAACAAGGTCCAAGTAATTGATAGAATACAAACTGGCGTATTTCAACAAACAGATGAAGCCCTGGGAGTGCTTTCTAGGTTATGCCAAGAAATATGGGGGACAATCCTAACCAATTGAATGGAATAAAGCCATAAAATAAAGTGGAAATTATCGAACAATATAATTAAAATCATAGGCAAGCAAAATCCGTTGAAGCTTATCCAAAAGTAACTGGAACACTACATTGACAGAGAACTAACAGAAATACAAATTGAATTTAGAAGAGACGGTGGGACTAGGGACATCATTACCAATGTCAGCTGGATCTTGGATGAAAGCAGAGAGTACCAGAAGAATATCTATCTGTGTTTCGTTGACTGTGCAAAGACATTTGACCACCTAGATCACAACAAATTGTGGCTGACCTTGAGAAGAATGGGAATCTCAGAACACATGATTGTGCTCATGTGAAACCTGTAGTTAGACCAGCAGCAGTTGTCAGAACAGAGCAAAGAAAGAAAGAATGATTCAAAATCAAGATAGGAGTGTGTCATAGATGTGTCTTATCTCCAGACCTTTTTAATCTGTAGGCAGAACAGATCATTTGAGAGGCTGGACAATATGAGAAGCAGTCTGGCTTGGAGGAAGACTCATCAACAACCTGTGTTATGAAGATAACACAACCTTATTTACTAAAGTTTAGGAGGGCCTGAAGCATTTGCTGCTGAGGGTCAAGGACTATAGTGTGTAATAAGGATTGAAGCTCAATATCAAGAAAATGAAGATTCTTACCACTGGGCCAACTGGTAGTAGCATCATGATAGATGGACAGAAGTTGAGATTGTTAACAATTTCAGCTTGCTCAGTTCCACACTCTACAGTCTTTGGACTAGCAGTCAGGAAATTAAAACACTAATCGCATTAGAAAAATCTGTTGTCAGGGACCTCGTCAGAGTGCTGAAGAGTAGTGATGTCAGTCTAGTGACTAAGGTGGACCTGAGTTAGGCCATGACCTTTAAAACATTTGCTGATTCAGTCTCACTGAAAGTCCTTCATAGGGAATCTTTTCACAAGCTTACCATAAGCTATTTCACAAGAAAAGCCTTTGTTTCGAAGTACAGTTGACCATTGAACAACATTCCTGTACAGTTGAAAATTCGATAGAATTCATAGTTGACCATTGCAAAACATGTGCTTGAACCCTTTCAGTTCAGCTCAATTTCTCTAAGTGTCCCTTATAAATCCCATGGGATACTAATCATATCTGAGTGAGTAGTTAGTTTCTTCAGGGAGAGAAATAGCAAGAACTGTGCTCACTGCAATGTTGTTGTTGGATCGCCAAATCAACTATGACTCATAGAGACCCTATGAACAATGGCTCTGAACCTTGTCCTATCCTAAGCCAACCTCATCATCTCTTACACACCTGAACCATTACCACAGTCACTGTGTCATTCCATCTCATTGAGAGTTCTCCTCTCTTGCTCTGACCTATCCTTTCAAGCATAATGTCGTTGTCTGGGGCAAAAAGGTGGGGAGGAATCAGAATGACCATCTGAGTATAAGTGGGCTCATGCAGTTCATCCATGTTATTCCAGGGTCAGCTGCACTGTGAAAACACATAAAAAGGTGTCATTTATCCTTGGAATAAAGATTGATAAGATGAAATAATAATTTACAGCTTTGGAAACGTGAAGGAAGGTCACAGTAGCTCACAATCTATTTGAGGAGGACACTGGGGTTGGTTTTAGTTTATGAATCCATGGAAAAAAATTAATTTTTCCTTTTCCTTTTTAATGTAAATAGTTAATGCCAGTGTGACAAATGCCACCAACTGGGATGAACCAGGAACTGAATCAGCAAGAAACATGAAACTCCTCTCTCCTTGTAGACGTTAGAGTGTACTGTTGTTGTTGTTGTTATGTGCCATCAAGTTGTTTGCGACTCATAGCGACCCTATGGACAAGAGCCCTAAACGCCGTTCTATCCTGTACCAACCTTGCTGTCTCAAACACATTCATTCCCACCACTCCACTCACAGAATCGATCCATCTCATCGAGAAAGTACATAACTTTGCTATTAGAAATTATAAAAAGCAGTGTCAAGTCATTTTAATTTGGAAAGAAGGTAATCTTTGGTAAGTTTTTGTTCTGTAATTTGATTTATGGTGAGGGACAGAGAAGAGGCTCTGAGGAAGTGACACACTTCAGGGGAGAGGGCACTACTGAGCTAAGACTGTGGGACAATACCAAGCCTGTTCATTATTGAAACTGAACTTGATAGAAGTGTACAGTGGAGAAAAGGGATGGAGGTGGGAGGCTTATGTGGTTGGAAAGACAGATAAAGCCAAGACCTTGTAGGATGTCTTTAGGATCGTGTACTTTATCATCTTGTGAAAAGATAGAAACAAAAGGGCTGTGAACAGCCAAGGTCTGTAAACAGGCTCATATTTTATGAAGATGCTTCCTATGAGATGGGTTAGAAGGATCCCAGCAGCACTGGGTGGAGCACTGGAGACCTTAGCAAATTTGAGCTGTCAGTCATCTTTAAGTGGACCAGTCATGTCCATCCAAATTTATGTTGTTGGCAACATAACATACTGTCATGGTAGAGCCCATCAACACTTTCTGAAACAAACAATCTAATCCAGTGGCCTTTACCATGGTTAGAATACCCTGCGGTATGTAGAAGGCATCCCATTGCAGGTTGGCAGAAAAATACTAAAGCTTCTATTTTTTTTTTTAAATTAATGATAAAGTTGTTGTTGTTGTTGTTATGTTCCGTTGAGTTGCTTGCCACTCATAGTGACCCTATGTAAAACAGCCCTAAACTCTGCTCTGTTCTGTGCCAACTGCACTGCCTCTGACACACCCATCCCGATTACCCCAGTCACTGAATCAATCCACCTCGTAGAGGGTCTTCCCCTTCTGTGATGTCCCTCCACCCTTCCAAGCATGATGTCCCTCTCCAAGGACCAGTCCCTCTGTACAACATGTCCTAATTATGTCAGACAAAGCCTCAGAATCCTTGCTTCCAAGGAGCTGCCCAGTTTAACCCTCTCCAGGATGAATCTGTTTGTTTTCCTAGCAGTCCATGGTACCCTCAACACTCTTCTCCAGCACCACAGCTCAAAGGCACCAATTCTCCTTCTATCCTCCCTAGTCATTGTCCAACTCTCTGATGCATAACAAGTGATTGCAAAGACCATGGCCTGTACCAGATGCACCTAAGTTTCCAGAGAGACACCATTGTTCTTCAGTACTACAGAGAGGTCCCTAACAGCAGATTTTCCCATTGCAATACGTCTTTTAATTTCCTGGCTGCTGTTGTCAAGAGTGTTGACTGTAAAGCCAAGCAAACTAAAGCTGTGAACAATCTCAATCTCTTCACCATCCATCCTGATGCTTCCAATTGGTCCAGTGGTGAGAATCTTTGTCTTCTTGACATTGAGCCTCAATCCATATTGAAGGCTGCAGTCCTTGATCCTCTGCAGCAAGCGCTTCAGGTCCTCCTCAGTTTCAGCAAGCAGGGTTGTGTCATCTGCATAACGCAGATTGTTGGTAGATCTTCCACCAATCCTGACCTCACATATCTCCTCATAGAGCCCAGACTCCTGAATGATAAAGTAACAAAAATCCTATGTATTTCAAATTGTCTATTTCTTTACACAGTCATTATGATATTGTGAGTTAACTAAAGGTTGACAATGTGAATCTACCAGCTGCTGTGTGGGAGAAGGATGAGGGTGGTTTCTCACATAAAGATTTATGATCTTAGAAGCCTAAGGAGGCTATTTTATTCTGTCTTCTAGGGTCATTATGAATCAGAAGCAGCTCTATGACAGCGGCTTTGGTTTTGAGTATAGGCCAATGCCAAAAGCTACTCAACCCTTGAAATTGTATTCCAATATTTTATCATCATATACTACAGAGAGTTGGAGACAACACAGGTCAAATTGGGTGAGGAGTTGTGCTTCCAACCCAAAGGCAGGTAGTTTTTAATCCACCCATACGTCCATGGGAGAAAGATGGAAAATCTCCTCTCATGTGATATAGAAACTGAAAACCCTTTGGGAAATCAGTTATGTGTTAATTGGAGTCAATGGCAATGAGAGAGAAATAAAAGCAAATTATTAGAAGTGAAGTCTAGCTGTTCATAAAACATACACATACACAAATTGTACAAAAAGATGCATCCCAGCTGCACATAAGTCACACTTGTACAGTAAACTCACAGATAAATGATGTACCCATAATAACAAACTTTTAAGCAAGCAAACATGCAAATATCAAACAAATATGCATGCCAAGGGAATTAGGAAACACTCTGTCTGGTCTGGGGTAATGTATCTCACACCCCAGCAGAAGCTTGGAGTTGAGAAGAGTTGTGGTGTTAGAGAAGAATACTGGGCATGGTCTACGAAAAGAACAAATAAGTCTGTTTTGGAGGAAGTGCAGTTAAGGTGCTCCTTAGAGGCAAGGATGGTGAAACTTTGTCTTACATACTTTGGCCATGTGGTCAGAAAGGCCATTGCTTGGAAGAAGACCTCATGCTGGGAAAGGTAGAGGATTAAATAAGGATTAAATCCTCAAATAAGAGGGATTGACACAGTGACTGTAACAGTGGATTCAAGCATATTATGAGGATGGCACAGGATGGGGCAAGGTTCAGATCTACTGTCAATAGGGTCATAATGTGTTGTAGTCAGCTTAACAGCACACCACCATGTTCATGCCCGTGCTCAGCCTTTCCAAAGTCTCAAAGAATGCCTGAAACATGTGGGTGTTCAATCCAAGTTTGTTGAATAAATAAAGACAGAAAGCAAGAATGAATTAATATTAAAGAAGAACATAACTCCCATAGTTTAAAACATTCCTGCTGTCTAAAATTGTGCAGAATCACTCATAAGTAGAACTATTAAACTCTCCCTTGACTGGGCACAACTATTTAAGATTCCAATCTTATTTTTCTGTATTATTATCTGGCTCCACTGAGGGGTCTATTGTTCCCCCAGCCCTCTTTATCATCCTTGCCCCACTGGGCTTTGACATTTTCTAAATTCTGACTGCGTGCCCTGCCTGATGGTGCTCTAGCAGCCTGTGGTTCTTCATTCCATTCCAGGCCAGTCTCACTGACTCACTTTCCCTGAAGCTAGGAACATGGAAGTCACGGCTCTGAGGGAAACGTGAACCTCATCCATAACAGATCTCATTTCCTCTGACAGGATTGGGTATTGATTGAAGTTCTCTTCCCCAAGCTGAAGACTGACGGAACATGAAAAAGAAACTACTTTTACCAGTTCTTACAGCATTTTTAGGAGTAGCTTGTTCCTGAGGTGAGCATGAGTACTCAAGGAAATGTCTACAATAGCTCTTGACTACTGCTGCCACAGCTGTACAGCTACCTAGAATAGAGGCCAGTGGGGCCCAACAGGTAATGTTTAGAATAGGCTGTGAAAAACACCAAAGACACAGTACAGTACCAGAGGGAATTGCTCTTCAATTCTAGGTATTATTCCCAAGTGATTTTTCCCCCCTTTACTAGTTTATTTACAAAATTCAGATACAAATTGGAACAAATTCTTTCAATTTCCTTCCATCCATCAAATTGTAAAACCCAATGATTAATCCACATCCCTCCCCCTGCACATCCACATCCCTCTGCTTCCAGCTTCTCCTACCACTCCTGGATCCTTGTACTCATTCTCCAATAACGGTTTTATACAATATTTATCCTTGTGAGACTGAGTTCACTCAGCATAATGTTGTCCAGTCCCTCCCAAGTTAGGTAATAATTTACAAAATTATTGCTCCTACATGTTGCATCTTATTCCATTGTGTGACTGTACCATGATTTCTCCATCCATTCGTTTGTGTTTGGATATTTGGGCTGTGTCCATGTACTTGTGATGGTGAATAATGCTGCTATGAACATTGGTGCATATATGATAGCCTATTATGATTATCACAGGAATCCAGAATTAAGGTTGCATAATGCAGTGAATTTGGAGTGGTGGAGGAGGGCGAAGGGGAACAGGGTCAGGGTCGGGGGGAATTGTACACCAGCGAAGTTTCTCTTCTGCTTCTCGAAGAGAGGAGCGATGAACAGGGCGGGGGTTGTAAAGAAAAAAAGTGCAACAATGAATGAATGGAAATCCAAAATATCTGTAAATGTTCATTAAAATTAATAAAATAAAATAAAATAAAAATCTTTGTTTGTGCCTCAGTTCTTGTTTTCTCGGGGTATATTCCTGGAAGTCCAGGCTGGGTTTAGAAGGGGTGGTGATACTAGGGATATTGCAATTACAATGAAATGTGCGAGGAGCTAGAGTCAGAAAAACAAAAGGGCCGAACTCGCTCAGCATTTCTTAAGCTCAAGGAACTGAAGAGCAAATTCAAACCTCGAGTTGCCAAAATCAAGGATGCTTTGGGCAGAATATTAAATGATCCAGGA